>NC_087068.1:21968559-22488961 GCF_963678635.1 Symsagittifera roscoffensis | reverse complement strand
AAGAAGTCAAAACTCTAGGATCACCTGAAAAGGAAATTCGTAACCTGCTAATTAACATAGTGAAAAAACAAAGAAAAAAGCGATTTCTTCCACTGGTAATCAACAGAAAGCTGGAAAAATTTCATGAACACAGAATAAATTTTCACTTTTTGTTTTCAAATTAATAAACGATTTCGTGAAACAATGATCAAGCTGAATGACAATGATCATTTCGTGAAAAATGATAAACTGTCCTTTCTAACTTTTAAGCTTTTTGAAGCAATCAAGTAGACTATTATAGCAAAACAACAACTGAAGCATGAAACCAAGATAGCACCGGGAGTGAAAGAGAGCACAATATGGGAAATCTATCAGATAAAAAGGCCGGATGTTGGCAATGGCAAGATATATATTATCAAAACTTACTTCCAATTTGAATTGGCGAAGACACACTGGACATGTGAAAGAAGTCTCATTTTCGTGCAACTTGACATGTACTTGAAAACTGGCTGCTGTTGTGAAGGTTCGATTGCACAAATTACACGTGCGATTCGACGATTTCTTCCCCCGTTGCTGCTTCGAGTTCGGGTTTGAGAAGAACACGTCATCTACAGACAGACCCATCATGTGAACTCTATTCACGTGGTCTGTACATTGAGCACTTGATGGGAACATCATGTTGCAGATCTTACACTGATACTGTTCATGTTTGGCTGCGTGAACTGTTAGTTCAGATGTGGTGGCGAAACTCTCGTTGCAAATTCGACAAGCGAAGGGCTTCTCACATTCGTGTACTTTTTCGTGTTCTTTCAGGTGCGTTTCAGTTGCGAAGTGCACAAGACATGTTTTACAATGTATGGAGCTGTTTGAAGGAAGACGATGAATATTCTAAAATTAAACCAAATTCTCAATAAGAGGTTCATATGTTCATGGACAGACCCCACCATGTGAACTACATGTTCAAGAGGCACAAGCGGGAGCGCGCGCTCCGGCTGTGCGGTTAAACATGGACAGGGTTTATCAGAAAATGTATCCATTTTAAGATGGAAACATCAAAAAGCACAATCTCCCGATGAACGACAGAGCGGCGAGGGTGCAGCCAACCCAGGCATCTCTCCAACAAGGCCGCCTTTTCGTGGTGGAACCAACACCAGCTGACAGTTGCTGCAAATGGCCGTTCAGCGGACCTCAAAACCCGCCGGACAAAAAACCCTCCTTCGTGCACGAAGAGAGGTCCATCCCCAGTCCGTGTTTTTGTGGACGGAGCAGCACAGGCCAGCAACCCTGCTCCGTGTTCTTCTCATCCGAGCTGGTAATGAAAGCAACCCGGGACCGCCTAAAAGGCAAAAGTGCTGCAACTGCGCCAAGCCCCTCAACAAGAAAGGAAGCGTCAAATGCTCATCTTGTCGGAAGCACGCGCACTTCCCATGCACACCCTTTACAGACAGTTCCGAAGTGGTATTTGACTGGACATGCATCACCTGCACACCAGAAACTCCAGCATCTCCGGTCAACGCCAACACCCACGACACCCATGCCTACCCTGAACACCCTACAACTGAACTGCAACGGCATTGGGGGCAAAACACCGGAAATTGCAGCATACCTCAATGCACACGATATCAAACTCGCTGCTATACAAGAAACCAAACTCACTGCTAAAAGCAGAGACCCTAACTTTGGTTCGCACACAGTACTTCGTCAAGACAGACCAGCCAACAGAGAAGGAGGCGGCTTGGCCTTCCTCATCCACGAAGACATTGTGTACACCCCAATTCAACTACCACAAGATGGGACTATGGAGTGCATGGGTATCAAAGTAGACCACAATAACACCTCGTTCAGGGTCATAAATTACTACATCCCACCCACTAGCTCATGCCCCGAAGGGTACAGCGCCTCTATAGAGCCGCTTCTGAAAACAGACAATACCCTCGTACTAGGAGATGCCAATGCGCACGACCCCCTTTGGCACTCACCACTAGTCGACACTCGAGGCAACAAGTTAGCAGGGGAAATCAAGTTTTCTGACTACGGAGTTCTCAATGAAAACACTCCCACTAGGCTCCCATCTAACAACCAGCCGACGTCACCGGACGTCTCTTTAGCCTCAATGTCTCTGCTAACCTCAGCAGAATGGAGCACTGAGACATCCCTCAGCTCTGACCACTTGCCAATCACCATCAAACTGGCAATGAGCTCCGCGACGACACCAGTTAGATCAGTCAAGAAAACCTACACCAATCTCGCCAAGGCCGACTGGGAAGCTTTCTCAGCCGAAATGGAAACCATCATACACTCGTCCAGGAGTATAAACAGACCAGATAAGGCCTTAATTGGCGCGCCTGGCGTGAGCTGCAGAAGTCAAACTAGGGGGGGGGGGGAGTTGGGATTGGGCGAACCCCAGATCCCGGATGTGTACTCTGGCGAACGCCTCCTGAGAGACGCCATCAATACAGCATCCAAACATCACATCCCTTCTGGCCGTCGCAAGGATGTGATACCCCAACTTCCGGAGTCAGCTTCCAGATGGATCATCGAACGTGACAACATCCGTTCTCATGACCCGACTTCACCGGAGATCGAGATTCTGAACAACCGCATTCAGATGGCCATCCGACAGAGCAAAACAGCCAAATGGAGGGAGTTCGTCAGCAATTTCGACCACCGGACCGACGCAGCAAAACTTTGGAGGACGATAAAAGCGCTGGACAACAAGACGAGCAAACAGCGGAGAAACCAGCCTATCAAGTTCAAGGGGAAAAAGAGGAAGAAGACGTTCACCTCCGCAAAAGACCTGGCACACAGATTCAGCAAGCAGTTCACCACCCCGAGGCCCCACACGACGTCGCAAGCCTACAGGACCATCACCAAGAGTATCCAAAACAGGTCCCTCGAAGACCATCCGACAATCACCACAACCCAGGTGATCAAGGCACTGAAGAAAGCGAAAAACTCGAAAGCCACAGGCCCAGATGGCATCACAATGATCCATCTTAAACACCTGGGACCCAAAGCCATAGAACATCTGACGAGCACGTTCAACCTGTCGATTTCAAAAAGTCAAATACCCGCCATCTGGAAGACTTCTATCATTATTCCACTACTGAAGCCAGGAAAACCCGCCAACGAGAGTGCCTCGTACCGGCCGATATCACTTCTTTGCCCCGCAGTCAAGATACTCGAGAAGTGCCTTCTCCCGATACTCCAGAAACACCTCAAGACGGCAGAACATCAACACGGCTTCAGACCGCGACACTCAACAGTCACAGCGCTCAATGAGCTATCAACTGCAATCGCAGACGGCTTCAATCAACGAAAACCCGCTGCCCGTACTGTTCTCGTTGCATTAGACCTCTCGAAAGCTTTCGATACTGTGTGTCACGCTACCCTCCTCAAGCTGATTAACGAGTCCACGCTTCCAGGAGCACTTGTACGCTGGTTAGCCACGTACCTGCACGGTAGACAGGCCCGCACACTGTTCAGAGACACGCTGTCAAGCAGTCGTATTGTCAGATTTGGAGTTCCACAAGGATCGGTTGTGGCTCCTACGCTGTTCAATTTCTACGTGGCAGATGCTCCAATGCCTCCACCGACAATTTTCTTAGTATCCTATGCCGACGACTTCAGTTTTCGCCCTTGGGACCGACATAGAGACACTAAGCAAAGACATCAACAGCTACCTGACGACGCTCTGCAATTTTCTAGACTCTCGAGATTTGGAGGTTTCAACACCGAAATGTTCCGTCACGCTCTTCACGCCCAGCACCAAAGAACACAAAATCACACCAGACGTGAAGATCAACGAGAAAGCCCTCATTCTGGCGAAAACACCGAAAATACTAGGCGTCACCTTCGACACAGCCCTGAAATTCGGCCCACACTGCAAACTAGCCGCAGCTAGAGGAAGGAGCAGAGTGAATGTCCTGAAAGCGCTGGCAATAACTACCTGGGGACAGAGCAAGGAAACCCTTATAGTAGCCTACCAAGCCTTCATCAGGCCCATCTTAGAGTACGCATCACCAGTCTGGACTCCGATCGCTGCACAGACCCACGTAGAAACACTGCAGAAAGTCCAAAACTCAGCCCTAAGAGTGGCCACAGGATGCACCACGATGACCGCTATCCAGCACCTGCACGACGAGACGAAAATCCTACCTGTCAGGCGGCATATCCGTATGAAAGCAGTCCAGCACCAGCTAGCCCATCATCTCGAAGGACACCCTGGCAACAGGCTGCTAGACCGACCGGAACCGCCCAGAAACATGAAGGAAACGCTCTTCAGCAGGTACGAGAGGTACGTCACTGCACTCCTCGAAACATCCGATTCAGAAGAAGACGACGACACGCACGTTACCGAAGAGGACTACAGAGGGCTCCTTAAAAAAGTGCACACAAATGAGGTCAAAGACGCCCTAGACAACCGGGACAACAACAAAGTGCTCGACGAACCAGCCCCCAAACTGAGCAAGGATGAATTACGACTGCCGAGAGATACCAGACGGACCCTTGCCCAGTTGCGGAGCGGTTACTCCCCATTCCTACAGAGCTACCTACACAGACTAGACGAATCAACCCCAGAAACATGCCCACAGTGCAACTCAGAAACCTATTCAGGTGCAGCGCAAACCCGACTACACTCACCCCCCACGCACTCTGGGAAAACCCGATCGAGGCAGCTGCTTTCCTGCAACTCGACACAGAAGAAGCCATAAATGACGGACAAGAGGAGGGCCAAACTACGGGCACCTAGGCAACAACAACAACAACAACATCTCTCCAAAAAAATTCAGAAGGCGAGAACCTTTCAGAGTTCGACACACTCGACAGTGGCAATACGGGTTTGTAACCGTCAGGTCAAGAAAGCCAGTCTTCCTGATCTGCGTGTTAATGAGAGCTGGAGATGTTGAACGGAACCCGGGTCCGATCAGCTTTTGCGGGGCATGCAAAAAAACTCTCTGCACTTGCAGTAAGTGGTCGGTCGTGTATGAGGGAAAGGGCTCGTTTCCAGTTCCCCCCTTTCAAAATACCGAGTTTTATGTATGATTTACGTGTTATTACGGCTAAATGCGTAACAGCGTAACATTACAGCATTACATTAAGTAATCATACTTTACAGCGTAACATCGCGCATTTAGCCGTAATAACTAAATGCGCGATGTTACGCTGTAAAGTATGAAGAACAAATCTGTTCAAAATTGTCGATTTGTTCAGCACGCCAAATTTCATTGCATTACGACAATGTTAAATATACTTTTCAAAATTGAATTTGAAAGGGGGAACTGGAAAAGAGCCAGGGAAAGTTGCTAGGGACATCACGGACATAAACGAAGGAGCAAAATAAGAACGCAAAATAATGACGATACAGATGTTATGGTATTTTTAAAAAATCATCGGACAATTTAAATTTTCTTGGCAGTTGGATCCAAAGCGGACATTCAAACCGCAAAAACGTGCTGGAAGAAACAGCAAGCGACAGCAATTGCTGCATGTTTCGAAAGTGAGTTACTATTTGATGCGGCGGCTCGCATGTGGTACGATGAAGGAATTAGAAATTTTCAACCATGAATTGACCGTTGCTATCGACACATCTGTGTAAAAAAAAGGAGCCCCTTTAAAAGAGATGCAACCGAAACAAATTAACATGTACGACATAACACACGAGATGGTAATCAAATCCTTACGATGGAAAATTGGAAAAAATATTAGAAATATTAGCTGTAGTCACTTCCAAAACCGATAGGAAAAAAGACGTTGAATACTGGAAAAAAAACTACTTACAGAGGCGGGATTGGATTGGAGACATGTGCAGAGAAGAAGCGGTGAACAGATAAGAATCGAAAAGGATAATGAAGGAACGGACAGAGCATTTAATAACGCTTGCAAATCCCAAGCGTAACACAGTATGAGGATCAAAAAGGACGAACTTTAACTGTAACGACGAAAACTAAGATATCATGTAACGATACAAACCAAGCCGGAAATAAAAATGACAATGCTCTGTCTGTGGTAAGGAGTGCAAGTCCATGAAATGACTGAAAATCCATACAAAACGAAAACACGTTAAATCATTGAAAACCTTCCCCTACGGAGGGCGCACACTCAGAAACCAAGATAAATTGCACGACAGCAAAACAAAACCACCGAATGTTAATAAAGCCAAAACAGCCGATTGCCCGTATTACAAGCTAAAGGAGAAGAAACCAAAGTCTAAAGTCAGATCTAATCTACTCGGCAAGCTTCATGATATCTGCCATATTTTAGTTTAATTGGGAAATTGCTTTAAACAGCCTTCTTCCTTTTTAATTTCAATTTAGTTTCAAAGAAAAATTATATCAGCTTAAAGTTCTTTGAACTTCAAAAACCTTTTAAGATTGATACTTTTTTAGATGAAACTAACCCGATTAGACAAACTGGTTCGAAAGATATTTTTTTCAGACCGCTGAGAACTCTAAAATATAGCCAGCAGACAGTTGGAGAAAAGTCAATGAACCCAAGAAAGCCGAAAACGACTATTTTTTGAACATTTTTAGCTTTCAAATTTCCAAGAAGGTATACCAAAATAAGCTCTTTAATTTTTCAAGCTTATGACAAAGACTTTTTGTTTTAAAAAAAATTGAGATTATTGGTTCATTATGTATTCCGTTGAGAAATCTTCAAATTACAATTTACTTTCAAAATTGAAAGGCATTCACGTTTCTATGTGCCGTTTTCTTTTCCGTAATCGAAGAGCTTCATTTGCCTACCTTTGAGCACATGAATTTGATTAAAGTCAAAACACGAAAACTTATTTGAATATGAACAACTTTTAGGACTTTTCCTGAAAAAAAAAACGAAAAACATCAACACGACTTAAATAAATGTCTTCGCTCCGTTTTTTTACGGTTAATAAATTACTAGTTGGATTAATTAAACTTTTTTCTTTGTGAGCATGCCATAAATTACCAATAATAAAATCAGTTTAGTAAGAATATCACAATTTTAATTACAAAATACCCTTGTTCTTTTCACTGAAAATAAAAATTCTAGCAGGCTTGCACAAATACCATTCAGCTTCTCTTACAACCAAAACAAAAGCATTTAAATAATCTGGTACATTTGTTAAACTATAATTCAAATGTACCCCTTCATAGTCCTTCTGAACCTGCTTATCGTACATTGCTATGAGTTTTTAACTTTCCATTCATCGTAGGTAACTTTTACGAGGGTAAGTTTATTAAAGACTAACTTTATGATTTCCCAGAGACTGTTGATTAAGAAAGACCTCGCCACAGATATCACATCTGTGCTCTTCTTCTTGACTTAGCTCCCATTTTTCACTGTTCGTATTGTAATCAGATGAGTAAATGGATGATCCAAACGCATCTTTGGCACACGGTTCGCAGATCACACCTGCTGGCTTATGCTGACCAGTCGAGGAATTTTCCGGCGGAATGGAATCTAATGTTTTACCACAAATCTCACACACCGCCTTCTGAAAAACATAGCCAACAGAAAGTTGAAAAAGAGTCAATAGGCGCAAGAAAATAAAAAACTGACATATGCCATATGGGTACAACTGGTCCCTAAAAATATTCAGTTCCCTAATCGAAAACATATCTAGATCTCAAAAATTGTAAATAAATAGGAAGGTGACAATTCAGGAGCAGGTCCCAGTATCTTTTCAAAAAAAGTTTGTTTCTGTAGCAAATCATTCGTGAAAACTCTCCCGTTACCATGCGAAGGTGGAAAGATTAAAAAATTTAAGCTTTGAGTATTAATAATTTACCCAATTGATGATTCCGAAATCATTAAGTAATTTGAAACGAGGAAATTGCTTCATATACACATTATAATAATGAAAAACCATATCATAAATTTTTTAACTCGTTTTTGTAAAGCATAAATAATACATCATTTTGATTTCAAGTTAATACATCTCACCACTCATTTCAACATCTCTCACTCTTGTTGCTTCTATATAAAGTGTCACTGTAAATTTTGTCGCTCATAAGTCTTTTTTCTTTTTGTTTCATTTGTCAAGTAGTATTTTCATTTAATGTGACTCCACGCATATGGAATGAAGTATTTTATTACTACTACTACTTCTAATACATACAAAGTTAGTCTAATTGCCTAATTGCGACCTGTCTATCATAGTAGCCTTTTCTACGGACCAGTCTATTATAATAGTACCATATTGTGTCCCAAATCGACCCCGTATAGATTCAAAACAATTCAATTTTTGTATTATAACAATGCAGCTTCAATTTTTTATCAGAGAGAGGTTCGGAAAAAAACTATGCGGTTACATGTGACAAACCAGAAAGAAATGAGCGCTTAACTTACAGATTCAGAGAAGTGGTGCGGAAACAGTTGAACGTCATCCGAAGAGCATATTACTTCTTCGATGACGTCGCAAATTTCCTCTCGCGTACAGCTAACAGATGCCGACAAAGGATTATGCAAAACACCATCTGCTTGGGCGAACTGATTTTCAAGAACTGTATAACTGCTGTCATTTTCAAAGGTCAATGAAGCAAAAGTAGGCGCGATTATATCCAAGTCGACAATTTCTGAGTCCACGTGAAACGCTAGTTGTTTGCATTGTCTTTCGTCAGCTGAGCCTTGTGATAGCTCAATGTTAGACATTTCTCTAAAAGAGCAGAAAAAAATCTCATTCAATAACACGAGTTCCCCTAGGGAAAGGTCAATTCAAAAGGGCTCCTCGGCCATACGACGTTCCGTGCACAGGTTGCATAGGGCCATACAAACGCTAAATGAATGCATCAGTGAACAATTTGAAAATATTCGGTCAAAATTTTTAGCATCTAGAAACTTGCCGCTTAATATCTACCCTTTTTGATTATTAAAAATGAACACTTTAATTGCAAAATGATAATTAATATTATTAAGCAAGTAAAAGTCACGCATATTTTCTTGGTTTACATTTAATTACAATATAATAAAATGAGGGTTATAATTTTAACATCAAATAAATTTAAACTAGCGTTTAACGCACTTTCGGTGCTTCGAAAATTTTCGACAACTCATGAAAAACCGCATATAGGTTGGTAATTTCGAACTTTTAATTTTTCTTCAATTACCATTTTTAAAAAAATGTCATCTCGAAAACTTAATGGGCCTCTGGAGAAATTTGCAACCACTGAGAGCACCCTACTATAAGGTTAGGAATCTAAAATTTTGTGAATTTTTTTAAACCTAAGTTTCCCGAAAAAAAAATTGAAAAAAACGTCTTATCTCAGAAACTAAAAGGATTTGAGCATTCATATTAAGAGGCAAGATTTGAGACGCCTGGGTGTACGCTGACAATAAAGTTGTATCTTCATCAAGTTAGTAGTTTCAAATTTTTTGAATTTCTTTGTAGATAAGTTCTTTGAGAAATTTTGAAAAAATCAAAAACGTCACATCTCGGAAACTAAAAGCATTTGAGCAGTCGCGTTTAGCAGTCGCATGTGGAAAGTTTTGTAAAAATCACAAAAAACGTCACATCTCGAAAACTACAAAGACTTGAGCAGTCATATTTGGAGGCAAGATTCGCAATCCTTGAGAGTACTCTGACAGGACCTAGCTACAGGTTTGGGAATTTCAGATTTTTACAGAAAAATAATAATTTAAGTTTTCTGAAAATTTTTGAAAAAAAACACAAAAAACGTCATATCTCGAGTACAAAGATTTGAGCTGTCATATTTGGAAGCAAGATTCGTAATCCTTGAGAGTACTCTGACAGGACCTAGCTACAGGTTTGGGAATTTCAGATTTTTTAAGAATTATAATAATTTAAGTTTTCTGAAAATTTTTGGAAAATCAAAAAAAACGTCGTATCTCGAAAAGAACACTGATTTGAACAGTCATATTTGGAGGCACGATTTTTAACTCCTTAGAGTACTGCGTCAGCACCCAACTACAAGGTTCAGAGTTTCAAATACAGTTTCAACGAAAAATTATATCAGCTTAAAGTTCTTTGAACTTCAAAAACCTTTTAAGATTGATACTTTTTTAGATGAAACTAACCCGATTAGACAAACTGGTTCGAAAGATATTTTTTTCAGACCGCTGAGAACTCTAAAATATAGCCAGCAGACAGTTGGAGAAAAGTCAATGAACCCAAGAAAGCCGAAAACGACTATTTTTTGAACATTTTCAGCTTTCAAATTTCCAAGAAAGTATACCAAAATAAGCTCTTTAATTTTTCAAGCTTATGACAAAGACTTTTTGTTTTAAAAAAAAATTGAGATTATTGGTTCATTATGTATTCCGTTGAGAAATCTTCAAATTACAATTTACTTTCAAAATTGAAAGGCATTCACGTTTCTATGTGCCGTTTTCTTTTCCGTAATCGAAGAGCTTCATTTGCCTACACATGAATTTGATTAAAGTCAAAACACGAAAACTTATTTGAATATGAACAACTTTTAGGACTTTTCCTGAAAAAAAAAACGAAAACATCAACACGACTTAAATAAATGTCTTCGCTCCGTTTTTTTACGGTTAATAAATTACTAGTTGGATTAATTAAACTTTTTTCTTTGTGAGCATGCCATAAATTACCAATAATAAAATCAGTTTAGTAAGAATATCACAATTTTAATTAAAAAATTACACTTGTTCTTTTCACTGAGAATAAAAATTCTAGCAGGCTTGCACAAATACCATTCAGCTTCTCTTACAACCAAAACAAAAGCATTTAAATAATCTGGTACATTTGTTAAACTATAATTCAAATGTACCCCTTCATAGTCCTTCTGAACCTGCTTATCGTACATTGCTATGAGTTTTTAACTTTCCATTCATCGTAGGTAACTTTTACGAGGGTAAGTTTATTAAAGACTAACTTTATGATTTCCCAGAGACTGTTGATTAAGAAAGACCTCGCCACAGATATCACATCTGTGCTCTTCTTCTTGACTTAGCTCCCATTTTTCACTGTTCGTATTGTAATCAGATGAGTAAATGGATGATCCAAACGCATCTTTGGCACACGGTTCGCAGATCACACCTGCTGGCTTATGCTGACCAGTCGAGGAATTTTCCGGCGGAATGGAATCTAATGTTTTACCACAAATCTCACACACCGCCTTCTGAAAAACATAGCCAACAGAAAGTTGAAAAAGAGTCAATAGGCGCAAGAAAATAAAAAACTGACATATGCCATATGGGTACAACTGGTCCCTAAAAATATTCAGTTCCCTAATCGAAAACATATCTAGATCTCAAAAATTGTAAATAAATAGGAAGGTGACAATTCAGGAGCAGGTCCCAGTATCTTTTCAAAAAAAGTTTGTTTCTGTAGCAAATCATTCGTGAAAACTCTCCCGTTACCATGCGAAGGTGGAAAGATTAAAAAATTTAAGCTTTGAGTATTAATAATTTACCCAATTGATGATTCCGAAATCATTAAGTAATTTGAAACGAGGAAATTGCTTCATATACACATTATAATAATGAAAAACCATATCATAAATTTTTTAACTCGTTTTTGTAAAGCATAAATAATACATCATTTTGATTTCAAGTTAATACATCTCACCACTCATTTCAACATCTGTCACTCTTGTTGCTTCTATATAAAGTGTCACTGTAAATTTTGTCGCTCATAAGTCTTTTTTCTTTTTGTTTCATTTGTCAAGTAGTATTTTCATTTAATGTGACTCCACGCATATGGAATGAAGTATTTTATTACTACTACTACTTCTAATACATACAAAGTTAGTCTAATTGCCTAATTGCGACCTGTCTATCATAGTAGCCTTTTCTACGGACCAGTCTATTATAATAGTACCATATTGTGTCCCAAATCGACCCCGTATAGATTCAAAACAATTCAATTTTTGTATTATAACAATGCAGCTTCAATTTTTTATCAGAGAGAGGTTCGGAAAAAAACTATGCGGTTACATGTGACAAACCAGAAAGAAATGAGCGCTTAACTTACAGATTCAGAGAAGTGGTGCGGAAACAGTTGAACGTCATCCGAAGAGCATATTACTTCTTCGATGACGTCGCAAATTTCCTCTCGCGTACAGCTAACAGATGCCGACAAAGGATTATGCAAAACACCATCTGCTTGGGCGAACTGATTTTCAAGAACTGTATAACTGCTGTCATTTTCAAAGGTCAATGAAGCAAAAGTAGGCGCGATTATATCCAAGTCGACAATTTCTGAGTCCACGTGAAACGCTAGTTGTTTGCATTGTCTTTCGTCAGCTGAGCCTTGTGATAGCTCAATGTTAGACATTTCTCTAAAAGAGCAGAAAAAAATCTCATTCAATAACACGAGTTCCCCTAGGGAAAGGTCAATTCAAAAGGGCTCCTCGGCCATACGACGTTCCGTGCACAGGTTGCATAGGGCCATACAAACGCTAAATGAATGCATCAGTGAACAATTTGAAAATATTCGGTCAAAATTTTTAGCATCTAGAAACTTGCCGCTTAATATCTACCCTTTTTGATTATTAAAAATGAACACTTTAATTGCAAAATGATAATTAATATTATTAAGCAAGTAAAAGTCACGCATATTTTCTTGGTTTACATTTAATTACAATATAATAAAATGAGGGTTATAATTTTAACATCAAATAAATTTAAACTAGCGTTTAACGCACTTTCGGTGCTTCGAAAATTTTCGACAACTCATGAAAAACCGCATATAGGTTGGTAATTTCGAACTTTTAATTTTTCTTCAATTACCATTTTAAAAAAAATGTCATCTCGAAAACTTAATGGGCCTCTGGAGAAATTTGCAACCACTGAGAGCACCCTACTATAAGGTTAGGAATCTAAAATTTTGTGAATTTTTTTAAACCTAAGTTTCCCGAAAAAAAAATTGAAAAAAACGTCTTATCTCAGAAACTAAAAGGATTTGAGCATTCATATTAAGAGGCAAGATTTGAGACGCCTGGGTGTACGCTGACAATAAAGTTGTATCTTCATCAAGTTAGTAGTTTCAAATTTTTTGAATTTCTTTGTAGATAAGTTCTTTGAGAAATTTTGAAAAAATCAAAAACGTCACATCTCGGAAACTAAAAGCATTTGAGCAGTCGCGTTTAGCAGTCGCATGTGGAAAGTTTTGTAAAAATCACAAAAAACGTCACATCTCGAAAACTACAAAGACTTGAGCAGTCATATTTGGAGGCAAGATTCGCAATCCTTGAGAGTACTCTGACAGGACCTAGCTACAGGTTTGGGAATTTCAGATTTTTACAGAAAAAAAATAATAAAGGTTTCCGAATATTTTTGAAAAAAAAACACAAAAAACGTCATATCTCGAGTACAAAGATTTGAGCAGTCATATTTGGAGGCAAGATTCGCAATCCTTGAGAGTACTCTGACAGGCCTAGCTACAGGTTTGGGAATTTCAGATTTTTTAAGAATTATAATAATTTAAGTTTTCTGAAAATTTTTGGAAAATCCCAAAAAACGTCATATCTCGAAAACTACAATGATTGATTTGAACAGTCATATTTGGAGGCAAGATTTTTAACTGCTTAGAGTACTGCGTCAGCACCTTACTACAAAGTTCAGAGTTTCAAATTTTGAGAAATAATTAAGTAAATTTTTCTGAAAATTTTTGAAAAACTCACAAAAAACATCATATCTCGAAAACAACAAGGATTTCAACGGTCATATTTGGAGGCAAGACTCGCGATCCTTGATACTACTCTGACAGTACCCAACGACAGGGTTGGGAATTTCAGATTTTTACAGAAAAATAATAATTTAAGTTTTCTGAAAATTTTTGAAAAAAATCACAAAAAACGTCATATCTCGAGTACAAAGATTTGAGCTGTCATATTTGGAGGCAAGATTCGCAATCCTTGAGAGTACTTTGACAGGACCTAGCTACAGGTTTGGGAATTTCAGATTTTTTAAGAATTATAATAATTTAAGTTTTCTGAAAATTTTTGGAAAATCACAAAAAACGTCGTATCTCGAAAAGTACAATGATTTGAACAGTCGTATTTGGAGGCAAGATTTTTAACTCCTTAGAGTACTGCGCCAGCACCCAATTACAAGGTTCAGAGTTTCAAATTTTGAGAAATAATTAATTAAAATTTTCTGAACATTTTTGAAAAAATCACAAAAAACATCATATCTCGAAAACTACAAGGATTTCAGCAGTCATATTTGGAGGCAAGATTCGCGATCCTTGATAGTACTCTGACAGTACCCAACTACACGGTTGGGAATTTCAGATTTTTAAAAAATAATCATAATTTCAGTTTTCTGAAAATTGTTGAAAAAATCACAAAAAACGTTATATCTCGAAAACTACGAGGATTTGAACGGTCATATTTGGTGGCAAGATTAGTAACTCCTTAGAGTACTCTGACCGCACCCAACTACAGGGTTGGGAACTTCAAAATTTAAAAATTATTTTGTTATTTGAAATTTCTGAAAATTTTTGAAAAAATCTCAAAAATCGTCTTATCTCGTTAGCTAAAATGATTCGGGCATTCAAAATTGGAGGCCAAATTCGCAACCCCCGATTCGATATTGGGCTGCCTAATTTACACTCGGTAAAATAAACACTAAAATCAAATTGGAAAATCGAAAAAAAAAATCCTAACCATTGCAATGTACGCTATAGCTTAAACATGCAAAAATAATACGTTGAAAAAGCCTAAACATGGCGAGATAGTGAAACCCGCATTTAAATATATAATAGATTGTTTGATCATTTTGTTTGAATTGTTTAATTGTTTGATCAAAACAATTAATTGTTTGATTTAAAATTTAAATTGTTCGATCATTTAAATCTTACAGATAGTTTAGAATTTTTAAAAGCTGAAGATGTACAAAATTGTGCGAAAACGTTTGTTTGAATTAACAATTTTAACGCAATCTTTAAATTGTTCCCATGTTGTTTTTTCATAGGTTGCCATAGGATCTTCAATAAAGAAAGATAGAAAATATTTTTTAAAATAACATTTCATAGCCTCGTAAGTTAAACTGCTGCTATGATTGAGCTTGCATTTTGAATTGGTTCCAAGTTAGAACTGGTTTTCTGAAAACTTTTTTTTCAATATAATGAACTGCGGAATCTTGCTTGAAAATATAGTTTGTATAGTTCTTTTGTTCTTATCAGTTTTGCTGTTCTCGTACTTGATTTTTGTGTATGCCAATAGTAGTTTATGTTTGATTTTCTATAGATGACAGATTATTTTCCAATCGAGAGACAAGGAAACCGGCATTACCTTTTCTATTCCAGCTTACGATCGGATGAAAAGTCAAATTTTCTTGTCACAGCAGGTTTTCATTGCCCAACTCAGTTGTTTTTCAAGCGATAATATTAGATTAGATGTTAAACTGTTATATAGTATTGCTGGGTAGTGCAGACGGCTTCAGATTGAAGCGTTTATTTCATTAGAAGAAATCGGTTTTTCATTATCAGTGGTTTTTCTTTCGATTGTGTTGATCTCGCTAGGATTCTTGATTCCGGTCGAATAGCTGTCTTCTTGGCAAACAGGAAGGGTAGCAAGTCTGCCCAACAGCCCTCCTGATTCTCGGGAGTTGCTCCGTAGTGATTGTAGCTGCACAATTGTTACAATTCGTAATGTTCTTTTTTTTTGTAATATTTCAACTGCAATTCGATCGTTCGCTTTATTTCTTGTACGTCTTCTTTTTTCTTTTTTTAGCAAATCCGTTGTTTTTAATCCAACTCATGAAACTCGTCGATTTGTTTTTCACAGCTCTTCAGAAGTTGCAAATTTTTAAAATTGTGACGTGTCTTTTTTTGAATGAATTTTAAAAAATTATTTCGTCACTCCAAAATTGAAAAATACTAATATGTTCAATTGAACGATTAACACTACCAAACGTTCGGAACAGCCAACTTTTTCAACAAACAATTCCCAACAAAAGTTTGCTGATGCACTGCTTTTCGGTTCATTTCGGTACAATGTCACATATTTCCCGAAAGCCCTGTCAAAGTCCTCATTGAATTTCCAGTAATTCATCAGAATAGCACAACGTCACTGAACAGTGTGACATTCGACCAGAATGGACAAAAATGCGATTTCGGATGGTTAGCCGCTGACCTGGAGAATTGGCAGTTTTAGCAGATTAGCGACGTTATCTGAACGATTGGACAAACTGTGAAGGTCAGAAAATTCTGGTATTTAAAATTTTCAAAATTTCGAATGATGACGTCACATTTCTGATAAATGCAGAAACGGCCATTCTGAAGAAAAATCAGAGGGAAAAACACAACAACAATAGTTGCGATAGAGATAACAATGAGAAATAGAAAATCACAACAGAGAATTAACAGAGACCGCTCCGAGTTGTAACGATTGTGTCGCTACAATCGTAACAAAGCTATTCACGCCAACGGTGAAGGGTGGTGGAACCGTGAATACAGCCTTCAGGAGAAGAAATAAGAGTGTTTTTTCCCCGAATTCAGGAATCTGGAGGGTTCTAAAGACTTGGACTCGAACTGATAAAAACTAACTTTTAGCTTCCTGGTTATGTCCTGAATTGAGTTTTATTAACATCCAGATTCATTTTCTGATAATGAGAAGCTGGATTTGAGGGAAAGGGTTGATCCATCTTCGATGGAGATGATGATTTTTATCCACTGAACAAAAACAATAGTAATATAACAAATAGTAGTAGCCCTGTTTTTAGGAGTGACCTCGTGGTCTGGGGATACTGAGACCCAGCCATCAGCTCACTATTCTTACATATAACTAAGTTAAATTGAGTGTTTTGACCGAAGCCGAAAGCAGTAAAGTTTTTGTCGACCCGATGTTGGAAAGACCACCTAAAAGACTGGCTTAGGTAGAGACGGTGAAAAGCATGTAGACCTCTGTTTAGACGCTGGCCTGTCGTTTTATAGCTTAGCTTTATTTTCCGTCGATATGTACTTCCGGGCGAATGTTACACAGAATTTACAAAATGCAGCAAAAGAATACTTGTCCGCATCACATCGACTCAATACGAGCTATAAATGGCATCATACTTCCTTGCTATAGACTTTTAATATTTTCACTAATCTGCACTCTAAGGATGTGACCAAAGATGGAGTTTTTTTCTGACTTTTGGTGTCCTTGTCTCAAGTTAAAACTTCTTCTTGTAGGTTTAAAAATTGTTGAGATGCAGAACAGTCCTGCCAAGCATTAAACTGAAGCTCTCCTACTATGCTTCTCTCTTCGGAAGTTTAGTTGTTATTGGTCATGAAAAATAAAATTAACAAAATCGGTGGTTGAAAGGAACAATGAAAAAATCTTCCTTTGCAACAGACTACTCAAGTCGTTCATGTCATCACAAATTGAACAATCTTCCCACAAGCAAGTCCCATGAAAATCTTTCCTTCTAATTAGAAGTATTGGTTCTACTTAGAGGGTCTTAATAAAAATATCGGTTCTAATTCGTCCTTGGTTTTTCCTGGAACTGCGGCGAACATCTTACAGAGTAACTTGTAAGGTTTCTCCGACATTCTCGTAAGTCTTACACTTTTTGACACTGAGAAAGCTTGATCCACTATCGTCTTTGTGCTTTTTACATCCACTGCCACGAAGTGTGCTGGATATTGGCTTTTGCACATTGGACTAGGTATATAGCTCCAGACGCGATACGTTTCACTGTGCTTGATGTTCATCTCTAGTTCTACTGCTTCTCTCACTTTCCAATATGCTTCTGTTCAGTCTGTAAGACTCCCAGAAACCATTCTACGCTGATGGCAGTGACCATCTCATGTTATGGTTCCAGGTTCAAAAGTGACTCTAAAGAATCAAACATGCTAGAGACTCCTCGTGCAGTCACTAGATTCACTTCATTTCCTCAATGACATTCTGCGATAACTTCTGTTTCCGATCTGAACTTCAAATTACTTCCAAACAGTATCCTCAGTTGTTTATGCTGATTCGATTCGGCTGAATGGTTTTAATGAATTGATCCTCAACAAGTTGAGTTTTGAAGATTAAACTGATCAATCAGCATCTGAAAACAAAGTCACAGCTATCACATCTGTCATCATTGCTCCAATTTCATGTTGAAACGTATTTAAAAACTGTCAGATAAACGAATTGTGATGTTAAGGTATATTCAATTTAAATTCAGTCGAAAATCTTGGAAACTAATCCATTCCTAAAGTTTTTATTTGGGCATTCGTGGTCACTAACTTTTTCAAACCCTAGATGCTAATAACATAACAACATAACACATAAGATATCCTACACTCAACCTACACTCAACTTAAACTCAAATAATATTTCTTATGTAGATACATTTCTATGTTAGTATCCGAAAAGGTTACATGTATCAGCAAGTTTAGCACCCGAGGATGCAGTCGGCCTCTGTTTGGGTCGTGCACCGGAAGCGAGAGTTCTTTCATCCCCCTCTCCACCAAGAAGTCTCTTAGTCTCGTCAGGTTCAAAAACAAACCTTCAGATCCCACGTGCTGCTTCTCCGTTGCCCTCGTCATCACGAAGCATAAGTACTTCCCTGGTATCTGCGAAACCGCCGGTGGCAAAGCTGCTACACCCTTTTTTTAATGGTCCTTGCTTCCAAAAAATACTCTTTTTCCTTGTATTCTCTCCTACAGTCGGCTGCTAATGCTGTTCTAACGCTCATGTCCGTAAGTATAAAATCGCTATCTGTTAGTAATATGCTACTCGAGTGTTCACTCGGCAAATTAAAATATGACTCTACTACTCTCCCTATGTCTGGTTTCTTAGGGCATCCACCTGTTTCTGCCTCTAAACCTCATGCATCTTTCGCAATTTTTATTTTTTTGTTAATAGGTTTTCAGTATGGGTAAGTTCTACCCCCACTCCCGCACAAAAATTTCCATCGACATCCCCGTCGACCGCATACCGGATGTTAAAATACGGTTGGACACAGGAATGAACAATGGCCCTTCCTGGGCTGCCCAGGAAGGATCATGCTTGTTATTGTTTATATATTTCATGCTCTCGCGGTCCACATCCTGAATCGTGACACTGGTTTCCTTAGAATCCGATGTCATTTGGTTCAACCACTCCAAGATGCACAGGTTGGTCACTTCTTGTTCGTAAGACTGCTGCTGGTCGTTGTCAATTTCCACTTCGGACTTAGGCCGACGGTCGCTCAATTCTTTGTAAAGATCATCGACAGTGTCTACTTCCTGTGACCCGATTATTTCCTCCAGACCCCCTAGATCTTCTACTATCTTTTTCAGATCTGTCCTTTCCACTACGAAGTTGTCTCCGTAAGGCACATACTTATTTGCGTGTCTGGTCCTGTCACTTTGATGTGTCTGCATCGAAAATGCTAGATCCGGTTACTTGTTCTTGGGATCAATTATCATCTGCTCGGAGTTTTCCCAGTCCTCTTCTGCATAGGTTAAGGTTTTTTCAATTGCCTCTTTATCTCGTTTGGATCCAGGTCCAACGACTTGCTTGTTCCTTCATTCCCATCTTTTTTTCCTGGTGCCTTTCTCATTGACTTCGCAAGCAGGGTCCATGATCAGATAATCACCCTCCTCCATGTCTTCAGGTATACACGAGTCTTCTGTGGATGAGTTATGTGGTTTAACGATCTCAAAGTGTGCAGCGCGGCCGGTTCTCAGTCGGTAAAAACGTCCCTCCTGATGCAATTCCGTTATCATGAACGGTCCCTCCATTTTTTCTTCATTTGGGTGGGATAAGGCTCTGAAATACCCACATGTAGTCTCCTACTGAGTATGTTTTTGCACCAGCTGCTTTCTCTTCAAATTTTTTTCTGCCTCGCCTGAGTTCCTGCGTATTGCGTCTACATTAATCGTTTAGCTCCTGCTGACTCCGATCACATCTCCTACATATACTTGTGGCGATGTCTTCTTTCCTTCATACTCTGGGTAAAAGAAAGTCAAATTGTGCGTACTGTTGTGGAATTGTGCGTACTGTTCTAAGCACCCATTACTTGTGGCAAAAATTTATCCCAATCAGTCATGTATCGAGAACATGACACCCTCAACATCGATACCAGAACCCGATTTTGTCTTTCTACTAAGTAATTCGTTTGGGAGTGGTTCGTCATAGAATGGATCTAAGCTACTTGAGAACGTCTCATGAGCTCCTTAGTAAGATCTCCTACGAAAGCAGTTCCATTGTCTGATTGGAATATCATCGGGCATCTGTGTCTGGCTATCCTCGTATTGATGAGATGGTCGCATGTCTCTTTGGCTGAGGCCGTTATGCAAGTCACCGCTTCTGCATACTTTTTAAATTGATCTATCATCTGTCTGTCATAACCAATGTCTGTCATACATTCCTTCTGGTAATCGATCTGAACCACTTCATTAAACTCGGATGACTAGATTGACTGTGATGGGAATCGCAATTTTCTAGGATCCCTCACCTGTTGCCATGACAGACATGCTTCACCCTCTTCTCGCATGCCTTCTTCATTTCAGGCCATTCAAAGCATTTCAAGATCCTCTCGAATACTTTATCTATTCCATGATGAGCAATCTGATCAATGACCTAAATAAAAGCACTATCGCGTTGTATTTGTACAGGACCTTGTCCTCTTCTCTCTTTTTGCAGGCAATGATCCCATCCTTATTCAGATACAATCGTTCCTCTTTTTGCATGGAGTACCGTATCAAGATCCGATAACTATCTTGTTCCAGATATCCTTTGTCTGTTACCCCATTTTCGATCCACTTTTCTAGGCTACTTGTAATACGGTCATTTTTCTGCGCTCCTAGCAAGTTCGAGAGTCTGTATCTTGCCTTCAGGTACGTCTTCACGAGCCTAAGATGACTGCTCACCTCATCGGGCTGATGTGCGTCATCTTCCATCTTCACTAAATCTTTGTCAATGGCTTTGTTTCCTGCTCGAATGGTTCCACGCTAATCCTGACTGCTTTCTTCTGCAGTAATAGGCTCATAGAACTTCTTGACACTGCTATCATCTCCAAGTCATCTGTCGCGTTATCAAAGACTTTATCACTCAGGGAACAGGTAGCAACCACTATCAGGGTCTTGATACACTTGACTGTCCAAGTCACTTGCACGTGTCTCCAACAGTATTGTGTGGATCGCTAACTCTGACATTTCCGATCCCGTGCTCGAGTTCCTATCTGAGTACGTGTCAACCACCGATTTCTTCGAGGTCTTATGGACAAATGAGGCTGTCGTGGATCAATTCTCCACGGCAGATTCTAATGTGCATAATCTACTCATCCATCTAAAATCCCCAGACAAAACTTGTCCACTTGGTCATGTCCATCTACATATCCGCTTCCTTCAGTGTCTGATTGCCCGGACAAATTTTTTTGCTTCGAGTTTTTCAACCCAATTCTATCAGTCCTTAATCAGGCTCCGCAAAAGTAACTGTGTTCTTCTAGGTCCAGACCTCTTGTTCGCTCGTCTTGAACGATGTTCTCATAAAAACGCTCCGTGGAATTGAGGAAACTATTTGCTGAACTACTGCCCGACAATCCCTTTCATATTGCATGTGCTGGCGTCTTGATGGTTTTATCCGTACTTTGGCACTGACCGTCAACGATGGCATGGCTCCTGCCCATTCAGGATCATCTCTAGTCACCTATTTTTCTAATAATCCACCCAGCATCCGCATCACTTTTGGTGTGACCTGCACTGTTTTATCTAGCAAGGAGAGACTGTTTATGTTCATACGAGAAAATTCGTCTTGCTCCAGGTTTGAACGTAGCATTAGATCCAAGGGTTCCGTGTCCTTCTTGGATAAGGTCTAATCTCTGCCGATTTCTCCATCGTTGTTTCGGGATGTCCTGGAATAGGATGTCCCGCATTGTCCAGCTACCTCATCGATGGAAGTGCTTGGTAAGTCTCTTTGCAAAAAAACGAGAACCCCTCCTTGAATTCCGCCTGATTGGCCTGCTTCTGTTCCAATTTTTCGTAAAATTCAGTTTTCTTGTTGAGGCTGTCAGCATTCTGGTGCATGTCACGCATCCTGTGTTCGATTATCATGTGGTAGCTATCCAACCTGACTATCCAACGACCAATGTAACTCTGGTCCATCGAATACGTTTGCAACCAGGATAGGGCTCGGTTTTCCGCTCGCAATTCAATGGGAGCGCTCCCCAAGTAGGCGAGATACTTCTCCACGAACGTGACTACCGCAAATATTTCTGCTTTGGCGCACCGTGTTTCATCTCAGTAATGCTCAACACCTTACTGCCGTATGCTATGCGACGGAGAACTGTTCTCCCATTCATTTCTTGTTCCTGATGCAGTATTCCGGAAATGGCTACTACTGAAGCATCAGTGTCGAGAACATACATGTCATTCTCTTTGAGCATGACTAGCACTGGCGCTTCGCACAGCTCCGGCTTTATAATCTCGGAGGCTACCTGAGCTCTTTCAATCCATTCAAATTTCTTTCTTTTGTTGCGCATCTGTCGCTGCATCGGATAGACTTTGTCTGCGTATCCTTTTATGAACTCGCGATATAAATTCGCAAATCCTAGCAAGCTCATCAGTTGCGTGTTCGTTTTGGGGCTTTCGATGTTAACACGGCCTCCACCGCGTCCGAATCAGGCATCACGCCATTCTTGTTTACCATTCTTCCAGGTACTTTATTGAGACCCTAAGGATCTCACATTTAGAGGGTTTGCATTTCAAGCCAGCTCTCTTCATACAGTCAAAGACTTTTTCAAGTCTGTCAATGTGGTCTACCAAGGTGGGTATCGCTATCACTACGTCATCAAGATAGCACATCACGAGATTCCCATACTTCTTCGTCATGCTGGTCAGGGCTGAGCCATCAGTCTTTGAAAGGTCGCCATCGCATTGCAAAACCGAAGGGCATCCTGTTCTACTGGTACAAGCCTAACTCACATGCAAATCCTCTATCTTGTTTTTTTTCTCTATCCTGTTTCCATAGGGGAACCTGCTAGAAGGCAAAACCCAGGTCTGGTGTTGTAAAAAACGTGGCATCGCCAAGTTTCCAGAGGCTCTCGTCTCTACGTGATATTGGGTAAGAGTGCTTTATGGTCACCGGGTTCAGGCAGCGAAAGCCGCAAGAGAATCTTAGCTGTCCTCCTTTCTTTTTGGCTATGACAACTCCCTAAGCCCAATCTGACTTCGAGGGTTCCATCATTTCTATTTCCGCTCGGCCCAATGTGACTTAGAGTGTTTTATCATTTCTACTTCCGTTCTAGCATTTCTAATTCCGCTCGGCACGCCTCCGATATATGAGTTGTCATGCGCCTCGCCACCTCCCTGGGGGGAACGGCGCCTTCTTCTAGTTCGATCTCGTGCTCGACGAAATTACAATAACCAATATCCGCTTTAAATTTTAAAACGGCAGGTAGCAACTCAAAGTCCCCCTCCCCTACCTTGCCTCTTAATTGCTATATTTCCGGCAGAACTGGTTTATATGACACTAATTCATATGACGAGGGGAGTTCCGGAAAATTCGATCAGCTCAACTATTTCAGATCTCATTGAAAATGTTTAAATAAAGATTTCAATTCAAAAGTTTTTTTTAGAACCAGATCTTTGATCGCTTGAGTTGTGCAGTCTTTTACTCGATGCTTCTTTACGTTTGGCGTTTCCTCATAGTCAGTCCTCATTGGCAAGCATAGTTTGTCCTTCCATTGGTTGAAAGAGGTGTATAGTTTCCATGAGGTGTATAGTTTCCATGAGCTCATCGTTCCTCGCACTATCAACGAGCTTTGAAGCCACTGCCAAGTTCATCCTGCTGTTTGACTCCTTCGGCTGACTGCGCCTTCTCAACATTTCTAAGTCATCTAACAATTTGTCAATGGTTTCATTTTGGAGTTGCCGTCTTTTCTCAAAGCGCATTCTTGCTTGGTGTCCTTGCACTCCCGAACTAAAGCAGTTCAGCATTATCTCGACAATTTTCTCAGCAGTATCACGCGGGTATTGCTTTTTGGCCATCCCGAAATTCAGGGCTGTCCCTTCCGAGTTGTTCGTGAGCGAACTGCATTTTTGTCATTCTGTCAAGTTTTCATCCTCAAAATTCAGCTTCATGACTTCTATCCAGGTATCTACACAACCGTCAGATTCATCCTTATAACATCTTGTTTTCCTGGACACACTTTTGTCTTCTCGCATCGTTCATTGATCCTGGACAACCGTGTGAGAAAAACTACGAGGACCTGTTCAGAGGTTCAAACTCCGTGGACACTGCCGTTGCATCTCGTGAATCTACCGCTTGATTGTTCATATCTGCTGATTGAGGAATCTGGAACGTATCTCCTGTACGAGTCCCTGAGCTGAGTTCTGCCCTCGTTCGTGTGATTCCAGTTTATGAAATCACCTCTTCCTCTCGCATGTGCGTCTCGCGAAGCTTGTTCGTTCGAGATTGGCCTACTGCCAATAGAACCCCCTCTAATGTTTGTGGGATTCCTGGGCGTGTTACTCCCAGTTGCGCCACTCGATGGGTTACTTCTACCTCTCGTGGACCCATACGTCCTTCGTTCGTTTGAATGCTCATTGAAGTTCACTTTAGGCTCTCTGCTGGTCTCTCTCGGGTGAACACCCCTGTTTCTCGATCCACCCCTGTTTCCTACAAGATCGTCCATTCTGTCCATGATAACCTGAGTGCTGCTTCGATCATCGCGTCTATCCTTTTATCGAGAGTCCCAAGAGTCTGCCCTTGTGGACTCCGAAGTTGCTCCAGGTCAGCCCTCAATCATTTCTCGCTTTCTTCTTCTTCCTGCCTCATTCGCGAAAAGTTCCTGGTCCAGTACTTGTCCGTTTTTTCTCCTAAGCGTTTTTCGCTTTTAGTAATTTCCTGGCTATTGTTATTTATTTCCTCCCGCAGACTTTCTCTCTCAACATGATTCTTGACTCGTTGCGAAAACGAGAAAGACGTTGCCGCTTTCCCTGTTACCCCATGCATCATGGTATTTTCAGTAGGTGAGCCTCCTACTGCTGGTTTTTCAGTCTAAATGAGTCCTCCTCGAAGTAGAGAAATCGTGGCTCTGTTCTACCGGAGTAAGTTCACTCGGTAATCTCCTGTTCCAATTTCCTTCGGTTCCACTTTTTGCTTCATTCTAATCCAGAATCGGGTTCTGATGAATTTCTAATTCTAATCTTGTGTTTTCATCTTCCGATGCCATTTGACTCCTAGTTTCAACTATTCCGCCTGAAACTTTCTTTCCTCTCTGGTTCCGAGTCTTCTTGGTTCTCTCCACAAAAGGATCAATTATTGATTTCTTTTTTTTCTTCGGTATAAATTTCCCAGAGCTATGATTTAGCTTAGTTATCCTCGTCTTGTCTAGATTCGTCTCCATCTATCGCTTTTTACTACTCACTCATTTGATTCGCTTGCTATCATGTTTGCTCTATGACGACAACAGATAATGTTAACACAACACGATAATGTCCGAAAATTTTAACGAACAAAATACCACGAATCTTATTAAATTATCAAGTACAGCGTATTTCTTATTTATTCTCAGCAATGAAAGGTTAATTTTTTGAAATATTGCTAGCACGGTTCGATGATGTCAAAATCTTTAAAAAAATGAAAAAAAAATTTATTCAACTTGAAGAGGAAAAAATGTATGTAAATTGCAATTGGTCTGTCGCAACTCAATAGTCCAACAGGTTTCTCAAGAAAGAGCTTTCCTTGTTTAGTGCCGCACTAAGCAGACAAAACTTAAAGGCAGTATTTTTCTCAAGTGGGAGACTATTGCACCCACCGAGTTCTGTGTTAGCTATCTGCCTTCGGATTGCCCGCGCTAGACATTTTAAACTTCTCAAGGCAACCATTCTTCCAATAAACATGTTGGATTTCAATCCAAATAAATCAGTGTCGAATTCTGTTTTCGGTCTCAAATCTCCGGGCTCAGACCTGTTTTGATTCTTCTATGGTCTTTTCAGTTTTTATTTAAAGGCAAGTTATCAGTGCAGTCACTGGTTTCCTCTCTTTATTGGTGGCCATATTTGGTAGAAAACTGATGGAAAAACAGAATAACCGAACTGACAAGTGAAAAACGGTCAAGAAAAAACGGAAAAAATTCAGAAGCCTCTTATCGTGACAATCACGCACAATAAGACATATAGCGGAAGCCAAGAAGAAGAAGGGAGGCTTCAGTGCGATAGCCGGAAGGATCAGTACCCTATTGTGCCACGAAGTGGGAGAAATAACAATATTATTTCTGGAAGGGCACGGAATCGGAGGCCTGGCGCTCAGAGACTGTTTTATGTTAAGAGACTGTAACAAACTCACTTTTTAGCTGCTTTAATGCCCTGAACGATTGAAATAACCTCGATTTTATTTGTTATTTCAGAGCATGAGTAGCTAGGAAGAGGAAAGGGTCAATCCATCTCCGATGGATTTAGTATATAATTGTCACTAAAAGCATAGTAAAATATGGTATTCGAGCCGTGTTTTGAACGGTAGTCATGTAGTCTGGGAATCCGAGACCCAGCAATGTGATTATCTTTGCATGCAAACGAAAGCTGATCAAAAGTCGTTTGACTGATGGCCTAGAAATGGTAACTTTTACTTAAGCAGACTAGATAAAAATGGCTAGGTCTAGACGGTGAAAAACGAGTAGAATTTAGGTGACTGACGCCGACCAGTCGTCAAGAGGTTTTTATGGGTCTTATGTTACAATAGGTTTTCATGTTACATAGACGTTTTTATGGCGCTCCTGGGTGGGCCGGTTAAAGGCATAAGACCATCATGATCAGCAAGCTTTTCAGCGACCAACCCTCATCTCCGGGCGTATGCCCAATTTAGAGGCCTAAAGGTCCTTTATTGTACTAGGTGAAAGGTACTGAACCTCCGCCTGGTGCTTTTTAGCTTTATACTTTTGTTAAGACCAAAAATTCCGGGGGCCGGAGGGTTAGGTGGGAAGTCATGAGCCCGCTTATTCCAAGGCCCTGGGAGCAAAAACAAGTAAAGATAAAGTTTAAAACCAAAACAAAATAATATACAATCAAGGAAAATACAAAAATAAAGTTATTTACAAACGGAAAACTACAAAAAACTGTAAAAAAAGTAACAAAAAACAAAGACCAAAAACAGTGAAAAACACAAAATGACAGTTCATATAATGTTTCCGGACGAGATGTGATCTAACCTTTCTATTTGTTGCTGTTTCAGAATAATTTACGTCATTTCTGATCGAAAGGTTGAGTGTTTTGGTGCTAGGTTAGATACCCTCCCTTGAGTGTTGTTTGAGTATTTAAGCACGTTAATTATAAATTTGCCGCTGACCGGAGGGTAGAGTGGCAAGCTGACAGACAGACGTGATCAAAACTCATCAGGGGGCATCAGGGACAACATCCACAACAACTGTTGGGTATTGTTGACACAATTTCAGTATCGTTCGGGTACTATTTCATAAAAACTTAAGCGGTGGAGGGCACAATTGGCGCTGTCCCATTGCACCCCCATCGATTGCGAGTTAAGGATCTTAATTCGGGTATTTTGGTGCAAAGAGGGTAAATATTGATTAGCGACTACTAATAGGTTATCATCCTTATTATATATCACGTATCTCCCATTTAGACCCGAGAAATACCCCAATTTTGTCGAAAAACATCGATTTTCGACCAAACTGTGAAACCCCAAAATTTTGGATATCCGAGATTTTCCGAACAGCAAAAAGCTTCTGTACAGTGAGCTACTACGTAGTTCGTTCCGCCTAACTAAAGTAACCGCGCGGAAAAAGACTTGGTAGAAGTTGGCAAAAAAATGTTTTTTTTCGATCAAAACTTTTGTAATTTTCCGAAATTCGTCAAGATGTTTTGAGAATCGAATTTTTGAGTTTTTAGAGTTAGAGTGATAAAAACTTTTACGTTAGGAGCCTGCTAGCACAACTTGCTAGGTTGAGAGGGCGATTTTTGAGTTACCATCCGAATAGCTCCGTGGATAGAGCAATAGACTTATAGATTGGGAAAGGAAGGAATCGGAGTGTCCAAATTTGATAGTTTTTGTTTCCAAACCGATTTTGGTTTCCAAACAAAATTTTTGTTTCCAAACTAAATTTGGCCATGTTTTTTGCATTATTCCAGGGCTACTATGCTCGTTTGAATTATTTTTAGGCACTTTCAGTAAGAAATGCGGAAAAAGAATCTTAGAACCTATATAAATGGCGAAAAAAGGCCAACTTAACAAACGCGTTTTTGGTGATTTCTCAAATTCTAGCCCACCAATCGGAAAATTTATGGTAACATGAGTCGATGTTTTTTATCAATTTTCTGGACCGCAACCGTTATTGGGTTGATAACTTCAGGCAACAAAAATTTTCAAAAAAAAATTTGTTAGTTCGGAGGGTCCAAATTTTAGGGAATCCTCCGAGCGGCAGAAATTTTTATAAAATCACCTTTTTATCCTACTGGGAAGCTTAACCGACTCAACCCACCTTGTTTTAAGCAAGGTAGACCGCAATCGGAGGCTTTACAGCGGTGAAAATATCTAATTTCGTGATTTTTGGGGAGCCCCCCGAAGTAACCCTCCGGAGTCAGCTAAGCTCCTTAGCAAAACTCCTTAACAGAAATTTTTGACGCAACCCTCGGCGACAGTTAAAATAACCCCCAGAGTGAATTTAGCTGGTTTTTTTCTCTTTTTGAGACTAGCTGGAGACCCCTTTACGCGAAACTTGAAAAACTTAGAGTTTTGAGTGAACCTTCTGAAGTAACACTCCGGAGTGACTTAAGCCTCTTTTTGACCCTCCTTAGTGAACTAAGGGGACCCTCCGAAGCAATTTAGGTGTTTTAGCTACCCTTTGAGGTAAGCCTCCAGAGCAAGCTAAGTGTCTTAACAACCCTCCGAAGTAACCCTCCGAAATGACTTAAGCCCTTTAACAATCCTCCTTAGTGAAAATTTGGAAGGACACTCCGGGACAATTTAAACATCCTTAGATATCCTTTTAAGGTCAAATAGAGAGTCGACTACTCACGAGACGTGTGTATTAGGAAAAAAGTGGCCCAGTTGACCCGGAGATTCCCGATCAACTTTGGATTCTAAATGGGGTTCATCAAAAGTATCCGAACAAGATTTTTTTTGACAGTTATTTTGGTTTTGGTTGGGTGGTTGCCTTGAGCTTCCTAAGAGAAAGGCTCGGGCAATCCGGGAATAGATAAAAGAAGACCACGGTGTGTGTATTAGACAAGACACACTCATTGAGAAGACGAAGCTGTCCCCTTCTCTCGTGCACTTGGTGCTGTCCGGGTGTGGGAGAGCTTTTGCTTAGACTCTAGTTATTTTCGATCAAGAGGTTGCCTTGAGCTACGAAGTAGGACAGCTCGCGCAATCACAGGACATATAAAGGAAGACCGCAATGAGTGTATTAGACAAGAGACACTCACTTGAGAAGACAGTGTCCTGGGTTTCGTTCTTTTGGAGTGTTCCAATCGAGGGAAGTCTTTTTCTTTAAGACTAAGTTTTATTCATCTGTTACTAAAACCATCACTGCTCCTTTATAAAAAATTGCTTGATTTTAAACAAAGCAGTGATTTGATGCGTCTGTAGCGGTACGAAGATACTGAACAAAATAGTATAATCTTATCTGGTTATTATTTATGTTTTGCGTGTTAGTTATAAGATCTTGTGAAATTTTGTTATACTAGGTGACTGAGAGAGTTAGTAAGGACTCAACACTGGCAGACCCTGTGTTTAACTTTATCTGAGTCGCTAATAGCTTCTAAGAGATTGAAGGGAAATTTTTGATATTGAAGGAGTTGAGTAGGCAGGCTCACGCAAGTTTTTTCAAATTTATTTTTGGAGCTTTTGCATTGCAGTAAAAAAAAATAATTTTTTAAAAACCATGTTGGCCACATATTTCACCCTAACGCTGGATCAAGCGCCCACGCCCGATGATTTGCGCACAAAGTCGCGTGAGTACTTACTCATAAAACCAAGGGCGCAAAATCGTTACAACAATTACAACTACAGTGGAACAAATATTGACGCTAATTCCAGTTGGTATAGACCTCGTGATGACATGGATGAGAGGAGGTCAAGTGCAATTTTTGGAGCTTTTGCATTGCAGTAAAAAATATAATTTTTTAAAAACCATGTTGGTCACATATTTCACCCTATCGCTGGATCAAGCGCCCACGCCCGATGATTTGCGCACAAAGTCGCGTGAGTACTTACTCATAAAACCAAGGGCGCAAAATCGTTACAACAATTACAACTACAGTGGAACAAATATTGACGCTAATTCCAGTTGGTATAGACCTCGTGATGACATGGATGAGAGGAGGTCAAGTGCAAAGTGTGGTTCGATGGACCACAAAATTTCAGCCTGTTCTACTTACAAAACAAAATATGAAGGCGATAGGCTACTTTCTTGACGACGTTGATGCAACCGACGAGGACCACGAAGATTATGTGAGAGGGCTCATAATGAAATATGAACCGAAATGCTTCTTCTGTAATTTAGAGGGACATTTCAAGTCGGATTGCACTCAATTCTGGGATGCAGTAGCGGACGCGAAGCATCCCCGAGATGAAGAGGCGCTTTCGGTATTTCGAGGGTGGAGACAAGTAGATCCCGCCTGATGAATGAAGCCGAATCGCGGAAGAAAGAGGTGATAACAGGTACATTCACAACCAAAAAGATGAAGACCTTACCTGATGAGACAATTGCCTTGAGCCTTAAGGAAGAGTCAGTCGGTGCGCTCAAAGGGGATTATGGCCTAGCGGCACGGACTGCATTACAGAATGTTCAGCAAAAATTGGTCCCCGAAGAGGTTGAGCAGTGTGTAAGGTCAAAGTTAGAAAATACAGAGCTGCGCGAGAAACTTGACATTCTCAGAAGAGCAACGCACAAAGAGGACAACCAGGAACCCAGGAAGCAGGGTTTAAAGTTGAATATCGTCTCGGGAATGACCTGCGGTATGACAAGGGAGGTGACGAAAATAATGTCGATCATATCAGTCGCGGGCCATCAGGTGGTGAAGAACTTGAACGAGCCGTCCGAGATCACGGCAGTACATCTGGTCATCTACGCGGACTAACTGAGACAGAAAAACCCCAAACTGGACAATAGGGCAGTGAGAGCGTTGCTCACAACAGGTGGACCGAGGCTAGTGAAAGTAGATGGACACTACATTGAATTTTATGATACATACCCAATTCTCAGGAATGTGGACGGCATAACCATTTACACTAAGGCTCACGTTACCGATGCAAGTGACCAGGTAGGGCGGATCTACATCGTTCGAGAAGAGCTCAAGGTCCGACGAAGCGGACATTACGCCATGCTCGAACAAGACGCAGTCCACATAGGCTGTGAAGCCGATCTGGCCGCGCATGTACCAGACGTGCAGGGTAGACAACTCTCCGTGAAGGGACTATTAGAAACCGGAGCAGTGGTCAGTGTCATGCCTGTGAGATCTTGGACCGACATAGGTTTTGATAGATCAGATCTGATACCGACTAATATCAGACTGTGAGCGGGGTGCAATATAGGGTGCTAATCAGGGTGCAAAATAAGTGACCGGAAGGACCCCCATCATCTCGTTGCAGCTAGGAGGGAGACATCTCTAGATGAGTTTCCTGGTCGTCGAGAATATCAACGAGTCCGAGCAGTTCATCCTAGGACGAGATTTTGTGCGCAACTTCGATGTCACTATTGAGCTCAACGACGGGTTGATAAGAATAAAGGACCCAGAGAGTATGAAAAGAAACCAGCAATAAAATCATGATTAATTAAGCAAATGGCCAATTTTCCTAGATCAGAAGGTTAGGTTAAAAACAAATCAGATTTTAATAGCGACATTTAGGATGAGGAAACTGAATGAGCTTAGTAACGACAGACAGGTGTGTTTGGTTCCCAATCCAAGCAGTAAAAGCTCAGCTATTTTAGGAAGAGGCTTCTCACTCACTCAGAGCGAACTCTGTGTGAGTGTGTTGTTGAACACAGAGGCAACAACAGTGACAAAGCAACGAGGCAAGAAAATTGGTTATGCATTGCCCCTGAGCACGGAGTATCGGAGTGTGGAGAACTTCAAGAAATACGAAGTAACTGAATATCTTTTAAATGCCAACCAAGAATGTGATTTAAAGAGGATAAGTGAAATGAAGTCTTCTAAAAAATTGTTTTCAATGAAATCAGAGACAGACGATGGGCTGTCTAATTGCCCAAATTTTCCTGAGAGACCAACAGAGACGGAAATAGCATTAAGCAAGCCGGTCCTACCTGAGCTAGAGCACATGAAATGCAAATTATCAGATAAGAGCTAGATTCGCTCAGAGCGGTGTGGAATCGGAACGCAGACGTTTTTTCAAAGCACAAAGCTGATATACGCTGCTGCAGTTTTGTAGAACATGAGATAGAAATAGAAGAGGGCTCGATACCTCATAGGGAGGGAGCTAGGAGAAGGACATCACACAAGTCCGAAGCATGCAGATAAGAAAATGAAATGTTAACGGAATATGATATGATCAAACCGTCGAAGTCTCCGTGGGCTTGCGGCGTGTTCATGGCTAAAAAGAAAGGGGGCAACATAGGTTTTGTTGTGGTTTCCGCTAACTGAATGCGGTAACGATAGAGGACGCATACCCGATTCCCCGCATCGACGAAAGCCTCTCCAAGCTAGGAGATGCAAAATTCATGGCGACGTTGGATTTGGGCTCTGCTTCCTAGCATGTGCCCCTCAGAAAAGAAAATCGAGATAAAACAGGCTTTGCGTGTGAACTGGGGCTGTACTAGTGGAAAAGAATTTGGACTATGCAAAGCGACGGCTACGTTCCAACGATTAGTGGCCCAGGTACTCACAAATGTAACTAAAAAGTGTGGCAACCTCATAATGTGTTACGTTGGCAGGCCATATAAAGAGACTAGACGAGGTCTTCACTTGCATGAATTAGGCTAGCCTGAAATGCAAACCTTCCAAGTGCGAAATCTTGAGAGATTCAATCAAGTATCTGGGTCCCTTTGTAGATAAACACGGGTCAGACCGGATCCCGAAGCGGTTGAAGCGGCGTTGACATGGAATGCACCGAAGACCGACACGCAATTGATGAGCTTTCTCGGATTCGGTAATTACTACCGAGAGTTTATCAAAGGGTATGCTGACAAGTTATACCCCATGCAGATGTTGATGCGAAATAAGGGTAAAAATTCAGCTGGACTGACGAGGCTCAGGTCTCCTTTGAGATTATCAAGCGTGAACTTTGCGAGGCTCCGGTCCTCGGCATGCCGACAGAAAAGGGGATGTTTGTACTAGATACAGATGCATCAGTGGTTGAGATATCGGGCACACTTCACAGGAACAGGAGTGGAATAGGAGGACTGTTCTCAGACCAATAGCTTACGGAAGTAAAGTCCTGAGCGACACTGGAATGAAATACGGCGCACCAAAGGCGGAGATATTCGCGGTGATCACTTTGGTTGAAAAATACAGAGCCCTCATAGGGAGCGCTTCCTTCAAGTTGCGTGTAGTCAATCGTGCTCTTGCCTGGCTGAAGACCTACTCGATGGAACAAAGCTATATTGGTCGTTGGATCTTGTGTCTGGACGGATATCACATGATCATAGAGCATCAAACCCGTGACAAACACCAGAATGCCGACAGCCTCAGCAAAAAGACAGAATTTTATGAGCGACAGGAAGAGAAGCAGGCCAACCAAGCAAAAATTAAGGATGGATTTTTTTCCTGGACGAAGAGACCTACGACAAACTGCCACTCACGAGGTGGCTTGACAAGTCCGGGCACCCCATACCAGGACATCCCGAAATTCCCGTAGAGATGGCTGCTGAGACAAAAATGTTGACAAAAGGTGATCCGGTTCCGTTGGATTTGCTAGTCGATCAAACCTGGTGCAGCAAGAACTGACCAGGCTGGGTATCAACAGCATAGCCCTGCTAAACAACACGGTGAACGTGGCACCGGATGTCATGCTGAAACTCCGTGACCTGCTTGAGCGAGAGATTGAACGACAGAGAGGTTCACAATCACCGAAAAGACGGAGAAGAGACCAATAGCAATTCGGAGTCGGGAAACTGAACTGGATTGCCGATCGATAGTGATCAGTAAGTGAGTTCGATTCCGAAGGATGTCCTTCTGAGCACTTCGTATGTGGAGTGTCAACAATCGATCGCTACTCAGACTGCTCAAGAGGTCAACGTTGAATTAAGATCCAGCGTAAAGAGAAGAGTTCAGTTCATCGACACGAAGGAGGATAACGAGCCGAGCTCGGGCTGTTCATCCGGAGACGAAACATTGGCCGGGGAGTCATGCACCTTCGGGCCCGGGCAGGATGACTTTCCGGGGAGATAATGTCGAAGCGACCAAGGGACAGACAGAATTTTGTCCGGGGAGTCGACCTCTGGGCAACCAAGGGACAGATTATCATGAACAAATCAGAAAACGACGATGTAAAGTGCATCAGCTCAGGTGATGATCCGCAGTCTCTGCCTTGGGAGAATGAGTCAGAATTTACATCCAATTCCAACGTCTTGGAACTCGCGATTCGTTCTTTGCTAGTAGAATGGAAGCAGCGCGGGCTGAATAGAGAAATGCATCAAGAACCAGACAAAGACCGGTATACCTTCGATGAGGAGGGTACGGTAGTTGATGATGCCGCAGATGAACTTGACTTAATAGATTGTCGAAGCGTCCGACTAGGTTAATTCCGCATGCATCGGTCGACCGTATCAACCTGGAACCAACAGTGAAAGAGGCAACACCTTTGAAAAAGATATGGTGTCTATTTTCATGGACAATGCCCATGCACCGGAGATAGTTAGCGGACAACTAAACGTGAACAACTAAAGACATATCTGCAAATGAAGTACAGGCTGTCGGATCTTTTAAGGGCTCAGCGAAATGATAGAATGACGAGTAATCTAATGAGATGGATCAAAAATGGAGCACCTGACATAAGTGATTTGGAAGAAGACAGCTATGAGATCCTAAAGCAATTTTATTTAGGAGAAAATACTTGTTGTACTTGAAGAAAGAAGGGATCAAGGCCTGCAAACGGAAGGAAGAGGACAAAGTCCTTTACAAATAAAATTGGATAGTGCTACCTCAGTTTTATCAAACCGAATTGCTCTTTCGTTCACATGATCAGATGGCCCATCAATGCGTGGAGAAAGTGTATAGTAGGATACAGAAACGGCTCGAATGGCGTGGTTTGAAAAAACCTGTGAAAAGTGGATCTCTGCTTGCTTGTCATGTCAACAGGCGGTTTGAGGTTTCCTCTGCAGTCAATAGAGTCAGCAGGATTCAATGAGGTGGTGCAAATTGATCATCAGAAAATATGCATGACAGCCACGGGCTACAATCAAGTGCTGGTAATGATTGATCATTTCAAAAAATACGCAGAGGCAGCTCCCTGCATGACAGCATCAGCGGAAGAAACGTGCGATCACTTGATGAATGTATGGATAGCGAGACAAGGCTGCCTCATCACATGGTAAAGCATTCGTGGGTGATCTAACGAAGGAGTTAATGAAGAGGTCGAAAGTGGGACAGGCCCAGCCGACCACTTATCACCCACCGACGAATGGCCTATTTGAAAAGCAGAATCGCACGTTAACTTCCATTTTGAGGGTTTGTTGCTCACGATACATGGACGACTGGGATCGGCACTTGTCGCAAGATATGGGCGCTTATAACAGCACAGAAGATTCTACGACGGGAATAAGCCCGCACTTGATGTTGACCGGTCACGAGAAAGCACTTCCATTAACGTTCTTCTACCCTGAGTACGAAGGAAAGAAAACAGCACCAAACTGTACTGTGATAAAATACAAGATTCGTGGTCACTATTTAATAGAAACGTTTGAAATTTATTGTGTTGTGTTATTTTTATCGGTAGTCAGATCAAAAGTACACTAGTAATCGAATTGAGTGTATAGGCAGTAAGAAGTGGTAATTTGAATATGAGTCTAGACAAGTCAAGTCTAGACAAGTCAAGGATACAGAGAAGCAATGACCGACCCTTTTGTAGACAGGATCACACGAACAATGGGGAGACGATTTCAGGCAGAATGGTTGAGACCAGGAGTCAAAAGTCCTCAGAAGAGCGAAAAGCAATGCTAGAAGTGGAGGTCCATCCGGCCCGGCCATGAATGGGAACCAGGAAATACAAGGTCCGGAAGGGAGAGGAAACAGAAGGCTGGCGAGTGAATCTACTCCGGTAGAACAATGCCAAGATTTTGTCACTTCCACCGGAACACTGGACGGACCGAGAGGAGATGTCGGAACTTTCCGACATCTCTACTAAAATTGTGGCAACCAGAAGATCTCCCACAGACAACATCATGATGGCTGGCGTGACGGAGAAACAGGCAACGTGTTCATCGTTTTCAGAAAGAGTGAAGAACATCTTTCCATTTACCATGGGAGCGGGTACAGGCGATGAAGGAGAATCCCAGGAGGAAGAAGAGGACGATGAAGAGCAAGCTGACTTTGGATCTCAAGTCAGCCTCAATAGTTCGACTCAGGAAAATGAAGCATACACCAACAGAGGGACTGGTACCATGGACCAATTTGGTGTAGTGAGGACAATAAGCAAAACCACAAACACATCGGGCCAGTCAGGAGACTTTGTGAGTATGACGAATTCGGAAATGCGAACTGGGGAGAATAGAAACACAGGGCTAAGCAACGCACCGGCGGATCCAGAGGTGGATAATGAAAAGACGTCGAGGCAGAGAATCAAAGCCTGAATCTCGACCAGCACCAAGCTACCTGGGATCGACAGGGTGACACCGCTAATTGTGACGCCACTAGTGGATAACGGATCATCGATTGAAGAAGCCTTGACCAACATAGTGGGCAGCATAGGAGAACAGAATGAACAGAAGTCAATAAGAATGAGTGAACTAGAAAGGGCAGTTCACGTCGAGAGAGAAAGTCTGCGGGAAGAAACAAACCGCAATAGACAAGAAGTTAGTAGAAGCCGCTAATTGTGACACCGCTAATTGTGACGCCACTAGTGGATAACGGATCATCGATTGAAGAAGCCTTGACCAACATAGTGGGCAGCATAGGAGAACAGAATGAACAGAAGTCAATAAGAATGAGTGAACTAGAAAGGGCAGTCCACGTCGAGAGAGAAAGTCTGCGGGAAGAAACAAACCGCAATAGACAAGAAGTTAGTAGAAGCGAAAAACGCTTGAAGGAAAGAATGGATGAACACTTGGCAAAGAACTTGTCGCGAAAGACAAGAGAAGCGGAACAGAGAGAGTTACGATTAAGAGACGACATGGAGAAATTGAGAATTCAACAAGAGCAGACTCTTGGGACTCTTGACACAAAAAAAGATGCGATGATGGAGAGGCGAACTCAGGCTATCATGGATAGGTTGGACGGGCTACTAGGCAGCAGGAGTGGACCAATAGATGGGGAACCGAACTCGGGAGGACCCAGCAGGGAGCCGAAGATGAACTTTATTGACCAACAAGATAGGAGAAGGACATATTGATCCACTAGAGGAAGGGGGAGTTCAGCAGGCTATGCCACAGGGGATAATAGAACATGGGGCCCAAACATCAGAGGAAGTTCAACTGGCAACAGACAGACCTCAAACGAGCGACCGACGCAAGGCACAAGTGGAGTCATTCGAGCCCAGGGAGGAGTCATGCGAAAACAGGAGTCATGCGAGCCCAGGGAGGAGTCATGCGAGCCAAGGAAAAAACAATTCGAGCGATTCGGATGGAAGGGAAGTTCCAAGTACAGAACCCTTATCAGGGGGCAATGATGTTCAAGCGGGGCATTCAAGAGATGCTGCATCAATGGCCACGGCCTTTGAACCTCTGAACAGGTCTTTGGAGACATTCCTTACGAGGTTATCTAGAACCAATGAACGTAGCGAAAAGTCCAGAAGGGTTTTTAAGAAACCAAGATGCTACAAGGACGAATCTGATGGCTGTATTGATATCTGGATAGAAGTGATGAAACTGCACTTTGAGGAAGAGGTTTTGTCAGAAAGGCAAGAATGCATGCGCTTACCAGTAACTTGGAAGGGACAGCCCTAAACTGCGTGATGGCCAAAAAGCAGTACCAACGGGACACTGCTGAGAACATCTTTGAAATGTTGTTAAATCGTTTTGGCTCAGGTGTGCAGGGACACCAAGCAATGATGCGCTTTGAGAAACGGAGGCAACGAGAAGATGAGACTATAGACAAGTTTCTAGACGACTTGGAGATGCTGAGAAGGCGTAGCCAACCAGATGAGTCAAACAGAAGGATGAACATGGCAGTAGTCTCAAAATTCATCGATGGTGTGAAGAATGATGAGCTCCGAACAATGTTAGCAACACATTACACACCACTCTCAACCAATGCGCCAACACCAGAGGAGTTGAGACTCAAGTCAAAAGAATATCTTTTGCTGAAGCCTCCATCGAGATCTGGATATTACAAGAACAATTATGGCAATTTTAACAACGGACCAGCAAACCAAGGGAATAACTGGTATAAACCGAGAGACGATATGGACCTGAGGCGCTCTTGTGCAAATTGCAGTTCGACGGACCATCATGTGTCAGCATGCCCAACTTACAAACAGGGCATGAAAGCAATAGGCTTTAGCCTCGAGGACAAGATGCGTCAGAAGTCGACCATGAAGATTTCATAAGAGGAGTAATTGCAAAATTCGGTCCGAGGTGTTTCTTTTGCAACTTGGAAGGTCATTTTAAATCGGATTGTCCGCAATTGTGGGATGCTGTAGCAGACATCAAGCATCCAAGGCATGAGGAACCTTTATCATGTGTGAAAGCCAGCAAGGCTCGCCTGCCTGCTGAGTGAAGCGGAGGCGCGCAGAAACGAAAAACCGCAAGAGCTGGCAACGAAGAAGATGCAGGCGGTAACGGAAGAGACATGTGAACCGGAACCGGTGACTGCGGCGGATGACTTCAAGTTTGATTATAGGGCAGCCGTGAGGGATGCTCTAAATAGAGTGCAGCAGGAATTGGTAACGAAGGAGATCAAACAAAAGGTGGAGCTCGAATTGGAAAATGAGAAATTGCAGGAAAAATTGAACACCTTCGAGGCATCAGAGGTCGAAGAAATGAAAACCCCAAGTAGTTTGAGCATGAAACTAAAAATGATATACGGGCAGAGGTTCGGTATGTCGCCACCAGGAAACAAAATACAATCGATAATCTCGGTAGCGGGACACCAGGTAATCAGAAATCTGAGTGAACCATCAGAATTATTTTTTGGATACATATGCAGATTATTTGAGACAAATGGAGCCACGCACTGAATCAAGAGCTGTGCGAGCATTACTAAGAACGGGTGATCCACGAATAAAGAAGCTTCAGGGGCGCTACGTGGAAGTCTATGGACCATTTCAAGTGATGCTGAACGTAGATGGGATTAGCATCTACACTATGACATATGTGACAACAGACAGTGACCAAATAGGACGGATCTATTTGGGTGAAGAAGAACTCAAAGTTTGTAGGATAGGCCATGACGCCATGATGGAGGAAGACGAGTTTCACATTGGATACGGAGCAGATGTGACTGCACATCTGCTCGACACCAACGGAAAGAAAATCGGAGTCACGGGGTTTCTGGACACCGGAGCTTTAGTGAGCGTGATGCGATAAAAACTTGGGAAAGAATGGGCTTCACGAGGGAAGATCTAATTCCGACGAATCTCCGACTGGCCGCGGCCAACCGAGGAGCGATTTACGTAGCCGGAAGAACACCAATAACGGTCCTCCACATGGGAGGACGGGATCTTTGGATGAGCTTCCTGGTAGTAGAGCATCTGGATGACTCCGAACAATTCATCTTGGGCAGAGATTTTGTCAGGAATTTCGACGTGATGATTGACTTGAACAACCATCACGTACAACCATCACCATAATAAGGAATAGGAACCCGGACCGGAAGAATGTTAAGAAACCAATTAATAGAATGATAACAGATGAAAATAAGATACCAATCTTTTTAGATAGAAAGGTAAAACTACAGCCGGGACAAGCAGTAGTAACAAATTTTAGAATGAGAAATTTAAACTCGTTAAGTGATAGTAAACAGGTTTGTTTGGTACTAAACCCAAATAGTCAGAGTTCGATTATTTTAGGCCGGAGATTCTCGGTAACGCGAAACGGAGTGTGTGTCAGTGTGTTATTGAACACACTGGACACCACGGTTTCAATCCAGCGTGGGAAGAAACTTGGTTACGCTTTTCCGATGATGAAGACACAAAACTTGAAGAGATAAAGTGTGAAAGACTGTCCTTATCATGCCGATAAAGATAAAAGAGCGATTCGGATGGAAGGGAAGTTCCAAGTACAGAACCCTTATCAGGGGGCAATGATGTTCAAGGGGGGCATTCAAGAGATGCTGCATCAATGGCCACGGCCTTTGAACCTCTGAACAGGTCTTTGGAGACAATCCTTACGAGGTTATCTAGAACCAATGAACGTAGCGAAAAGTCCAGAAGGGTTTTTAAGAAACCAAGATGCTACAAGGACGAATCTGATGCCTGTATTGATATCTGGATAGAAGTGATGAAACTGCACTTTGAGGAAGAGGTTTTGTCAGAAAGGCAAGAATGCATGCGCTTACCAGTAACTTGGAAGGGACAGCCCTAAACTGCGTGATGGCCAAAAAGCAGTACCAACGGGACACTGCTGAGAACATCTTTGAAATGTTGTTAAATCGTTTTGGCTCAGGTGTGCAGGGACACCAAGCAATGATGCGCTTTGAGAAACGGAGGCAACGAGAAGATGCGACTATAGACAAGTTTCTAGACGACTTGGAGATGCTGAGAAGGCGTAGCCAACTAGATGAGTCAAACAGAAGGATGAACATGGCAGTAGTCTCAAAATTCATCGATGGTGTGAAGAATGATGAGCTCCGAACAATGTTAGCAACACATTACACACCACTCTCAACCAATGCGCCAACACCAGAGGAGTTGAGACTCAAGTCAAAAGAATATCTTTTGCTGAAGCCTCCATTGAGATCTGGATATTACAAGAACAATTATGGCAATTTTAACAACGGACCAGCAAACCAAGGGAATAACTGGTATAAACCGAGAGACGATATGGACCTGAGGCGCTCTTGTGCAAATTGCAGTTCGACGGACCATCATGTGTCAGCATGCACAACTTACAAACAGGGCATGAAAGCAATAGGCTTTAGCCTCGAGGACAAGATGCGTCAGAAGTCGACCATGAAGATTTCATAAGAGGAGTAATTGCAAAATTCGGCCCGAGGTGTTTCTTTTGCAACTTGGAAGGTCATTTTAAATCGGATTGTCCGCAATTGTGGGATGCTGTAGCAGACATCAAGCATCCAAGGCATGAGGAACCTTTTTCATGTGTGAAAGCCAGCAAGGCTCGCCTGCCTGCTGAGTGAAGCGGAGGCGCGCAGAAACGAAAAACCGCAAGAGCTGGCAACGAAGAAGATGCAGGCGGTAACGGAGGAGACACGTGAACCGGAACCGGTGACTGCGGCGGATGACTTCAAGTTTGATTATAGGGCAGCCGTGAGGGATGCTCTAAATAGAGTGCAGCAGGAATTGGTAACGAAGGAGATCAAACAAAAGGTGGAGCTCGAATTGGAAAATGAGAAATTGCAGGAAAAATTGAACACCTTCGAGGCATCAGAGGTCGAAGAAATGAAAACCCCAAGTAGTTTGAGCATGAAACTAAAAATGATATACGGGCAGAGGTTCGGTATGTCGCCACCAGGAAGCAAAATACAATCGATAATCTCGGTAGCGGGACACCAGGTAATCAGAAATCTGAGTGAACCATCAGAATTTTTTTTTGGATACATATGCAGATTATTTGAGACAAATGGAGCCACGCACTGAGTCAAGAGCTGTGCGAGCATTACTAAGAACGGGTGATCCCCGAATAAAGAAGCTTCAGGGGCGCTACGTGGAAGTCTATGGACCATTTCAAGTGATGCTGAACGTAGATGTGATTAGCATCTACACTATGACATATGTGACAACAGACAGTGACCAAATAGGACGGATCTATTTGGGTGAAGAAGAACTCAAAGTTTGTAGGATAGGCCATGACGCCATGATGGAGGAAGACGAGTTTCACATTGGATACGAAGCAGATGTGACTGCACATCTGCTCGACACCAACGGAAAGAAAATCGGAGTCACGGGGTTTCTGGACACCGGAGCTGTAGTGAGCGTGATGCGATAAAAACTTGGGAAAGAATGGGCTTCACGAGGGAAGATCTAATTCCGACGAATCTCCGACTGGCCGCGGCCAACCGAGGAGCGATTTACGTAGCTTTACGTAGAGATTTTGTCAGGAATTTTGACGTGATGATTGACTTGAACAACCATCACGTACAACCATCACCATAATAAGGAATAGGAACCCGGACCGGAAGAATGTTAAGAAACCAATTAATAGAATGATAACAGATGAAAATAAGATACCAATCTTTTTAGATAGAAAGGTGAAACTACAGCCGGGACAATCAGTAGTAACAAATTTTAGAATGAGAAATTTAAACTCGTTAAGTGATAGTAAACAGGTTTGTTTGGTACTAAACCCAAATAGTCAGAGTTCGATTATTTTAGGCCGGAGATTCTCGGTAACGCGAAACGGAGTGTGTGTCAGTGTGTTATTGAACACACTGGACACCATGGTTTCAATCCAGCGTGGGAAGAAACTTGGTTACGCTTTTCCGATGATGAAGACACAAAACTTGAAGAGATAAAGTGTGAAAGACTGTCCTTATCATGCCGATAAAGATAAAATTTTGAAAAGGATTAATGAATAAAAATCTATTCAGAAACTGTTTTCACTAAAATCTGAGACGGACGACGGCTTGTCGAGCTGCTCGAATTTTCCAAAACTCCCCTCGTCATATGAACTAAAAACTGACAAACCGGTTTTGCCAGAAAAAGAACACTTAGAAAGGGAAAATAGGTGAGGGAGATTTTGAATTATTGCGGGCGGTTTTAAATCGGAACGCGGATGTATTTTCAAAACATAAGGCGGATATCGGTTGCTGTAACTTTGTCGAACACGAAATTGAACTTGAGGAAGGCGCCGTTCCCCATAGGGAAGGCGCAAGACGAATGACGCCACATAAAGCGGAAGCGCGCCGAGCGGAAATAGAAATGTTGCTCGAATACGACATGATAGAACCTTCGAAATCTCCATGCGCTTGCGGGGTAGTGATGGCGAAGAAAGGAGGGCAGCGTAGCTTTTGTTGCAACTTTCACTACTTGAATGCGGTAACGATAAAAGATGCTTACCCGATACCGCGGATACACGAGAGCCTCTCTAAACTTGGCGATGCCAAGTTCTTCACCACATTGGACTTGGGTTCTGCCTTCTGGCAGGTCCCTTTGCGTAAGAAGGATAGAGAAAAGACCGGATTCGCATGCGAGTTGGGATTGTACCAGTGGAAGAGGATGCCCTTCGGCTTGTGCAACGCAACAGCCACTTTTCAAAGACTGGTGGCTCAGGCTTCGACCAGAGTGACGAAGAAGTACGGGAATCTTGTGATGTGTTACGTGGATGACGTGGTCATAGCAACACCAACCCTGGAAGACCACATTGATCGGCTCGATGAGGTCTTTGATTGCATGAAGAGAGCAGGCTTAAAATGCAAACCATCGAAATGCGAGATCCTGAGGGATTCGATCAAGTATCTAGGAAGAGTGGTAGACAGGCATGGTGGGAGGCCGGACCCGGAAGCAGTAGAAGTTGTGTTGACATGAAAGGCGTCCCAGAACGGACACACAGCTCATGATCTTCCTAGTGTTTGCCAATTATTACCGTGAATTCATAAAAAGATATGCAGACAAGGTGTATCCGATGCAAAAGCTGATGCGCAACAAAGGAAAGAAGTTCGAATGGAGCGATGAAGCTCAAACGGCCTTTGAGAACATAAAGCGGGAACTGTGCGAAGCGTCAGTGCTAGGCATGTCTACTGAAAAGGTCATGTGTGTTCTTGACACAGACGCATCAGTAGTCGCCATCTCGGGAATACTGCATCAGGAGCAGGAGTGGAATGGGAGAACCGTTCTCCGTCCCATTGCATATGGCAATAAGGTGTTAAGTGACACTGAGATGAAATATGATGCACCAAAGGCAGAAATATTTGCAGTGGTCACATTTGTGGAAAAGTACCGCGCATACTTGTGGAGCGCTCCCTTTAAGTTACGCGTGGACAACAGGTCGTTATCCTCGTTGAAGACAAACTCGATGGATCAGAGTTATATTGGAAGATGGATAGTGAGATTAGATGGCTCCCACATGATAATCGCGCACAGGATGCGTGACAAACTCCAGAATGCTGACAGCCTCAGCAAGAAAACCGAGTTCTACGAAAGATTGGAACTGAAGCAAGCCAATCAGGCAGAAATCAAGGAAGGATTCCGTTTCTGGATAAAAAAACTTATGAAGCGCTTCCCTTGACGAGATTGTTGGATAAATCTGGACATCCAATCCCAGGACATCCTGAGTTACCTGTAGAGAAAGCAGCCGAGATAAAGATTCTATCCCAGAAGGACCCGGTGCCTTGGACCTGTTGCTGCGCTAGAACCTGGTCCAGCAGGAACTCTCTCGCATGAACATTAACAGCCTCTCATTGTTGGATAAAACGGTACAGGTCACACCGCAAGTGATGCGGGTGCTGGGTGGATTGTTAGAAAGAGAACTGACCAGAGATGACCCCGATTGGACAGCAGCAGTGGCATCGCTAACAGTTAGGGAGAAGGTGAAGATCATGCCGTCTAGACGACAGCACGCAGAGAACGAGAGGGATTGTAGGACAATAGTTCAGCAACTAGTATCCTCAATACCCCACGAGATTTTAACCAGTACTTCTTACGGACAGAACGAACAGGGGAGCAGCAAGCGAAAGAAAACCGTCACCATTGTGGACCAGGATAAGGAAGGTGAAAAGTTAGAACAAAATCTGCTGCAAGACTATTTGTCCGGGGAGACGAATGATGAGAAGAACCAGAGCACAAGATCAACGCCCGGAACAAGAAAGTTTGTCCGGGGAGTCTGAAGTAGATGAAAAAGTTCCTGATGAGAAACAGGACCTGGAGAATAAAGTTTGGTCCGGGGAGTTCACATGGATGCGAAGAGGGCACGGGTCTGATCTGGAGGAGAGGACGTGCTCTATTGCAGACTCGTCAATGGATGACAACTCCCGGAACTCAGGAATCGACACCTACTCAGACAGGAACTCGAGCTCAGGATCGGAACTGTCAGAGCTAGCGATCCACGCACTGCTAGTGGAGACTCGAGCAAGGAATCTGGACAGGGAGGTATATCAAGACCCTGACAGTGATCGCCACCTCATACCAGGTGAAAAAGTCTTTGATAACGCAGCGGATGATCTGGAAACAATAGCGGTATCGAAACATTCGATAAGTCTGTTGCCACAAAAAGAGGTAGTCAGGGCTCATCTTCAGCCGTTCGAAGAGGAAACACAGCCGTTGGCAAAGATTTGGTGCGTTAAGATGGAAGAAGACACGCATCAGCCCAATGAGCTGAATAGTCAAATGAGGGCTATGAAGAAGTACTTGAAGGCGAGATACAGACTCTCGGACCTACTAAGAGGGCAGAGAAATGACCGCATGACAAGCAACCTGAAAAGGTGGATCGAAAATGGTGCTCCGGACAAAGGAGACCTCGAGGAAGACAGTTACCGCATTCTGCGACAGTACTTTATGCAGAAAGAGGGAAGGTTTTACCTGAACAAGGACGGGATCGTGGCTTGCAAGAGAAGAGAAGAGAAGAGGACAAAGATACAATGCGATAGTGTTGCCGCAACTCTATCAGACAGAATTTTTGTTCAGGTCGCATGATCGGATGGACCACCAGGGAATCGACAAAGTATATCAGAGGATCTTGAAGCGCTTTGAGTGGCCGGGAATGAAAAAAGCATGCGAGAAGTGGGTAACAGCATGTCTGTCATGCCAGCAGGTCAAGGATTCAAGGAAGTTACGATTTCCTTTGCAGTCGATCGAGTCGTCTGAATTCAACGAGGTGGTGCAGATTGATCAGACAGACAGTGTTTATAATCAAGTCTTGGTCATGATATATCACTTCACGAAGTATGCAGAGGCCGTGCCCTGCATAACTGCCTCAGCGGAAAAGACATGCGATCACCTGATCAATACGTGGATAGCAAGACATGGTTGTCCGATGACATTTCAATCGGTTAATGGAACAGCTTTTGTGGGGAAACTCACGAAAGAGCTTATGAGACGCTCGCAGGTTGCTCAAGCTCACTCCACGACATACCATCCCCAGACGAATGGCTTAGTGGAAAGGCAGAATCGAACGTTAGTATCGATGCTGAGGGTATATTGTTCAAGGTACATGATCGATTGGGACAGATACCTTCCACAAGTGATGGGGGCTTATAATAGCACGCAACATTCCACCACCGGAGTTAGTCCACACATGATGCGAACCGGACACGAAAAGTCTTTACCCTTAACCTTCTTCTACCCAGAGTATGAGGGAAAGAAAACGTCTCCACAGGTCTACGTGACGGATGTGATCAGACGCCAACAGGAGTTGAACGATTTGTGTAGACGGAATACTCAGCAAGCACAGGCAAGGCAGAGGAAAAGATTCGACATGAAAGCAGCTGGTGCAAAAGCTTACTCGGTGGGAGACTACGTATGGGTATTTCAGAACGTTATACCACCGAAAGGGACGAAAAAGCTCCTAAAAAAGTGGAGGGGACCGTTCATGATTACGGAGGTGCACCAGGAGGGACGCTTTTATAGATTGAGTAGTGGCCGAGCCGCTCATTACGAAAACATTAAGCCACACAGCCCATCGACAGAAGATTGGTATATACCTGCAGACATGGAAGAGGGGGATTACCTGATGATGGACCCTGCCTGTGAGGTCAACGAGAAGGGCACCAGCGGAAAGAACGATGGGAATGAAGTCGTAGAGTAAGGAACAAGTCCACCATTGGACCTGGATCCAAACGAGGTGATTGAAGCGGATGAAGAAACCTTACCTTACGCAGAGGAGGACTGGCAAGACCCTGAACAAAGGGAGGTTCCCAAGAACTTGGAACCGGATCTTCCGTTCACGATACAGACTCGACAGAATGACAGGACAAGATCCAAGAAGAAATAGAACCCTTACGGCGACGACTTTGTAGTGGACAGGATAGATCTAAATAAGATAGTGGAAGAAGTAGTAGGTCTAGAAGACATAACTGTGTCACAGGACTTTGAAATAGCCGATGATCACGACGAGTTATGGATCGAGGACCGGTCGAAACTCCAGGTAGAATTCGACGACGAGCAACAGCAACCCTACGATCATGAGTTGACGAATCTGCGTGTCTTCGAGTGGTTGAATGAAATGACGTCGGACCCAAATGAGACCAGTGTCACGATTTAAGATGTAGAACGTGAAAGCATGAAATACAGGAAAACCGAACGAGAAGATCCTACCTGGGCTGCCAGGAAGGGCGACTACTCATTCCGTCTTCCAATCTCGACTTGATATCCAGTATGCGATCAACGGGGACGTCGATGGATATTTTTGTCCGGGGAGTGGGGGTAGGACTTGCCCACACTGAAAATTTACTAATAAAAAAATTAAGAATAGCAAGAGAGACAGGTGATTTAGAAGCGGAAACAGGCGAGGACCCTAAGAAACCGGACATAGGGAGGGTAGTTGAGTCATGTTTGAACTCACGAAATGAATATTCAAGTAGCATAATACTAACAGATAGCGATTTCATACTCACAAATAGAACATGTGCGATTGCAATCACAGCAGACATGATTTTTAAGACAGCGTTAGCAGCAAATTTTAACAGAGAATATAAAAACATAGAACTCCTTTGGAAGCAAAGACCAGGAATAGGGGGCGTAGCAGCCCTGCCTTCGGCGGCGTCACAGATACCGGGAAAGTACTTATACTTCTTGGTGAGGAGGGCGACGGAGAAGCGGCACGTGGACCCGGAAAACCTAGTCTTGTCCTTGACGAGATTGACAGACTTCCTCGTGGAAAGGGAAGTGAAGGAGCTTTTGCTTCCAGTGTACGATCCGAACAGAGGACGACTGCATCCACGTGAACTGTACGCGCTGATACACGTAATCTTCTCTGATACTAATATACAAGTATACTTGCATAAGAAATATTACTTAAGTATAGGCTGAGTTCAGGTGGCATGCAAGAGGGTGTCAGAAAAAAAATGTGTAGTGTGTGATACGTGTGTTATGTTATGTTATGTGGAATGTTATCAAGACATAAGGGAAAGAAGGAGTTAGGGACCATGAACAACTGAATGACGATTTTAGGAATAGATCCAAATTTGGGACTGTCCAATCTTAGGTCGAGTTCCAAAATTTTAGAAACTGATTGATTTTAATAAATTTTACGATCAAAATATTTTTATCTGACTGTTTTAAATAAATTTTAATACAGAACTAGTGTAAAGTTGACAAATGTGGTATTCGTGACCTTCTTTCTAGATCCTGATTGATCGTTTAATCTCTCACTTGATTTCAAATCATCGAATCGATTCTAAAATCAAACTTGCAAGAAGATGGATAATTTCAACTTGGATGAATTGATGGACCTGGCAGAGGCATATGTAGGACCGATGGTAGATGCGATCTATCGGAGGCTAATGAATCGAGACTTCGCTCTGGAGGACTCAGAAGTAGTCATGTTGCTGACCGCCTTGATAAACATCTTAGGGCATGATAGCCGTGGGGACCGCCCCAGCGATTTCTTATTGATGGCAGCATATGGCGAAAGAGGAGTACTAGACAGCCCGAACATGAGAGTGATGAGGTGGAGTAACGGGGCTCTCTCAGGGAGTGACTTGGCGAACGAGCCTGGATTGGGAAGTTCAAGGACCTACCAACCAGGTGAGATGCCTTTGCCCACCAAGCCTAAGCCTGGACTGAGGAGGATGCATCAAGAAACGAACAGGGAGGCTGCCTCCTCTAGTTCACAACTGAGAGTAGCTGTGCCACAAAAAGGGCGAGAGTAGAAGAGGAAGTTCAAAGGAACGAAAACATTCAAGATCTCAATGGGACGATAGAAGAACTAGAGACGACTAGAAAGGAGCTGGACGAGATGACCAACACCATGCTCACTATCGAAAAAGATAGGGACATGTGGAAGAAGTTGTTTGAAGACTGCAACAAGAAGCAGGGTGAAGAGATAGAGCGCTTGAGGCGAGAGTACGAGCAGCGATCGGAGCGTCTGGCGTTAACGACAGCCGTAGAAAAAGTGGGCAGTCCCCGATGGAACTTTTGACGCCTCGAGAGTTGAGTCAGACGACGGAGACGCAACTCCCGGCTGCAACTGGTCGAGTGACAATCCCGGATCTGACTGACACCTTAGGTGACCCAGTCGTGGAGCAAACGGTGAGGTAACTGATAGAGACAGCTGGAAGACTGGTTGCCAACAGGAATGCGCCAGGTTCCAGGGTGACTGCACCCTACGGGAAAATCGATGACACGGGCAGAGTACAACTGTCCCAAGACGTGATGACCAGAGAGGGAGTTAGCAATGCAACATCATCAACAAGGAGCTCTAGGATCCCAGACAGGAAAATACGAGAGATACCGGCGAAGAAAGTTTCCCGAGTGATTGAGGTGCAAAAGAATTATCATTTGAAGTATAGCTTCACAGGAGTTCCGGATACAGATCCGAGAGCCTGCTTCAATCGAGCGACTTGGATCCCAGCAGTAAACCTGCAGCAACCGCCACTTGGGATATCACATCTGATACTGGGGGACAGCTTGGTCAGAGTGCTCCAAAATTTGAGGACTTCCTAGATCACCACGGAGATGGCGTTTAGAGGCGCAACGATAGCCCAGTTATTTCGGATGGTGGAGCTGATGAACCCAGGGAGAGTCCCTAACGTAATGATCCTAGTAGGAGAAAATAACAACTCGAGAAGCTCAGATGAGGAAGAGGCACTATGGGAATCGATGATGGTGTGCCTATTTACTACTCTCTGGCAGAAGTCCAACTGCGCGGTACTGACCGTCCGCACTGTACCAATGAGCACGAAGATGTTGACAGCAGCAGGGAGGAGACATAATGAAGGAGCAATCAGGTGGAACAACATCCTGAGGAATCTTGCGAGTCGGAATGCTGGACGGATGATCCTTATGGATATTTAGCACGAGCCGAGAGCTATAGATCTGACTACTGACGGCATCACTTTGAAAGCATCGAGGGACAAGCCTGGTTGAACAGAGTCTTCCAAGAGCAATTAGATGAAATGTAAGTAGAACTCTTTGACACGGGAGTGCTGAAGAAGGAAGAGACATCGAATAAATCAGCAATTTCAACCTTTGTGCATCCTAGCTTAGAAACAGCCGTGACGAGAACGGTTAGAACGGTCCCAGCCGTGACTATCTATAGGCCTCAAAGCTCTAGCAAACCCCAGCAAAGAACTGACGTTTAAGATTGATTAGCGAAGCGCCCTTGAGAATAACCATCAATTCTAGACGAAGACTAGGGCCTGTCAACCCGACAGCCGAAACGACCAGCACCTCTAGATCGGATACGAGATCACAGACGACGAGCACCAGTCGAGAGGAGCGACGCCCAAACAGGAGTTCTCTGATGTGGTCGAGGCCCAAACCTTCTCCCTGGCCGATATATAAGGATGATCTGATGAAACTGAATCTTCAGACAGTGCGCTTTGCGGCAGATGCCATGAGGATGTTCAACGGACTGTACTCAATAAGAGGCGTGGTCTGGTTAACAGCTGCTGGCATAAACTTCAGCTCTACAACTGCCTGGAGGTTTTCCGACCTGTAGGGACTGCCCTCGAACAATACAATGGGTCCAGTGACTGCAAGACTGTTACAAGACGTGAAACTGAATCACGACGAAGGAAATCGAGAAGAAGACCTGGAAGATTCCTGACGACGAGGGTGCCAATTGGACAACATGTGAAGATGTTCAGGCAGGTGAAAGCACCCCCAGGGCATGTGAAAGAAAGAGCGTATCCGAAACAAATGAATCAGGAATGTGATGTTCAGAAATACGGTGGGTTGAAGGCGATAAAGAAAGATGAGACCATCTTTGCTGCATACGACAGCGCAGAAATGAGGAAGGCCAAGATCATGATAGTCGCGAATTCAGACTTCGTGTATACCTCCAAGTCTCTGTTTTGGCCTGATGCGACAATGTAAGTAGCGGTCGACCTGGACCTAACACAATCCGTGTCGATGGCGATCGGAATGCAAAGGCAGACAGATATGAACACAATCACAATTGTGTTCGCTGGCATCAATGACCATCTACACAACAGAGGTTTCCTGAGCAGACTCAGAGAGCCTACGACAGCCGAAGCCGCTGTATGGCCAGCTATAAAAGATATCCTCGAGTCAATTGGTGAAGTAGAGGATACAATGAAAGAGGGTGCCTTGACTAAAATAACACCGAGAGCCGTGTTTGCACTGTCTCCGGGATATGCACATCTCCCGGATGGACTGAAGTTCGTGTATGCGATTGTGGCTTTGCTCTCGGAAGGGAAATATGATGTGATCATATCTGCCCAAATCGCGATATAGATATGGAGAATCTGAGGCAACTCAGGGCTGGATTACCTGCGGTGTGGTCAGACATCTCGAATGCGATGAGAGGATTCAAGGACCATTCACTACACATGCTAGTATTGGATAAAGTACTGGGGTTGGAACTGTCCAAATTCAGTGGACAACTTAAATTGAAGCCAGGGATTGACGATGACCATCGAGTAATCGTAGCGATGTCAAACGATTTATGGTTCCGAGGAACGGAAGTAAGAGAGGAAGGAGAGAGGAGAAACAACTCCAAAGAGACCAGACATGAAGCGAGCTACAGATTCCTGGAATAAGATAAGAGATTTGAGACATACTCTTATCCAGTACCTCCTGCAGCAGAATCGCTTTGGAACAGGAGAGGATGAAACAATCCAGAGGGAGGAAGACGTGAGACGTCATGCTGGGGGCATGCCCCTGTTAACTGATCTGAGCTTAGCTATGAGGACCGATCCCTTAGCATTGATCAGAGGAGCCACGGATTTCGTGACCGTCATATACCGACCAGCAGTCACGTTTGCGTTCCCTGTTGTTAAGGTGGAAGCATACAGGAGGTCGGTGCTGCACCTGATTCTCATATCAGCAGTGGGCGGAAGTGCGCTGATTTGGTGTGAGCAGCCTGTATTGCGAGAACTCACGAGCGAAGATCTGTTGTTTGCCGAGATATCGGAGCCAGAGATGACGGTCGTCAACTTCGATGATCACTTCCGTGATCGCATGGGAGAAGTGGACAGAGGGCACATAGAGGTGTTCCCGAAGCTCTGGAACCTAAGGCCCTATGACAAAACAAATGGTGAGATCACGAGAATTCCTCGACTCACTGCGGCGTACTACAAGGTGAGAGAAGAGACGAAAGGTTGATGTGATTACAAGAAGTTGCCTGAGGAAATCCCTGAACTCCCTCTGATAAGAAGGATATTGCTCGGAGCAGTCTCCGTAGTGCAAATTCCCAGATTGAGAGCGTTTGAGACAAATGAAAGGAGATGGGCGAAACTCTCGGAAACTATGGATCCATGTTATGTGAGCAGGAATGCCGCAGTGTTGCAATATACGCAATTTGTTTACACGGATCAAGCAACGAGAAGGCGGATAAGCAACGCAGCGACTCCGAAGCCTGGAGGATTTGAAAAAGAGTGGGCGAAACTGGATCCCTATGAAAATGAGAGGCGGAGCTGAATTACCAGAGTCTTTCCTGATCTTGACGAGTGTGAAGCCGGAGTTAACGATGGGAGGAACGCTAGAGACGAGAGCTTTGCTAGCACCCTTCGGACATGAAGAGTTCAAAATAATCTATGGAGAGGAAGAAGATCTGTCAGGGGCCAGAAGTGAAGAGCAAGGGCCCTCAAATTCGAAAGAGAAACCAGAAGGAGATGATGGGCAGGGAGGAAGCCGTCATTCGGAATAACCTATGTAACAGTAACCCGATCAAGCCGAGAAAGAGAACGATAAGGCATCGACAGGAGGAGTATCCAGCCTAGACTTCAATTTCCTCAGTGATTTTGAGAACGGCGCGGATGCGTTGGAGACAACTGAACCAGCAGATGAAGGTATTTCGACGCTGGAACCTCCGTCGGCCTTTATGGAAATGAACCAGAATTTGCCGGAGAGCAGATCTCCGGGCAATTCTAAAGACAACGAACAGAGACTCCTCATGGAATCACCAAAGAGAAGAAGAATAGAAGGCGCTGCCAGGGTACTCTTCTTAAGAACGTTAACTGAAGACGAGTGGGAGGTGCATCACAGGGACCATGAAAATAGGACGGGATGTAGAATGGAAAGAGTAGCCTTTATGGAAGAGTTCTGGACGGTAGTTCAGAGCTACGGTACCCAGTCCATTTTGAAATTAGGTCTCAACCGACCACTAATGCGGGAGGTCCTTGACAAACTCGACGAGTGTGAAGGGAGATTGAGTGAGTTATTGCTCGACTCAGCCAATGACGAAAGTGAGGCAAACTCTCCTATCAAGATGACGCCGCAAGAAGACAAAGGAGAAGTGGTATATCTGTCAAGAACCCGGAAAGGAACGATGCGGTCAAAATTAGTAATTGACAAGATTAATGAAATGAAGATGGAACTGGGCAGCAAGGTGACATTGAGAAAGGCGGAAAGACGAAAGTGGATTCCGAAGTCTCGATAAAAGCTGTCAATTCAGCGAAAAGAAAGCGAGTCGAAGAAGCTATGGATCTGGGACAAGGTGATGATCGATTGCCTGGCACAGACAGGATGCTGACTGATGTAGCGATGGTGCCACCCATTCTCATGGTACGAAGAAAGTCAACAGGTTACAGGACCAAGAAGAGGGACCGCACTCTGACTCGAGCAACATTAGAAATGGAAATACTCATGGAAATAGCCAATGTGGGGAGAGTACCATGAAAGACTTTAAACCGTTTCCCACGAACCATAGAAAAGGAAGCGTTGAAGGACAGCTAGTCCCAGTGGAATATAATCGACTGACAGTGTCGGATACTGTATCAACAGATGAACCCGCCAGTGGATACATGGAGATGCTGGAGTACAGAAATTCGGCCAGAGGACACTTGATGGCTCTGGAAGATCAAAGTGCCATGGAAGGTTACTTGGAAACAATGATGCAAGGCACCACCTTGAAGCAGAAAGCATACGGGACTCTGGTATCTTCTGAGATGCATACAGCAACGATAGAGCAGTTGGTGAGCCTTCCGTGGAGAGCGGTAGTGTTACGGTTTTTCGAAGAAGAGATGAGAACCACGCCGAAGATACACGCTCTGATAGCAGTGCCTTACGTGAGAACTGAGTTACAACTGAGGTTCGCCTGGTGCATGATCGGACTGACTCGTGGAGAATATGATTCAGAAGAAAGGAAGAGATCGAAAGAGGAGAGAAAGTGTTCTTAATGACGAGTGTAAGAGATCCGATGACCCAAGAAGGAGCAGCAATAGCGTGCGCGAAGCGGAGAGACGCTCTCTGTTTCATTCGATTCATGATAAAACAAATGTCAGTGCCAGCATTGAACACCTGTGTTAAGATGCTAAAGGAAGGCGATGAACGAGCAAAAGCCTTGCTCTTGCTAGCATTGCTGGATATGCATCAAAGCAAACCAATGCGAGTGAACATGAAGGAACCCGTGGAACTAGAACCCATGAGGAAAATAGACGAAATAAGGAGATTCTCAAACAAAGAGTTGAGACTCACTAACGAATCAATGGGAGCACTGCCGAAATCCAGTGAATACTGTGGACCAATCAGGAAGAAGTCCTACAGTTACGTGTCCGGAATCATAGGGATGGCGCACAACCCTTTCCTAAATGAAGACATACGCGATTGCTTCTTTGATTACGAGCTAGCAGTGTTGCTAAGATTTTGGACGTCGAGAATTGCAACAATAAGAAGCGCTGCTAATCAGCAGGCCAAGCTGGGACTAGTCTTTGAGGAAAAGGTGACTGCACCTTCAGTGCCAAAATCGGACAACCGGGTAGAAATTGAATTGGGATTCTCAGACGAACTGCTGAGAACGAGTTTGATGGTAGTGAGGGAACTGATGAAACCATCATGGCGTCGGAGTCCCAACTTTGATTCGATATTACGTGCATCACAAGACGTAGAGAGGGAACTGAGCTCAGACTGTAATCTGCGTGCTCTTAATATCATCTTTAACTTGATGAAAACAGCCTCTAGGAGCAACGGAGAAGACAAATAAAGTTGCCTGGCTGGGGACCAGAGGACTGGGTCAAACCTGGTAGCTGTCTGGCAGAAGTCTGCGGACTGGAGGGTCATGTCTGTGGCAGTCTGGATTGCGTGAAGACCTTGGAGAAACAAAAAAAGCAGTTGACGGTTTTGTTTGGGAACATTGTGATGAAGGCGAAGACAGAAACGGAACTAATTGCGGATTGCCATGGAGGAACCGAAGTGAATCTAGTGACTGCACTAGGTTTCTACAGCATGTTTGGTTCTTTAGAGTCACTATTGAATCTAGAACAAAAGCATGAGATTATCACGGCCATCAGTGTAGAAGTGGTCCCAGGAGTTTTGCAGACTGAGCAAAAACTCATAAGAAGGTGGAGAGAAGCAATCGAGGCAGAAATGAACATCCGACACAGTGAGACATATCCCAGACCGTCGGGAGCGCGATATTTAGTGGGATCTACATTAGCTCCAATGTGTAAGAGCAAATACCCAGTGCATTTCGTAGCTGTGGATGTGAAAGGTACGAGAGTGATCGTGAATCAAGCCTTCTCGGTGCCAAAATGCGTAAGACTAGCAAGAATGTCAGAAAATTTTTACAAGTTACCGTGTAAAATTTTCTCAGCGGTTCCGGAGAGAACTAAAGAAGAGTTAGAGTCGATACTGGAAAGGAAGTTCATGGGATACGCCAGTGGGAACTTCGGTGACTTTGAGAGACAGAAGCAGAAAGGATCAACCACCACGGATTACAATGCAGTAGATGAAAATGATGAAGTCCACCGAATGATGATGGAAGTAGAACCACTACTGGAAGCTTCGGGAAAGCGTAATTGGAGGAGCATCATGTCAACACATGATGAGTTTCCCTGCCATTGTTTGTTGCAAACTCATCACGGCCCATAACGATAGTGATAGTGGGAGTTATGATAGCGATACGATGGCTGGAAGCTCATGTGAAGGAGAACAATAGACAGGAGGCGCCAACGAGAGAACAATTGCAGAAATTGGATTGTCTAAAAGATTTAGATCTTTTTGAGACAATGTGCAAAATCTTGAACATTCCGATGGATGTGAAAAAGATATGGGCCAGGAGACGTCTGATGCCATGGTTTAGAGCCAACATGACTGCATGGTTGTACGAATATGCTAAGAAGCATATGTAGAAGCACAGCAGAGTGTACAGTGCGTATCAGCTGGACATTGGGACAGGAGCTTTCAAGCGACCTTTTGTAACTCATCGGAATGCAGTGACCACCGCAATGAAGAGGACTTCCAGGACGAGTGAAGGTAATGGGAGGGAGAAAGTAGAGATGTTGAAGGAAGATTTGGAGAGAAACGTGAGGTTGTGCCTCCACAACAGCTTCTGCCGGAACAGAGAATCTAACGTTGACCCCCCACCTTGTTGTAAACAAAGGGAAGAAGAGCAGAAGTGTTGGAGGACTGCTTCCAACAACGTCAGGATAGCTACCGATGTGTTGCAGGACATGGAAACTGAAAGTGCAGAGTCAATGTTGCAGGAAGAGGAGATGGAGCATTGACAAATGGCCGAAAAACAAGATGCAAAAAGAAAAGATATTAGAAGAATTTAGAAGTTTTAGAACTTCTAAACGACGAAAAAAGAAGAAAGAAAGAAGTGACGAAAGAGAAGAAGTTAGAACTCAGAATTGTTTTGTATGTGACAGAACAACTCAAATGAGAAACAAAGCAACCAAGTTGTAATTGAAACTGAAAGAAAGAATTTAGTTGAGTTTTGAACATTAAAAGAATTTTTGCATTTATAAATTTGCATTTTGATTTTCGTTAGTGATTTTGGAGACACTTACTATTTCTTTAGAAAGGCTTGAGTGAAGAGTATATTTAAATATTCCAGCCTGCATGATTGTTTTTAATCAATATAGGATGACTGACCACTTTGTGGTGACATGAAAGGCTTGGGTAATCTCTTGAAGAGTGATATTATTTCATTGTTCTTTCTAACCACAGAGTTCCTTAATTTTAATATTCAGGACCAATAACAACTAAAATTTCCGAAGGGAAGAAGCATGATAGGATAAATTTAGCTTATTGGTTGGCAGGACTGTCCTGCAAACTAACACCTTTTAAAACCTAGGAGAAAAAAATTTAAATCAGGGCATTGAAATTAGAAGTCAGACACTTTTTTCATCCTAGATCATATCCTCGAAAGAGCAGATTAATGAAAGAATTTGGAAGGCTATAGTGATGTAGTATGATGCCATTTATATTCTGTAGTGAGTCGAAATGACGTGGATAAAAGTGATTTCGTGCATTTTGTAAAATCTGTTCAAGGGCACTGTATCATTTTTACGAAGACTACGACATTCAATGGGGACATTGACCGGGCTGTCCGGGGAGTATGAGACATTCGAACAGAATTGACAAAAAAGGCCAGTTCGATTTATTAGCCGCTGACCTAGAGAATTGGCAGTTTTAACAGATTAGCGACGTTTTTGGAACGATTAGACAAAATGTAAAGCTCTGTAACAGTCGCCTACTTCGGTCACATATGAGGCTTAAGAAAAATAGGCCCTATAACCATTGGCTCAAGAGTCAGGGACACTATCTCTTGTGTTTTTCTACCTCAAGAACGGTCGGAGCCAATTCGGTTCGCTTGCGACATGAGACTAGAACCCGTTACAGCTTAAAGGCTACTACCAAAATATCCCCTCACTCTAGAAAATAAAAACGTTCCCATACTTAATTCTCAAAATACCCAAAATACACGAACGCCGTTAAAAACAGGGTCGGAACCATCCGTTAAGCTACTTTTTATTGGACAGTGGAACCTTGATCCATTTCAGATGGATCAACCTTAAACTTGCCTTATCTCAACATAACAATCATAAAACACACTCGAAAAAACTAAACTTGGAACTCACATGTCGACACACTCGAGAATAAGGAGTAATTAAATTGATGAGCAACTCGAGAATTAAATAAGATAACTTGATAAGTTCAATACTACTCAGTTTTAATAACAGAAATAAGTTTAGACTCTAGAATTGAAGTTTCAATCTGAACCATTGGGACACTCGAGCTGTCCACCCTTCTGTTGACAGCTTTTTGTATCTGGAAATTGCGAATAGCAATTTCCTGCTGTTTTCTTAAGTATTTTCCAGCAATTGTAAATTCGGTTGTTCTGATTTTTCATTTTTTGTTTTCAGTTGCTGCGAGAAAACTGAGCATGACAGGCTCCATTCGAATTTTTGAAAAATAAAACTTCACTCCAAAATCACGTATTTTCGTGTCCCTCAAGGTCAAACTTCCAGATATGACCGACTGGCACATACTCCCCGGACTCAAGATCGATGTCCTCATCGCGTGCTGCCTCTGTCAGTGAATCCCCAGAAACCCGAGTGTCAATCAAGATACAGTGCCAGTGGTCATTTACAGAAGTTTGCAGCAGACTTAAGTTTATCTACCTTCCAAAATTCACAACCATATAAAATTTTCACACTATCGCTAAACAGCAATCAAAATCTGCACACACCTGCACCTATTAATTCTCGCTTTTTAAGCTGGTAATTTAAAATTTCTTTTGTCCTATTCAACCAGGAAATTGTCATGCAGCATTTTGATTTATATAATAGATATAGCATATTAATAACAATATCTCATTTGTTAAAATTTCTTTTTCGTGAACCCAGGTTTCATCCAAGTTAACCCTCGAGCCCCCTCCCTCTCAAGACTCAAGACTCTAGAATTTCCTTTTGAGCCACCGGCTCACCTCGTGTTCTTCGCCCTCGAGGTACCCGACCCAGATATATTTGACACTGTGATCTGTTTCAATAGTGCCTCTTCATCATCGGAGCTGATCACAATCTCCTCCCAAGCCTTCAGCTGTTCATAGGATCGCATCCACTCCCTTTGCTCCTGCAATCTCTTCGCTTGATTCGGTAAGCTCTTCACCTTCGACTCCCGGTTCAAACAGAAGGAATTGTGAAGACTCAGGCTTACATTCTTCGCCAGGTCCTCCTCTAGTATCGACTCCCTCGCTCTAGTGATGTTTCTGGATACTCTACCCACTCTTTTCCACCCCGTCGTGATCGCATTTCGATGGGTCAGCAGAGGTCTCTTGAAGGCATCTGGTCCTATCTCGGCCTGGAACTGTCGATATTCCTTTCGATGTTTCCTCATGTGATCCTTCGTCACCACGTATAACCAGGACGTTAACGTCGCGCGAAACCAAGGAAAGAACCTCAAGCGGCTCCACATGTGTCTGACTTCCATTGTTATGGCGAATACCTTGCATGCGGTCTCGAACAACTGAAGTCTCCTGCTGTAATCTATCTCGTGAATCGACTCTGCCGTTGGCGTCTTCGATTCCCGATACTTTGCTATATTTTCTTCAATCCATCGTAGAGCCAGCATCGTGCTCACCACCAAGATGGTCACCTTTTGCTGATGATCGGGCAGTCCCAACGACCTGATTTCTTCCACATCCCAGATCAGGCAGAGATTGGCGTGGTCTGGGTACTACACTGTCTGCGCCAGACAATGGCATGGACAATCCCCATGTGTGAGGTCGACGCTCCTAAGATTGCGCTCTCCTGAGGCTTCCAGGAGAGGCTCAAGTTCCATCATCTTCTCGTGTATCACGTCGATCTCCTCCAAGTTTGGAGCACCAACCATGGGTTTCCCGATCACGTTTTGTCTCTCGTGGTCACTTGTGTTTTCACCCTCCAAACCTAGAAGTTCTTCACCCCAGATTTCACTCAAGTCGTCCCTCTGTTCTTTCGGCACTGTTCCTCGGATCTTCCTCAACAGCTTGTGTGAATGATGCGACATCCGAGCCAGTCTTACGCATTTGGGCACTGAGAAGGCTTTGTCTATCAATACCCTTTGGCTGGATACTTCCACCATCGCCATGTGTAATGGATAGTGGCTGCATCATAGGTTGGCCATCACTGACCCCACTAAGGACTTCGCATTTAGAGGCAGACCATAGGCTTCGCTCATGGGAAATCCCATCTCCGCCTCGAGTCCAACCTTCCAACTCTTGATGTGTTTCTGGGTCACTTGCAACACCCCAGGCCATGACTCCACGCTCAACGCGGTCACCAAGTGGTGTTCTGACTCTAGCCTCTCCAGTGACTGGAGAATGCACATTCTTGAGAAGAATTCCAGAGCTGTTGCTAGGTTCACCGTGGTACTCGCGTAACACTCAGCCACTATCTGTATCTCACTCTTTTCCCTTTCGGTAATGTGTTCAAACCAGGTGACTAGGTCTTCTTTCTGGAAAGACTGTATCCTGACGCATGATCATCCATCGCAGGTGAGCTCGCCATTCCCACACGTCGAATCAAGACAACTGCCCGGCTCCATTTTCTTTACCGACCCTGTTCCACTTGTCACCTCACTCGACTCCTTCACCTGATGCAAGATCAGTCTATGTACTATACTCAATGTCGCCAAATCTTCATCCTCTGTCGGCGCTAGTCTCACTCGCTCCGTGACCTCCTCGATCAGGCTCTCATGGGGATGTGGACACCAGGAGGGCCCGAGCAATTTCCACACCACTCCCAGATTCGTGGTCAACATGCCGTTCCCGTTACCCATCTTTAGTTCGACTCTTTTACTTGAGTGCGGCACACTAATTACTTCTGGTGTCTTCTCGAGAATCAAACCTAGGCTAGGTCTCTCTCTCTCTACAGTGTCTATCTCCACTATCTTCTCTGTCCAGAACTTCAGCAGCTCCGCCACCTCGTAGTTCCTGTGGGCACCTCCAGCCTCCAAGTCCAAGAAAGGGTTGTATGCCATCCCCATCACTCCAGACACATACTGGCACTCTCCCTTTTTGTTGGGTTTCAAGTACTCTCCTGACGAAGCCAGGTGTACGTCGTGTTTCTCCTCGAACTTCTTGTTGTAGAACCTCCGTATCTCATCTAACTTCCTGTGGCTCTCTAGAGACTGCCTAGAACCATCCTCCTTTTCTATCCCAGTACTCTGGTACACGTTCAAGATGACTGCGGAGACTCTCCTTTCCAGCGTCTTGCTTCCGATTGCTCTCTGGTGACATGCTAGGATGGTACTATCAGTCATCATCAACAATATCCACCTCAAGAAACAAGTAGCATCTTTCCTCCTTGCCAGACTCAAGCCTGAGTTATCCCTGGCAACGTGTTGCATCAGTACTCGATACACCTCTAGATTCTTGCCTCCCAATTTCAACTTATCGTACGAAGTCAGTGTCTCTAACTCTATTCCCAACAGGCTGCACGCGAACATCAGTTGTCCTGCGGTTCTAATGAAGGGACTCGCCACCAACGGCGATGCCGATGAGGATGTTTTCATCGCTTCTTCAAAATGATCCCTCAACAAGTTCTGCCAAGTTCTCTTCAGTTGGCTCCCCAATTCCAATTTGTTGACCTCAGCCTTCTGCTGGGTAGCCCAGTTGCATCGTTTGCGTGACACTCCACTGTCGAGCTTCTTTAGGCAGTCTTCCAATTCCTGCAATGTTTCCAGGGCCACCCACCACGGTCGGGAGGTGTTCCTCGTTTTATTCTTCTCAAGAGGATCGCTAGTCACTTGCTTCCCAGTGGCCTGGTGTTCATTCGAGAACCATTCTTTGCCGACGTCTTTTCCCAGGTCTGCCCGCTAGTCGAACCTCGCTTCATTTTTGTCCTCTGAGGCTTGAAGTCTTCTTCCGTTGTTGAGCTGGTGGGGATTTCCATCTCTCTTTCTACGTCGAGCAGTTTCCTCGGCTCGTAGCTACTCTTGTAGGCTGTTGTCTTCCATCGTGCAAGTTTTTCTCCGAGACCGCATCCGCTGAAGGATTGCCTAATCCCTCTACGTCTCTCTTCCTCTTGCGAGACCTCACGTCTTTACTTGGGGGCGTTGTCGTTATCATCACTGATTCGACTTCTTTGTCTCCATCCAACCCTTCCAACTCTTGCCTCCCCCCTGCTCGAGCCTTAAGTATATTGGTACTTTTAATTATATTACTAGTTCCGACCTTATCCCCCCTTACATTTTCAATTATTTTATTGTCAGTTTTTTGTTTCAGAGTAGAGCTGTCTTTTCATTTGTCTTCCTTGGTCTTCCGTGATGCCTTCCTCAACTCGACCATCTTGCTCAGCAGTTCTCTTATAGCTTTCTCCTCCAGACCTGTCCCCATCAGGACAGGTTCTCCGAATTTCACCACTGTGTCCCACAGCTCCTCCTTGAAATCATCCAATGTGGTCTCGTCATTCACTTCTCGATTAAAATCGCTCAAGAATTCTCGCCGAGCGTCCTCATCCAGAGTGCCTAGGAAAGCATCCCTGTTTCCCTCGAAGGTGTTCTTCTCCCTTCTTTCCGCGCTCAGAAAAATCATCCCCATGTTAGGATTCTCGCTCGTCAGTGGTAACTCTAGATTCTTGCGGGGAGATGAGGTCAGAGGTGGCGTGGGGGTGTCTGCCCAATTTTCTCCACTCAGATCCTTCAACAGCTCTTGCGTGGTGAACTCCTCTTCTGATGGTTTTTGCTCCGGTGTGTTTCCCACTTCCATATCCTCTCCTGCCCTGCTGAGAGTCTCGTCCATGCTCTCCTCTCCCGATTCTGCTTCTCTTCTCTCAAGAATCCTCCTGAATCGATCTTCTACAGGACCACTCCTTTTATCCCCGGGGGTGCCCACCGATAGGGGTGATGGTGTCGCTGGACCCGTTTTCTTATACTCTGTCAGAGCCACATACAATGGGCCTGCTGCATCCAGCTCCTTCCCCTCCTGTCTCATCTCCACTTGCTCCAGTCCGTAAGGTGCCCGTTATCTTCTCGTGGCAAACACCATCTCATCTCCTTTTAGTGCGATGTGTCCTTCTTCCACGATCATCCTGCCATCGTCCCACACGGGCAACTTGTTCTCCAGACCTGCCCGCTCAAGTGTTCTCAAGGCTTCTCGCACCTCGAATTTCGGGGGCATCGAGCCTCTCATTTTCTTGGCTTGAGTTGTCCATGAATTTATTTTCGCATCGCTGGTATGAAAATAAACTGCTGCAGTGTAGCCGATGAAGAGGGGATCCCAGCCATCGATGAACTCCCTCTGTTGTTCTTCGGTTGCTGCTCTCGCGAACAGGGACGGGACCACCAGGGAGCTGTTCATCCCCAGGGTCATTCTCCTCACTGGTAGGACTTCCTTCTCCAATATCGCCTCTAGCTCCCTTTTTACCAACTCGAAGCTTTTCTTCCATGCGGGAATTCTCAAGATCACTTGTCCACTTGCTGTCAGGGGATTTAGGTTCCAGAACTTGGGATAGGTTTCGATGGGGCCTTCGCGCTTACCTCCCATCCTGCACTGCAGTTGTCCTCGGAAACTGTATATCACCAACTCTGGATCCTTCATCTTTCCGAAGAGCACCGTGTTGCTCATTTGTGCCCTTAGCACCTCCTGCTGACACCAATTGAGTGTCGTCCCATCTAGTATGCTTATGAGGCTCAAGTGGGTCACTGAGTAGCGATAAGCTGTCACCAGAGGATCTGGAAACGCGTACGTGAAGGCCGGTCCATAAATGCAGGTTACGACCTCCTCTAGCCCCCGGATCACCCCCATGGGGTCCGATCTCATGGCCAGGCATAGGTCCGTCAACAGAGGCATGCCCCCATTCACTTTCCTCCACTCATCTCGCGTCTTCGGGCTCTTTTCTTCACCAGTCAGGTGCCGGTTTTGCATCAGGAGGTACTGCACTAGCAGCGTCTTTAGTCCGGCAGCACACTTATACGAATAGGTGTCAATACTCGAGTGTGTTCTTCCCATCGACAGAGGCTCTCCGTATTTCATTAGTCGGTGAAATGACATCAGTTCCCCGTGGGTTAGAAGCACCAATGCCAAGTACCCGTCAATCCGGAGTGTGTCCACGCCCCGACTGAACATGTACGCTGGGCCCATATTGAACAGGTACCTTGGGTAAACCAGGTACAGTGCCAACAACAGACTGATGGGCATGTTCAAGATTTCCTGTATAAAGGCTCCAAAGATGGTCTCTTTCGCGCTGTACACTCCAGCCAAGAACTCCTTTCCCCAACAAGGACTCAAGAACTCAAGAATCTCGTGATCCCTCCTCGTCCTCAGCTCACCCCTTGCGTGCTCCCTCCAGAATCCTCCAATCGTGACCTCGTTGGCCGCTGTGATGAACCTGGCCACCGTCATTTCCCTCTTCTCGGCCACTTCCAGCTGCTCCTCAAAAAAATCCCAGATTTGCTTCACAAGAGGTGGGGCATCCTCTCTTGTCTTCTCCGTGGCGTTTTTCAGTCTTGGTGTCAGGAAGGGCCATCTGCCTCTCTCCTGTGTCAGTCGATACACCATCGACTCCAGCTGCTTCTCCGCTGCGGCCACGTTCTTCCTTTCGTTGCTCGGCCCTCTAGACTTACTGGTGGAGCTTGTGATAGTCAGCTCCATACTTCGAAACCACAGACTGGCCGTCAGGTGAGTTACTACTGGATGATCATCCCCTATAACCGGACTGAGCTTGAGTTGCCTGGCGAAGTTTGATATCTCCAGCAAGATGACCTCGTCCAATACAATGAGGATGTCTGCCAACTCGTAGAATCCCCTCAACGCGTGGGACACATCCGCCCACGCTGCCGCCAGTTCTGACTTGCGAAGTCTCAAGTTCGTTGGTTCCAACTCCCGATTGGGAGCTGCCATCAGAATACGCCACCCATTCCCTTCCGCTATCAAGATCAAGATGGCATATACAAATTGCAGAGCGGGAGGCATGCTCGCGTACCCGGGGGACGTCGTGAACACTAATTTTGTCTTGGAGCCAAATCGTGACGCAACGTTCTCTTGTACCTCGTTCATTGCTGCAAATAATATCTGGATAGCTTACCAGATCTTCCTCGGTGCTGGTTCATTACCCTTGAGCTGCTCAAGCAACCCTGTCGCATGCAAGTGATCATTCATTCCTGCAAACAGTAGTAGCTCAGGCTCGCAAGGCATCTCCGATTTTATTGCTACCACCAAGGTTAACATCTGGTTTAGCTCCGCTCCCGGTAGTGAGTATATCAGAGTTTCCGGCCAAAATAACTTGGGAGATTTCCCTCAAAATCCGATCCCGCCACGATGACCACCCTCGCAGCGGCTGGATCTGCCCTGTCATAAACTGCCAAGGTTTTGGCCAGCTGTGTGTTCCCGCAGGGTTTCCCGTATCTAGGGTCGTCTGCTAGTCTCGTACCCTCATACGCGGCATCCGGTAGTTCCATTTCCCTCGGGTCCAGTAGTTTGTCCACCACCCTCAACTGTGCTGGAGTTGCCAACCTAATCCTGGCAATGCTGGTTCGATGCTTGGGAGGCTCCACCACGAGTCCCGGACTCCCCAGCGACTTGAGAGGCCTATAGTTGATGGGTCCCATGACCGATTTCGTGGGAATCCCAGTCAGATCCGCTGTCTCCATTATTTTCGCTCTTGAGAAATGCGTCTCGTGAGCCTTCAGCCAGTCCACGCACTGGTGTCTACCCAAGTCTTCGTGTGACACCCGCTCAAGACCCAAAGCTACCGCCAACTCTTGCCTGCACTCCAGATCTTCCAAATCCAGCTTCTTCACCTCCTCCACATATCTCAACCTAGTGGTCTCCGCTGCCTCTCCGGTTTCTTTTTCTCCGCCACCACCACCGAGGATTCTACCGAACACTGAGGAGTTGATGACGTTGCCTCCTCGGCCTCCATGGGTGCGGCGCCCGGCAACCTGGTCCGGCTGTTCCTCGAACCGTCTCTAGAATCGGCCATCGCTCCTAGGCGACTGGACAAAGCTCTCGGGTTGAAGAAGGGTGGATTTGGGGGTGGTCCGAATGTGACTTGGGCCGTCTCTAGCAACTCTGCCTCCAATGCGCTTATATGCCTTTGGAAGACGTCATTTAACCACTCCACCCCTCTGGGTCTGTCAAAGTGAATCCCGTTCGAGGATGCATCGTCGGGGAAAGCAGATCGCTCCATCTGCTCGGCTACGTCCAGTAGTCCAACGGGGAGGACGCTCCTTTGGTGTATCTGCCTGATTATTTCATTCAGGTTTCGCACTTTCGTATTCATCTCCATTGCATTTTGGTCCGCTTTCATGTTATAAGGAATGGTGCACACCGTGCGTGAGAATGGCAGGATCCATTTGAATCCGCAATTCCTCAAGAATGCAGCTCATCTTGTCATGCAGTCTCGTCACCTTCCTTGTCTCCCCCCTAGACACGTCGTTCGTCCCGACCATCAGAGTTACCGTGTATGCTCTTGCCATCCCTAGCATCTCAAGTGTTGCAAACATCTGCGGCGTCGCAGCTCCAGCGAAGCTCAAGATCCCCGTTTGCCAATGGGACTGAATCTGGGTCAGCACCCGCAACAAGCTGTCCCCTATGATCAAGTGGACCGCCCCCTCAGGCACACGTGGCTGCGTGAGGTATTCCACCCAAGCCGCGTCATGGAAGTAATCCCTCCTGTCTCTCTGCGCCGTGCTGCAATCCATCCGATTGTGCCTGTGGTATCTGCCTTCCGTATTCTTCTTGTAACTTGAGATCACCACACTCCTGACAGGTTGCTCCCTCCACGTCGAGGGTAGCTCCACTCTTGCTGGACTCTCACGACTCCTTAGCTGTAGCCGCTCGTTCAACTCTTTCAGTCGTGACGAGCTACCGCTCTCCTGACTACTACTCGGGGTTGAACTTGGGGTATATCCAGGCAGCGCGACGTCCATCAATGGGCGTATTATTTGTGTCTCTAGGCCACGCAGGGAGGACGTTGATTCAGTTGGTATCCACACCTCCAACCCCTCATTCATATGTTCTTGAGCCGCGTGATCAAGGTTAAATCGTCTCTTCGATCTAGGAGCTTCATCCACCTCCATACGCGACTCTGGCCTTGAGCCGGTAACCATCCGCTCTTTGGGCCTAGCCCCTTTCTGCATGTCAAGCTCGCGTTGTCGTTGCTGGATCCTTTCAAGCTCCGACTTCAGCTGCTCACAATTCGCGGCATTCTCTCGTACTCTTTGTTCCTGTAGATGCTCAGCTCTTAACATATCCAGTTCCCTCCGCGCTTGGTCCTTTTCGACGACCGCTTGATCCCTCTCAAGTTTCGCCTGATCTCTCTCAAGCTTCGCTTGATCCCGGTCGAGGTTCGCCTTGTTCCTCTCCCGCTGAGTCCTCTCAAGCTCTCTCTTCATGATACTGAGGTCTGGATACGCTTCCCCCGTTTGTTGCGCTTGTGACATCGATGGTATCTTACTCGTGCTCTGGCCTGTAGATCTGACTGATGGTCTGATCGGCAGTGGGAACTCCACTGCACCATACTCGGTATTGTTACTCAAGCCAGGGTTCCTTGCCAAGTCGAACCCCCTTATTGCTCCATCCACATTCCAGGAAAGCCATCTGGTTTGCTCTTGGTTGGATATTCCATCGGTGGTGTAGCCGACCATCAAAACCGCTTCTGTCGCAGACTCCCGGCACTCGCCCTGTTCTTCCAACTGGAGGATGGCATTCAGCATCACTGCCATTCTCTCATCCACTTGAGTGTAATCCAGGTCCCTCAGGCGTCTGTACAACTCATCAAGTGTGGGCTTTTTCACAGCCGATGGCATGGACTTCCAGAATCGATCTGCCATTTCTGTAACTTCCAGGTGATCTTGAGTATTAGCAACTTGAGCCTTACCTTAGCAACTTGAGCTTTACCTTAGCAACTTGAGTTTTACCTTAGCAACTTGAGTTTTTCCTTAGCAACTTGAGTATTACTTCTTGAAGCGTCGTTCAATTTGCGTTTTCGTTTAAGGACTTCCTTTCTTCAATTGAATGCAGTTGGGTAGTCAATTTGACTTTACCAAATTGATCTGAAAATAACACCCAATTTTTAGACTAACAGGCTATGTTCCTAACCTAAAAACCCCCTTTACCACTATAGTTAAAACCCTTTCCTTTTCGTCCTACTAAAATAGTTCAATTGGAAATTTTCTAAAAACATGCAGATTCATTTTATGTTTTAGCACCATCAATCATTTAAAATTTTAATTGTCATGCCAATCACCTTTAAGATTTTTTACCTGTTTTGTACCCCCACACCTAACTCGAGATTCTCCCCTCATGCCCAACTCGAGACCCCCGTGTACCCTACTCAGGCGATGCTCAAGTAGTATTTCTTATGAAGATGTACCATTATCTCCGTTTCTGCGAAGACCACGTGTAGGATAGCGTACAATTCCCTTGGGCTCAATTTGCCCCTGTTTGGGTCATACACCGGTAATGAGACCTCCGTTATCCCTCTTTCAATCATGAAGTCTCGTAGTCTTGTTAGTGCCAACATCACGTGTTCGGGATCGATCGCGTTCCTGTCATTGACCCTCGTCACTAGGAAGCACAGGTATTTGCCCGGGACTTGTGCTACTGATAGTGGAAGCGCGGCCATTCCTCCCAGTCCCGGTCTCTGTCTAAACAGAAACTCCACGTTCTGGTACTCTCTCTTGAAGTCAGCCTCCAGTCTTGATTTGAAGCTCATGTCCGCCGTGATACAGATTGCGCTAGTCCTGTCTGGCAGAATGAAGTCACTATCCGTTATCAGGATATTTTCCGAGTATTCGTTTGGTATTTCAGACTTCGTTTTGAAATTCCGTCCTATGGTAGGCTCGGCCTCCTCCCTATCCAGTTCTAGTCCGCACATTTCTCTCACTTCCCTGAGTTTCTTTATCATTAAATTTTCGGTGTGGGTAAGTCCTACCCCCACTCCCCGGACAAAAAAAATTATCGACGTCCCCGTCGATGATGCTGGGTCTGAATTATCTGGCGGAATGTCGAGCGGGCTGTCTGTTGCCGTCCAGCCGAAAAGAGGATTCTCCGTTTTCATGTACTTCCCCGCTGATATGTCAACTTGCTGTATGCTTTGTCCTTCTTCGCTTCCGTTCTTGACATCGCGCATCCATTCTAATATCCTCAGGTTCGTATTCTCCCTCCTCTCTATCTCGCTCTGTTCTAAATCCGTCTCCCGCTCCGGTGTCGAGTAGTCTTCCTGTGGGTAGTGTTCATTATCATCGATGATTTGCCATTCACCATCTGCCACCAGCTCGCCCACACTTATTAGTTCTTTGCCTAGGTCATCGGGCTGTATCTTATCGATCAGGAAAACGTCCCCATACCTGTTATACCTCATGCCTGTGCGTTTGCGATTGCCACTCCTTGTCCCCGCTGGTATTGATAAGTCTGGTTCTGTCCACTTCGGCACCTCACCTTGCTCCGGATCGTTCCAGTCTTCTTCCACAAAAGGTTCCGCTTCAGAGTCCGCTTCTATTTTTTCATTGTCATCCAAACTCAAGTTCTCATTGCCATCATTCTTATCTCTGGTGCCTTTTTCGTTCACTTCACATGCTGGCTCCACCAGTAGGTACTCTTATCCCTCCATGTCCTTTGGTATACACCAGTCCTCTGGGGATGGGACATGAGGCTTCAGGTTCTCATAATGTGCTGCTCGCCCAATACTCAAGCGGTAGAACCGTCCTTGTTGATGTACTTCCGTTATCATGAATGGTCCTCTCCATTTCTTGAGTAGTTTCTTCGTCCCTTTGGGCGGTATAACATTCTGGAAAACCCACACGTACTGCCCCACTTCATATGGCTTCGCCTGTAATATCCTTTCATCATATTTCTTGAGCTGTCTCATTTGTGCTTGCGCAGTGTTCCTCCTGCATAGCTCGTTTATTTCCTGCTGTCTCCTGATCGCTTCTTTCACGTAAGCTTGAGGCGACGTCCTCTTCCCTTCATATTCCGGGTAAAAGAATGTCAGGGGCATCGCTCTCTCTTTGCCTGTCAACATCATGAAAGGACTGATGCCCGTTGTTGAGTGTTGAGTACTGTTGTATGCCCCTACGACTTGCGGCAGATATTTATCCCAGTCAGTCATGTACCTTGAGCAGTATACCCTCAGCATATTCACCAACGTTCTATTCTGTCTCTCTACCAGACGGCTGGTCTGAGGATGGTAAGTCGTTGAGTGTGCTTGAGCAATGTGTGACCTCTTCATTAATTCCTTAGTCAAGTCCCCCACAAAGGCCTTGCCGTTATCTGACTGAAAAGTCATTGGACAACCATACCTCGATATCCAATGGGTTATCAAGTGGTCACAAGTCTCCTCTGCCGAAGCTGTTTGACACGGCACCGCTTCTGCCAGCTTTGTGAAGTGATCAATTATAACAAGTATCTGGTTATACCCCGACTCCGTCATACAGATCTTCTGATGGTCTATCTGCACCACTTCATTAAATTCCGAGCTTTCCACCGACTTGAGTGGGAATTTCATCTTCCTTGGGTCTTTCACTTGCAGGCATGCCAGGCATGCATTCACCCACCTCTCAGAAGCTTTCCTCAATCCTGGCCAATTGAACCTGTGAAGTATTCTTTGTTGCACCTTGTCTATCCCCTGGTGCCCCATTTGGTCGTGCGATCTGAACAGCACCTCTGTCTGATATAATTGCGGTAATATGATGAGGTTGTGTTTGTGTAATATCTTCTCCTCGTCTTTTCTCTTGCATGCTACCACCCCGTCAGCCGTGTGATAGAGTAACTCTTTCCTCTCCTTGTAGAACTGGCACAGGATCTTGTAGCTGTCTTCTTCAAGTTCCCCTTTCTCCTTGGACCCCTTTCGGATTCATTTGGAGAGGTTACTTGTCATCTTGTCATTCTTCTGGGCTCTTATCAGGTCCGACAGCCTATATCTCGCCTTGACATGTTCCTTCAGCGCCATGATCTGCCCATTCATTTCCCCAGGGTTGTGGATGTCGTCATTCAGCTTCACGCATATTATCCTCTTTACTATCTTCATGTCATCTTCCGGCACCAGATTTGTTCTGACATTTGAGTTACATGATAGTTCCCTGAATGGTTTCCTCGAAACTGCAATTCTTTCAAGTTCTTCACCTCCTCGTACTTCCTGTACGTCCAAGTTGAAGGTTCCTGAGGACGGATCTGTTTGTAATTCCCTGTCACGGTGTCTAATCTTTTCTTCTGCCAATATCATGCAGAGACTATCTTGATCGTCGCTGCTCTCTTCTGAGTCCTCATCCCACATTTCATACTCCCCGGACAAATTTCCTCCTTCAGTGTTTCCTTCCTCCGTGGACGTGGACCGCTCCCCGGACTCTTGACCTAGTCCCAGGTATTCAGCCTTTTCCTTGAACTCCACTCTCTTTTTCCTAGCCCGAGTCTGTTCAAGTATGTCGGCCGGGATTTTTTCAACCAGTGACTGCACCACTTCCTTCCCATCAGTGTTAGTCACCTTCGAGGTACTTCCATCACTAACTATCCCGCTCTTTCGCAGTATTGTGACCTCAGGTTCCTCCTTCCTATTTTCTTGGATCACGGGCTTGTCATCTGCTAATTTCTCCAGTAACCTCTTTAAGTCATCGTCTATTTGTGCCTCTCCCGTCTCCACCTGGTTAAGATCATAGCCTTTTGCTTTGAGCGTCTCCCTCACGATCTTTGACTTGAGCATTATTCCTATCGGCATCCCTCGGTTCTTTTTCATGATTGTTTTCTCCGGAGTTTCTTTTGGTAATTCGGGGTGATCTTCTATTGGTTTGCCTGATTTGTCCAACCATCTCATGAGTGGAAGACTGTCGTACGTTTCCTTGTCCATGAAGGAGAAGCCATCCTTGCTCTCAGGTCTATCTGCCTCCCTCTGTTCTTTTCTCTCGTAGAACTCCGTCTTTTTGCTCAAGCTGTCAGCATTTTGATGTTTGTCTCGTGTTCTATGCTCAATTATCATGTTGTATCCGTCCAGGCGAACTCTCCGCCTCCCAATGTAACTTTGGTCCATTGAGTACGTTTTCAGCAAGCTTAGTGCCCTGTTGTCGACTCGCAGCTTGAATGGCTCGCTGCCTAGGTATGCTCTATATTTCTCGACAAAGGTAACCACCGCGAACATCTCTGCTTTCGGTGCCCCGTACTTCATTTCCGTATCACTTAGGACTTTGCTCCCGTACGCTATTGGTCTCAAAAATGTCTTCCCGTTCCACTCTTGTTCCTGGTGGAGAATTCCAGATATCGCTACTACCGACGCGTCCGTATCCAGCACGTACATCCCTTTCTCTGTTGGCATCCCTAGTACTGGTGCCTCGCACAACTCTTTCTTTATTCTCTGGAATGACTCTTCCGCTGCGTTGTTCCACGTGAACTTCTTACCCTTGTGTCTCATTAACTGTTGCATCGAATAAACCTTGTCTGCATAGCCTTTGACGAAATCTCTGTAGTAATTTGCAAAACCCAGGAAGCTCATCAATTGGTGTTCCGTTTTTGGCGATTTCCAAGTTAGAATTGCTTCTACTGCGTCTGGATCTGGTCTGATGCCGTGTCTGTCCACCATCCTGCCCAAGTATTTTATCGATTCCTTGAGTATCTCACACTTTGATGGTTTGCACTTCAGCCCCGACCTCTTCATACACGCAAATACTTCGTCAAGTCTCTCAATGTGGTCCTCCAGTGTGGGTGTCGCTATTACCACGTCATCCACATAGCACATTACCAGATTGCCATACTTCTTCGTCACGCCTATCAGCGCGTGTGCCATCAACCGCTGAAATGTGGCAGTGGCATTGCAAAGACCAAACGGCATCCGTTTCCATTGAAACAGACCCAACTCGCAGGCAAACCCTGTCTTGTCCCTGTCCTGCTTCCTGAGTGGTACCTGCTAAAAGGCCGAGCCTAAATCAAGACTCGTAAAAATTTTGCATCACCTAACTTCGAGAGACTCTCATCAATCCTAGGTATGGGATATGCATCCTTCACCGTGACGGAGTTCAGGTATCGAAAGTCACAACAAAACCTCAACTGGTCGCCTTTCTTTTTGGCCATCACTACTCCACACGCCCACGGTGATTTGGATGGTTCTATCATGTCATACTCTAGTAGCGTTTCAATCTCTTTTCTACACGCATCCGATTTGTGTGGGGTCATGCGCCTCGCCCCCTCCCTGTGCGGTATTGCGTTTTCCTCAAGATCTATTTCATGCTCAACAAAATTACAACACCCGATGTCTGCCTTGTGTCTTGAAAAAACTTCCTCGTTCCGTTCTAGTACGTCCTTGATGGCTTCGAGCTGTTCGTCCGTTAACTTGCCTCTTAAATGTTCAATTTCCGGTAGGACCGGTTTATCACTCTGCATTTCATCTAGTGTGGGCCGTTCCGGGAAATTCGAACAGCTCGATAGTCCATCGTCTGTCTCTGACTTAAGTGACTTCACAAGACCTGATGAACCTTTTATTTTCTTCAATCGTCTCAAGATACAAATTTTGTCCCTATGATTGGGACAATCAACACCTTCATTTTGTTTATGGTTTTCAGTCATTTTTTATCGAGTTTTTACGGGTAAAGCATATCCCAGTTTCCTCCCCCTCTGTATCGTGATTGGTATGTCAAGGGTATTCAACAAGACACTCACGCAGAGACCGCTCTTCTTTATCGAGAAGGATCTTCCTAAAACAGCATCGATTTGACTATTTGGATTTGGGACTATGCATACCTGCTTGTTGTCACTTAGTTCATTGTAATTTTTCATTCGTAAGCTTACGATCGCCGCTTCGTTCGCCTTTAGCCTCACTCTCCTACTCAAGAATACTGGTGCTTTGGTCTCATTTGCCATTATTAAATTTACCGGTTTGATTGCGTACCTCCTATCCGGGTTCCGTACCCTGAACATTGCATTGTTTAGATCAATCGCTACATCAAAGTTCCTGATGAAGTCTCAGCCTAAAATAAATTGGTCAGACTCATCTAGGTTTTCTACCACAAGAAAACTCATCCACAGGTTTCGTTCTCCCAGATTCAGGGCTATTATCGGCGTTCTGCCCAACACCCGCAGCGCCCCTTTGTTTGCAGCTGACAACCGTATTCTTGAATCTGTGAAATCATTTTTGTTGAAGCCCATTCTTTCCCAAGTTTCGATTGGTATGACACTCAAGACCGCTCCCGTATCAAGTAACCCACGTAACTGAGTCTTCTTGCCACTTATGTCAAGCACATGTGCTGTCACATCTGCCTCTGTCCCGATGTGCATTGCATCTTCCTCTAGCATGGCGCAGTGTCCAATCGATCTCACTTTCAACTCTTCTTTTCCCACGTAGATTTGCCTTATTAGATCTTCATCACATGTTATCATTGTCTTCGTATAGATGTTGATCCCATCTATATTTAGCATCACCTCATGTGGACCATAAGCTTCTGTGTACCTGTTATCAACTCGTACCGACTTGCTACCCCCTCTCATGAGTAGTGCCCTCAATGCTCTAGAAGTCGTTTGTGGGCTTATACAACTCAAGTAATCTGCGAACACATCAATGTGCATTATTGTCTGGTCACTTGGTTCGCTCAAGTTTCTCGTTACCTCATGGCCGCCCACAGTGATTATTGATATTATTCTTGCCCCAATCTTTGTTATGCCGAATGGCTTCCCTGTAGCCATCTTTACAATGTTGCAGTTTCCATTTTTTGTCGACCCCGCTACAGCCTCTGGTGTTGTTTGTGAGCAACTTAATGCTTCGTTCATTTTCTGTCTTTTGATCTCTTGCTTCAGCCGTTGTTCTATTTCTTTCGCTGCCAGGTCCTGTTTCACTTTGTTGATAGCTTCCGCTGCCGCCTTCTCATAATTTATTTCTAGGGCGTTCCTTGCCGTGGCTCCTGTTGCACTATTACATTGCGTTACAGCTTTCACTGTTTTCGTCGGCAGTTCCGCACTTGGTTTTTCTAGATTTTTCGTCTCATATTCACCTTGTCTGTTTCTCTGGTTCTGTACCGCTGCTAACGCCAACTTGTGTTTCGGATGACTTTGATTCTTGACCGCCTCCCAAAACAACGGACAGTCCTCCATTCTGAAGTGCCCCTCTTGGTTGCAGAAGAAGCATCTTGCACCTATTTTGATGATCAAGCCACTATAGAACTCGTGTTCCTCCATCTGGCTCATATCTTCCTCATCGGGTGCATATCCCAAACTCTTCATGCCCTGTTTGTATGTCGTGCAATCCGCCACATGATGGTCGGCTGACCCGCAGTTCGCGCATGATCTGCGTTTGTCCATGTCATCTCTGGGCTTGTACCATGACGACCTTTGTGACTGACTCCCCCCTTGCGTATTCCTGTTGTCTGAGTACGAGTATTTCTTGGGTTTCATTAGCATGTATTCTCTTGACTTCTGCCTCATCTCTTCTGGAGTTGGTGCACTGTCTTTCGACAATGTATAGTATGTTGCTAACATCGTTCTCAAGTCATCACTCTTTACCCCATCAATGAACTTTGAGACGATGCTGAAGTTCCTTCGATTGGTAGATTCTTCCGGGTCACTCCTTTTCTCAAGCTCTCAAGATCATCTAGGAACCTGTCTATCGATTCATCGTCCCTTTGCCTTCTCTTTTCAAATCGCATAATCGATTGATGACCCTTCATGCCTGAGCCGAATCGATTTAACAATGTTTCGAAGATTTTGTCCGCTGTATCGCGTTCCTCTTCTTTCTTCGCAACCACGCATTTCAATGCCGCGCCTTCCAGGTTGCTCAGTATCGCTGTGCATGCTTGCCTCTCATCGTTCAAGTTGTCTTATTCCAAGTGCAACCTCATGACTTCTACCCTAGTGTCAATGCATCCGTCTGAATCATCTTTGAATTCTTTTGGTTTCTTGAAAGTTTTCCTGGATTTGTTGATTCCTCTGTCACTCGAGTCGGTGTTCCTTGTGGCGAAGGCTTCTAGTGTCCTGTTCATCATTTCCCAGGTGCTTGCCCATGTCATGGCATCCGGTCCCACGTTGTTGTGAGTCGTGGAGTCCCCTGGACCACTGGTTGTGTTCGCTGTTCCACTTTTTATAATCGCCTTGCCCCCCCCGGTGCCGTACTCGCAGCCTCCCGGGGTACTGGTAACGGTGTTGACTGTCGTTTGTTCCTTTGTAGTTCCACGAAGTCAACTCTATTACCTTGTGTCCGCTCCGCCGCTGGCCTGTCTTGTGGTGTTGAATTCCTCAAGATAGCGTCTAACTTTGTCTGTATTGCACTTGAGCTCTCAGCCTGGTCCCTACTCATCGTATCCATTCTCTTTTCCAAACTCCCCAACTGGCTATTCACTGCGTCATATCGCTGCTTCATTTCTCGCATGTCTTTTCTGATGTTCTTGTCTCGCTCTTCATCAGTGGTGTCTATTTTGTCCGACATCTGCTGAAGTTTTTCCTCTGTTGCTCTCGCTAGATGGATATAGCTATCCAGGTACTCATGTTTGTGTTTCTCATTTCCTTCCTTATCACATTTCTATCCTCTTCGCTGTGCTTCAGTTTCTCGTCTATCTGATCTAGCTTCGCCATCAAGCCACTTAGCTCAAGAGTAGCTGTTCCATGGTCCGTTGTTGTCCTGTAGTCGGTCGCTGTTCCCGGTTTTTTCTGATCCTCGTTTTGGTCGGTGTCTGTCGTTCTCGTGGATACTGTTCCGAATGTTTTGCTTTTCTCGGCTTTCGTCTCCTCCACTGCTGCGTCTCTCGTTTTCTATCCGAGCATCATTTCCAATCTTTCAGTAAAAGACGTTCTTTTTGCTTGAGACTCGTCCTTCGCCGTTTCTGGCGTGTTGCCTGTTGTGTCTTCCACGTTGTCTATCGGTGAGAACTCCATGGGCTTCGGATTAGGTTCTTCCGCATTGGGCATCGGAGTTGACTCTGTCGTTTTCTTTCCACACTCCGGTGTCTCTAGTTCAATCTCGATGGTGGGTTCTGCTTGTTTCCCTTCCGTGCCCTCTTTTGCTCTGTTCTCCGTATTACTCCTCGTGTTGACCATACTAACTGAAAAGTTCTTCTTTGTTACCTTTGGACCCATTGATGTCGTTTTACGTAGCGACGAGCTATACTTTGTCTTCGCTTCGGTAGATCTTTTTTCAGCTACCGGTACCCTGCTCCGCCTCATTATTTTTATTTACAATTGTTCCTATTTACAGTATTACTATCTACAAAATTCTACTCTAAGGTTAAAACCTCTTTTGACAAAATTTTATAAAAAGAAATTTACAATTTGCTAAAAACAACGTTTCCTGAGCTTTTGAAAATTCTATATGTTCTTGATCCCTACAGTACCGGATCTTTAGGATTGGATAGAAAATTTGATTCTGCGATTGGTTATTTCAACCTGTCTTAGTACTCTTAGTACCCCCCTTCTTTATACTGTTCCAAGACTATTCAGTGTTGTCCCAGTACTTCTTGTTAGTGTCCCAAGACCACTGTCCCAAGACCCTTGCCCTAAGACTACTGTCCCAAGACTACTGTCCCAAGACTACTGTCCCAAGACTAGTGTCCCAAGACTACTCTCCCAAGACTAGTGTCCCAAGACCACTGTCCCAAGACTACTGTCCCAAGACTACTGTCCCAAGACTAGTGTCCCAAGACCACTGTCCCAAGACTACTGTCCCAAGACTAGTGTCCCAAGACCACTGTCCCAAGACTACTGTCCCAAGACTAGTGTCCCAAGACTACTGTTCCAAGACCAGTGTCCCAAGACCAGTGTCCCAAGACTACTGTCCCAAGACTACTGTCCCAAGACTAGTGTCCCAAGACTGTTTCGTACTAGGACTGCTCTGGTCCAAGACTGTCCCAAGACTGCACCGTCCCAAGACTGTCCCAAGACCGTGTTGCTCCAAGACTGTCCCCAGACTGCAATGTCCCAAGACTTCTTCGGTACTGTCCCAAGACTTGTCACTGAGTGTCTGGATATAGGATCTCTTCTTCTTCGTTGTAGGGACTCTTGAACCACTGTACCGTTTACCACCACTTGAGCTCTAGTAAAAATTTTCCCAAAATCCCTATCTTAATGGCCAAAACCCAAATACTGACCCCCCTGTATTTATCTCCCTCTTGATGTTTCAGGCTATTTGAAGTCCTAAATTCCTCGCAGGTATCTTGTGATCACCTGTTCGTTAAAATACCAACAACAAATTTTCACCAAATGTAAAAATTTAAACAGGAAAAATTTCAAAAACAGAGAGATGAATTCACCTAAATTTCAAGGTTGACAGATGTCAATCTTTGTCCGAAAAAATGTCTGGTACCTAATGTAACTAAATCGACGATGCCGAACAATTAGTTACTCTAATGTGTCCCCCCTTCTTACAATTTATAACCGCTAACCTCTAACCTAACCAGCCCCCCTTCTTACCTCCCGCCTCTTTAGCCCCCCTCTTAAGCCGAAAAATCCCTTAAGCGCCAGGTGCTAAACCTCTCGAGAGAAAACCGTAGACCTGTTTCCAGGCCTGCTTGTGTAAAAACTTCCTCAAAACAATGGGGCTCCGCTTATCCAATTTTACACTTATCTCCTATAATGTAATGTGGATTTTAACGTTACCCGCTTGCCCAACTTGAGAACACCCCTGTGCGTCCTCTTGGAGTGATCCCGTGCTGGTTGTCTCCGTTGACGTGCACCGCACTTGACAGTAGCACCACCTTCCCACTTGGCTGGTCACCTCTTCCAGTCAAGTTTCCTAGCGGTTCGGCTCAGTCCCTCTGAACCACTTTCCCACTCGGCTGGTCACCTCTTCCAGTCAAGTCTCCTAGTGGTCTGGCTAAGTTGCAATCTATCTGAAATTCCTTAACAACGCCCCCGACTCGGGCACCTTATTGAAGTCACTGGGTTAGATTGCTAGATTGATCGAAACGATCGGTCTTATAAAATAGTACGGCTATACTATTTAATTAATATAAAGGTTTGATCCAACTGATCTGGCATCAAAGTCACTGTCTTTTTTGTTTTATGGTTTTTGTTCCTTTTCTATACTTTTTTCTTGTTTTTGTTTCGCTTTTTGTCTTTTTGCTCGTGTTTTTGTCCCCCTAGTTACTCCCCCTTACTCGGTTAGCTAGGCCTCGTTCGGAGAGCGTACCAGGAAGTTTTCTCAAGTTTTCTTAAAAAGCTATCACGGTACAACCGGAAGGTTTACACGTTCCCGCTGAACCGTACCACCGGTACTCTAGAATGGGCATGCAGCCCGGAGCTGTGTCAAGTGGGTTCGACTCCGTAGTCATGATGTCGTAAAAACACCCAGGAGCGCCATAAAAACACTATGTAACAGTCGCCTACTTCGGTCATATATGAGGCTTAAGAAAAAATAGGCCCCATAACCATTGGATCAAGAGTCAGGGACACTATCTCTTGTGTTTTTCTACCTCAAGAACGGTCGGAGCCAATTCGGTTCGCTTGCGACATGAGACTAGAACCCGTTACAGCTTAAAGGCTACTACCAAAATATCCCCCCACTCTAGAAAATAAGAACGTCCCCATACTTAGGTCTCAAAATACACGAACGCCATCTCGCCTCCCACTTCAGGACAAGACGGCTCTACTTGTGTCTCATTTTTATATCTGGAAAATGCGAATAGCAATTTCCTGCTGTTTTCTTAAGTATTTTCCCGCAATTGTAAATTCGGTCTTTCTGATTTTTCATTTTTCGTTTTCAGTTGTTGCGAGAAAACTGAGCATGACAGGCTCCATTCGAAATTTTGAAAAATAAAACTTCACTCCAAAATCACGTATTTTTGTGTCCCTGAAGGTCAAACTTCCAGATATGACCGACTGGCACACTCAGAATATTCTGGTGTTTTAAATTTTCAAAATTTCAACTGATGACGTCAGAGTATCCGAGAAACGTCAAAAACGGCCAATTTGGAAGAAATCCAAAAAGAAACAGAACAACGATAGAAGTTGCGAAAACAACAACGACGATAGTTGCGAGAAAAACGTTGATAAGAAATAGAAAAATACGGCAGAGTATTAGCAGATACCGCTCCGAGTTGCAACGATTGTGTCGCTACAATCGTTGCAATGCCACTCACACTAACGGCGAAGAGTGGAAACCAGCCTTCCGGAGAGGAAATAAGGTAGTTATTTCCCCGGATTCAGGAATCCGGAGGAGTCTTGAGACTTGAACTAAAACTGTTTCAAACTCACTTTTAGCTTCCTGGTTATGTCCTGAATTGAATTTAATCAACATCTGGATGCATTTTCTGACGATGAGAAGCTAGGAGCTAGGGGAAAGGGTTGATCCATCTTTGATGGAGATGATGATTTTTATCTACTGAACAAAAACAATCGTAATATTATAAATAGTAATAGCCTTGTTTTTAGGAATGACCTCGTGGTCTGGGGATACAGAGACCCAGTCATGAGCTCAATAAGTTTTCATGTAAGTAAGTTATTTTGAGCGTTCTGGTCGAAAACGAAAGCAGTAACGTTTTGTCGACCCGATGTTAGAAAGACCACCAAACGAACTGCGAACTGGCTTTGGTAGAGACGGTGAAAAGCATGTAGAGCTTTGTTTAGACGCTGGCCAGTCGTTTTATAGCTTAGCTCTGCTTTCTGTCAATATGTACTTCCGGGCGAATGTTACAAATGGTAAATTTAACTGAGCACCAAACAGACCAGAAAATCAGTTGGCTAAGTCAAGACAGTGAAAAACGAGTAGAATTTAGGTGACTGACGTCAGCCAGTCGTCACTAGGTCCTTTTTCTACGCTCCGTCACTATGTAGTATTTGGGCGAGTGTTACATAGACGTTTTTATGGTATTGATCAATACCAATGCCAATACCAGGAACATCTAATTGATGAATACCAATACCAGGAACCTGGTATTGATCAATACCAAAAACCAATACCTGATTCTGTCAATACCAATACCAATTTTTCGCGGTTTTGAATTCCCTGTTTTGAGAGGCTCAAATTCACGTATAGTTGGCGTCCTGTTACTGGCGTTTTGGGTGCTTGACTCTGCTCTGTCCCGAATTTCCACTCGTCCTTCTCCCTGATTGATTGATGATGTTGATAACCTTTCTGTAGTTCTACTTCTGGTCGTACAGATCTGCATTAAATTTGTATAGAGAAAAAGTGAATATCAACTATATTTCCGCAGATCAAGATTTTTTTTCAGAAAAACTGGATAATTATTTGAATTATTTTCAATTTGGTTTTTCTTTTATATATGTTAAAACGGAAGAATATTTGATTTCACTTCTGATTTAAACTGAAGGAATTGTCCACTAGTGTTTTAGGGCAGTACCTGGAAATTCTCCAATAAGATTTTGCTGATCAAGTTTCAGTGATTTTCAGCTAATTGGCTGTCGGCGTTAAATCTGTCGGCTTATTTACGCAATACTTTATTTCCTACAATTTTCCGATATTATTTATGAGATTGTTAAGACTTTGGCGCTCAATTGAAATTATGACAACTTATTTCTTTTAAAGTTTTTTTTTTCATTTTTTTGTTTCTATTTTTTTCTACGGTTACAACTTACGAAGTCCGCTTTGATAGTTTTCGAGTGTCCTGCCGTTTTAATCCTATACTTGTTGTATCGCAAGTGGTGCGAAGCTGAACAATTTTTCAAACCTAAAGGCGGAATGTATGATTTCAGAAAGTCTTTGTCTGTAAATTAAAATTTTAAATAAATAAGTAAATGTATTCGCATACAGAGGAGTTCAAAAATGTTACCCTACTTGGGCGTTCAATTTTCTACTGTTTTCCAGTTTTTGCCGAAGGTCTCGCTTTATCAAATTTTTCGCGTCGTAGTCAGCGGCGTTTCAAATCCTGCAGCGATATCACCAGGCAGTTCAGTAACGAGGAATCAGGTACATATGAATTTCCAAGAAATAATAGCGTTAAAGACAATATGATTGATAGCTTAAAGGAAAAAATCAGCCTACAGAACGATGAAATTGAAAATTTGACCGCTGTCTTGCAACAAACTTTAAAAGAGTTCTCGGGGTTAACTAACTCAGTTCTGGAGATATCTGAAATTTTAAATCCTGTAACGCCAGATGAAGAGGAAAACCACGAATCTTGCCAGTCTAAAGTGGCTTTAAGTAAGGTCAAGGACGTTATTGAACGTCTCAAAAAGTGCAGTTCTGTTTTTACGAAAGATTATGGATTTGTGACAGATTCCTCTGCCTGTTCGAGCAATATTGAACTATATCCTAAATTGAAAAATAGTTTCCTCAAACGGCTTTCTTACGTTTTTAACGACCAAAGTTTGAACATAGACGAAATGATTACGAGAAAAAACGTTGATTTTGAAAGACTAGATTTAAAAAACTTGGTGAGAGATGGGATTCCATTTGAGTTGCGAGAGAAGTTGTGGAAATTCATATTGAAACGACGAAGTTATGGTCCCTGTGATGAACCTCAATCGAACAGATACAGTAAACTTTGTTTTTCTGAAATATCAGAAGACATATCTCGTCAAATTGATATTGATGTTTCTAGGTGCTTGACTGTAAACGTTGCTTTTCAAAATCCCGCAAAAATGGAGCAGTTGAAACGAATTTTATTATCGTTTGCTAAGTTACACCCGGAAATTGGCTATTGTCAATCATTTGGGAAGATCGCTGCTTTCTTATCGCTTGTTTTAAACGAGAAGGATGCCTTTCGCTTATTCGAGCATGCCATTACAAAGTTAATGCCAAAAGGTTACTATGTCAGTCCCATGGCAGCATCAAGGCGAGACCAGTTTGTTCTAAAAGCACTCGTAAAGCTGAAGCTACCAATTTTGGCCAATCATCTCGACGACCTTGACGTAGATCTAGAGAGCATTACGTTTAATTGGTTTCACTCGTTATTCGCCGGCTGCTTTTCTCTAAATGTAATGCTTATGTTCTGGGACAGTTTTTTGTTGGAGGGGTGGAAAATATTGTTCAGAGTAAGTTATGCATTGCTCTCCTATTTACAAGAAGACTTAATTTCACTCCAAGATTCAACTGACGTGCTGCTTTTTCTAAGTCATCTGGAGAAGGTAAAATTCGATATCAGACGGCTGCGAAAACATGCTTTTCACGCCATAAACCCCCTACCATGGAAACTAATAGAAGACTTGGAATGTAAATTCGAATATCAAATGTAAGCTTCAGATGTCCACAAAATTTAAATTTCTATTTATCAGATTAAATTTTAATTCGAAAAGAAAAAACTGTACCAAGTATATACGTGGTACATTAAAAATTTTTTTTTTTGAAATGTCCATTCTTCTGAAGAGAAGTACTTAGTGGTTAGATACTATCCATGACCCGAATTTCAATTTTGTTCTAATGCAGGCTACTCTATTCGTCTACTTCTTCGTTCGTACGTTTCTTTGACATAAATTTTTGCATGTTCTAGTGAAAATCACAATAGTCTATAAAAATAGTAAATTATAAAAGGGGCCCTTCCGTTTAGGTACGGTCGTGCAGAAGCTGGATAGGTCCCATACCAGCATTATATAAATACATCAATAAACAATATTGCAGGAATTAAGTCAAGTCAGCATTTAATGCATTGTCATTAAAGGTATTTACTTCAACCGTCCCGCCTCTACAACAGCACTAATTGAAATGTCTATGAATTGCGTTTTAGGCAGTCATCTGCAACCCCGTATACAAAGGATAGCGCTCCTGAGCAGCGCGAAGCTTATCTTAGTTTTTATATAGTTTATTGTTTCTGCGTAGCTTTCGTGCCTTTTTCACTAAGTTTTTCAGCTATGCGCTGCATTGTTCGAGTAGCTGCTGGTGCGGCACCACCAGTGAAGCCAAAAATGAGCGGGCACAAGCTGCTCTGTTCGACTTTTAGAACTCTCTGTTGGTATTTTGAGTTTTTTAGTGATTCGTGGTACTTATAGGCGTCTTTCAGTAGTCTTCGTGAAGTTTTAGCGTGCGGGTTGAAGACTTTGACAGCAAAGAAGGTTCGGCTAAACCTTGAGACCCATAATCCTTTTGCTTTTACATCTAGTCGAGCGTCTTCATCAGTTGTGGTTGAATTGTTGACAAAGCTCTCGTCTTGCAACGACTCAAGTTCCGGCTCGATTTGAACATCAAAGTAAACCTCGCTTATGAGGTGGTAAAAGTATCTCTGATTTTGTTATGCCTCATGTGGTTGTATCCACCCTTTGCACAGTGAAGGCGGTGGGTAAGGTCGAGAGACGAAAGATTGACCACATGCACATGTGAGTGGAATGTTCGTCGGTTCCCATCCATATCTGAGATAAATTCCATCCCGTAGTTCGGGTTTATTCAGGTTAAAATTATATCTGCTAAGAGGCAGTGCATTTAACCAGTTTGAGGCTCCTTTTTCGGAGGCCAGCTCAGTGCGAATTTTTCCCTGTCTCTTAAGTTGTTCAAAATGTTAGTGTTCTTTTTGTTTGCTCTTTCAGTTTTAACTGTTTTAATTTTTGTATTGATATATTCTTGCTCAGAGATAGCTGTTAATGGGTCGTATGTGTCTAGAACTGACAATGTTTTAATTGACCATTCTAAAAATTTCTCATAGTCAGAATGTAGCTTGATATTTAGACCTCCCATTTTCAGTGGCAAAGAAGCGATGTCTCTAATTTGATGGCTGATTTGATCTTTATCAATTAAGTTTAGAATGTGATTTTCCTGCAGTATGCTCTCGCAGGCCTGCATGTTTTCTGTGGTTTTGGGGGTACTTCTAGCTAAAAACGATAGTTTTTCTTGTACCCCTTTGGTGTAACAGGAGTACACGTTTTGTGGTGATGTTTTCGCGATCTTGCCAAGTTTTTTCAGTATTTTATTATGTTCTTCTAACTGAGTTTCTAAGTCTCGGATCCTATGACAGAACCAAGTACTCTTGCCCCTTTCTTCATTTCAATTTCGATATTTTTGAATACTTTTATCGCCTCATTGTATTTTTCATCTTTTACATTGAGCTGGCATTTCGATGCCTTTACATGATATCCTAAATATTTTCCGTGTTTGATAATGTTGTCAAGAACTCTTCGCAGGCTTTTCCAATTTCCGACTGTGTTCATATCGTCTGCATAGCATTTCTGTGTTAGGCTGTTATCGTTGACTAATTTTATTGAAGGTAAAGTGGCTAGTCCGTTGATTGCCATTGCTAATGGAACTCCTTATGTGGTTCCTTCTCTAGATAGGATTACTTTTTTGTGTACGAAGTTTGCATGGATTAAAGTATGAGTTCTGTGTTGCAGGTAGGAGAAAAGGGCGTATATTTGCAATGTTTTTGCCAGCTTCCCGTTTATACATTATTTAATGTAGTTTCATTTGGCACATGTGTGAGAAGTCCCCAATTGAACAAAAAAGCCAACATTTTGCAACGTTTAATGTTTTGATGGAACTCAACGAGTTCCAAGGTCACCTATTATTGTTCCGACTTTTTAAAACTAACTATACATCTGTTGAAGCGTGAGTGCTTAAATTTTGTGCCTTTTTCCTCTTTCGCAATGCAAACTTTAAAGATTTTTGTTTCAAACTTTATTTGGCAAAATCTAACTTCTCAACCCGAAGGTGGAGTGCTCTTAGCGTACAGTGATTCCAAAGCTGGCCTTTAAGTTTTACTGCTGAAATTTTTATGGTTTCCCAGGCATGGCGCTTATGATTTTTAGATTTCACAATATTTTAAGTATTTCCAGAAACCGAATTTCTTCACCCTATGATGGGTTGCTTTTAAATTTCTATATGGACTTGCAATTCTGCCCTTCAACTATGACGGCTCGTATGAGTTTTCTTCACTTTTATTCGTAAAACTTAGATTCGAAAAACAACTAACAGAACTTGAAATTCTCAACCCTATAGTTATGATTAAAAAAGTTAACATTTTAAAAAAATTTGAAATAAAAAACTAACTTATTATGAAATCTCAACCTTATGTTGTGGTGCTTCCAGGGTACACTCAGGAGTTGAAAATCTTTCGGGTTTTCGAGGAAAAGCGTTTTTTATGAAAATTTATATTTAAAAAAACTAACAGAAGTTGATACTCTAAACCCTAGGGCGGAGTGTTTTCCGGTTACTTTATGAAGTTGCATTTCTGCCCCCAAAATTTGACTGATCAAATCCTTATGGTTTTTCTTGATAGGTCGTTTTTCAAAATTTTTTCTAAAAAAACTTTAAAAAAAGGGAAAAAACACAAAATTCTCAACGTCTTGGTAAGGTGCTCTCAGGGTACACTGTGGTTTTGCATTTCCGCCCTCTGAACATAACTGCACGAATCTCTTCAGTTTTTGAGCGCTCTTTGATTGTTTGTTGTTATTATTTTTTTAAATTACGATTCAAAATATAAAGTCTCAGCTCTATGGTGGGATGCTCTCAGGGTACACTAAGGATTTGCAAATCTGGTCTCCAATCGTTCCTGTTAAAAGTATTTTGGTTTTCGAGATATGGCGTTATGTATGGTTTTTTCATTTCTATTTCAAAAAACTAACATAAGTTGAAATTCGCTACCATATTGTGGCTTGCTCTCACTGTACACTCAATGGTTGCAATTATGACCATTTGGATTAAAAATAACATAAAATTTGACTTAATTATTGTTCGATTAATGAGAAATAGAAGACTCTAATGGGTGTGCCCAAGTTAAATTTAATATGCACTAAATAACTTAGTTGTTTTTATATGTTTTATGAAGCTCTTTTAGGCTCACTTTTTTTTGAAGCATCGTAAGTTTAGTTGAGTTTATGTTGGTTTCGGCACTTTTCGTATATATGTCAGTCTCCATGGGCAAATGTCTTTGAGATTATACTTATTTACCAACTTGTTTTTGTGCACTTCAGCGATTATAATCTTCGGATGTTCTTTCTCGTCGATATTGAACCCAATCGTTTCTCCTTCTTATTTGCTAAGAATGGACCGGTTGTTCAGAAGTCGCTTTCTTGATTTAGCTTTGCGTTCTCAATTTTCGCCTTTAAAAAATTCCATTTCTTGCGCACAGGAGTAATTGATTTCAAAAGCACGTAAACCCTGGGTTTTAGTTTTCCGAATATTGAAATTTTTTAAAATAACAACTCATGTCCAATTGACGCGGAGCAAGTTACCTCTAGCTGCCAACGCCGTGTTTGAACTTACTTATAAAAATTATTTGGAGCCGATAAAAAGTCAGACTGACAAATAACCCGGTGCTGTAGTTAAGAATTTCTGGTGTTTGGATTTTGCATGTGCACTCCGCTATTTTGAAGGCTTTTTGCCGCAATTTTTTACCGTTCCTGTGAGTTAAAAAAAGGTATTATGAAAAAATTTTTGCGATCGGTTTTGTTTTACGACCTAAGTTTTTTCACTTTCCTCAAAAATTATGTTTTCTCAAAAACTACTGAACCGATTTTCAAAAAAGAAAGTCCGCCCATTTGTGCCTGCCCATTCCTCTAGTCTCTTGTTAACATACATCACTGTCTGCAGCCTTCGAAAAACTCGATGGTGGGAATAATTTACACAAAGTTTTGAATTTTTCCCATTTTTGAAAACTAACCTCCAAAATCTGAGTCTTTGATTTCAATCGAAAGGACGGGTTGTCGGAAGCTCTACTGTACAAACTGCTACGCCCAAGCTTTTCACAAAAAATAAAGACACCGAAAAAGTCTAAGATGTAATTGTTGACCATTTTTGCTTAAGTTTTGTTAGCTTCTTTTGGAAAATTAATCTCTCAAATCTCAGATAATTGGTTAAATGGATATAACGGATTGTGGTAAGGTCGCCTGCAACAGCGGTTATCACCAAATTTTTTGCCCTTTCGGAAAATTCAAATAAGACTTTCTCAAAAACTACACTCACAAATCTGAGTTTTTGGTTGCAATTGAAAGGACAGATTTGTGGAGTCTCCCCTACTTAGGCTGCTCCCTTGAGTTTTTTTACACGAAAAGTTAAGACCCTCAAAAAGTCAAAACTGGGACTTTTGGTTTCAATCGAAATAGTGGGCTCTGTGAACCTCCCCCGCAAAAAAGAGCCCAATTTCCAAAGTCTCAAAAGTTTTCTCTTAAGGTTTTGGTTGAAGCCAGATTTTCAGTTTTTTGAAAGTACTGTTCTTATCCTGGATCAAAACAACAAAATCAAAAGTGTCAAACAGGTACCTCCAGCTTTAGCTGGGCTTCTAGTTAATTTTGTAGTTAGTTGAGATCAATAGAATTTTCAACTTTTCAGATAGTTTTTTTTTCTTCAAAATTTGAATAACTTTTTTTAATAGAAAATTAGAAAAAACTACCTCAGCGGTTTTATGAGAGAGTGTAACTCGTGATCGAGTTACCGAACGTTTGCTACTAATCAGAGTTGACTGCTCAGAAATTCGCTCCGTTTAAAAGGCATTGAATGGTTGACTTTTTGCATTTTTCATAAGTTTTTTTGTCATGAAGATAGCGTCCAATTTGTAAATAACCACTGACGCAATAGTGAGTGTCTAAAATACGTAAACGCGCAGTTTGGTGGTCTAGTTTTCTTGAAGAAGAAAGTTATCAAAAGTACATTTCGTGTCAAAGTTAAGCGGAGCAAGTTACCTCTAGTTGCCAATGCCGTTTTTGAAATTATTTTTAAGAACTATTTGGAAACTGATGAAAAATCATTCTGGTAAATGACCCTGTTATTAGAGTTTTCTGATGGGTGGCTTTTGCATCTGCTATTGCGATGCCTTTTCCCGCTTTTTTTCCAGCTTCAAAGACTTCGGCATCTTTCGTTCCGACCTAAGTTCGACAATTCATGTTGTGGTCCAACTTTCCAACTTTTATTACATTTGCGTTAATTTCCGTTAATATCTTTTTTTTTACAAATCTTACTGGCTTTTATTGCTTGCTATATTATTGAATCTTAACAACTTGCTGGTTCGGGTGGTAACGTGGTCGTCTCTGCTCCCTAAGGTCTGGGATTCGAGTCCCGATCAGGACTTGTTTTTGTTTGGTATGTATGAAATTGATTTGTTTTCGTTAAAAAAATGAATTTTCGGTCTTTCGTTTGTCTGCTCAAGCTTCGTCTTATTTACCCATCACGATTTTTTTGCTGTAAAAGTAATGATGTTATAGAATTGAAAGTTGGAACTGGTTTTATAATGGAATCTTACTCATTCCAGAATGATCGAGTTACCGAAAGTTTTCACCGAATAGCGATAAAATCAGTCTGTTTGGGACAGTTCAAAGTGCGTTGATTGGTTGAATTTTCGCATATTCCGAAAATCTTTGTCTTGAAGATAGTTCCGATTCATAAATAACGGTTGACGCATTAATGATTTTCAAATTACATAAACGCGTAGTCTAGGGTTTAGTTTTCCCAGTAAAGAAAATTATCCAAAGTACAACTCGTGTTGAATTGAAGCGGAGCAAGTGACCTCTAGTTTCTAATGCCGTGTTAAAAGTTACTATTAAGAAATGTTTGTAGACTGATAAAAAGTCAGTCTGCTAATTGACCCAGACCTGTTGTTACAGTTTTCTGAGGTGTAGATTTTGCATCCTCACACCGCTTTTGCGGCGCGTTTTCCCCGCTTTTTTAAAGTTCTTTTTCTAGTTTGAAATGGATAGTGGCTCAAGTTCATTGCAGCAAAAGTTTTAGATCGAGTTTTGGTCGCAAAGTTGCAACTTTCCATGATAATTGACTCGATTGTAGGGAAGGCTTCAAAGACTTCGGCATAAGTTATTGTTCAAACCTATTTTCGCCAATTCTTGTTGCGTTCAAATTTTCTAATTCTAATTTTCCTTACATTTGCGAAAGCAAGTGTCTTGTAATAAGAAACTATACTGTTTTTTCCCGTTAACAATTGTTTTTATAAATCTTACTGGTTTTTCTAGTTACTGGTTTTTCTTACTGGTATCTTACTGGTTAAATCTTACTATAAATCTTACTGGTTTTTCTTGCTATATTATTGAATCTTAACAACTCGTAGGCTCGTTCTCACTTGGTTCGTTTTCATTATAGTTGCAAGTGTTGTTCACTGTTGTTTCGGCGCAACTGGTGTTTTCTCAAAAGTAGTCGTCTTGGTTTTCGTTGGTAATTTACTATACAAGTGTTTTGCTAGGCATGTTTGCTTAGAATGAACTTTTATCGAGACATACGAAAATTTTGGTAGACTTAGTTTTTTCACCAATTTTTTCGACTTCGATATGATTTTGTTTGTGTGTAATAGCAAGTAACGCGAAGTTCCGCTTCGCCTTTGTGCAAAGTTTTTTTTATGCTCAAAAGAAATTTTCCCCTGAATGAATCCAGATCTGTTGAAGTTAGTCTATATTAACGTTTTACTCCTTCTTTTCGTACTTGTTCTGAGCCCCGCGCACAGCAAACAGTAGTGAGCCAGGTTTGTTCAAAAACGATGCAGTCGGATGATTTGGATGATCGATGATTATTTTTGAAATTTTTTGACTTGTTATACGCTGGAAATGTCTGATTTACTTTTGGTTTCATCTACAGTGCTGATTTAAATTAACCGGACAAAACGAGTTAAACTTGAAATTTAAAACGCGTTTTTCTCAAATTGGGTTGAGTTTAGGTGAAAACTTATGAAGACAAAACTTGCTTAAAATTTTAGCAGAATTAATATAATGTAATTTATTTTGCGAAATTCGGGCCCGAAATTTTACCCCAAAAATGGGTCATTTTGGCTTTTCTTAGTTAATCATAAATTACGCCGAAAATACCGAGTCGATCATAGACATAATTATATCAAAGTGAGCCGGTTACGTAGCCCAACAAACTTTAAGAAGGGCATAACCTCCAAAAAATTGTATAAAATATTTTATTTTTGTTTGATAGACAAAAAAGATCGTTTTTACTATATAAAATACCAACTTTTTATTTAAAAACAATTTTTAAACAATTTGCAATTTTTTTTGGAGAATATACCCTTCTTAAAGTTCGTTGGGCTACGTAGGGGGCTCATTTTGATATAATTATGTCTGTGATCGACTGGGTTATTTCAGCGTAATTTTTGATAAACTAAGAAAAGCCAAAATGCCCCATTTTTGGGGTAAAATTTCGGGCCCGAGTTTCGCAAAACAAATAACATCATATTAATTCTGCTAAAATTTTAAGCAAGTTTTGTCTTCATAATTTTTCACCTAAACTCAACCCAATTTGAGAAAAACGCGTTTTAAATTTCAAGTTTAACTCGTTTAGTCCGGTTAATTTAAATCAGCACTGTATTCTTGGCAAGTACGACTCAAATCGTTTCACTTACGTTACCCTCAGCAACCAGTCCTCTTTTTTTTCGGAGTTTTGACAGCTTCTCGTTCATTTTGTGGTAGCGTAATTATTTTCAAACGTAAATTTTCTGATTTCTGGGTTATCAGACTGGTCAATCATCTGAAAGTTGATCTTCGATGTCATCAGTGAATGGATGAAGAAAAATCAAGTAGCCTCTAGGAGGCTGTTGATGACCAATAATCATAATGTTAACTGTATTTTGTCAGCAAAATGTAACTGCCTGTATTGTCGCTCTTTATAAATTAGCTGCAATTTTTCAAATTCTGCAAGGGGTCAATTAGGCTTTTCTCTGTCTCTCACAAGCAACGGTCTGAGTGTTAAATGGGTCATCTTTCCAGAACTAAAGTCTATAAATTTTGGCTTATCACATAGTTTCGATAATTTTATCAAATTATTATATTTTCAAATGCGGGTTTCACTATCTCGCCATGTTTAAACTTTTTTTACCTATTATTTTTGCATGTTTAACAAAAGAATTTTTTCACGGTAAAGCTATATCGTATATGCAATGGTTAAGATTTTTTTTCGATTTTCCGCTTTTAGTTCAGTGTTTATTTTACAAAGTTTGAAATTAGCAACCCATAATTGGGATGCTGTCAAGGCTTCCCCAGGTGTTGCGATTTTGGCCTCCATATATGAGTTACCAAATCTTTTTTGTTTACGAGATACGGCAATTTTCGAGATTTTTCAAAAATTTATAGAAAACGTAACTTGAAAAAAAATATAAAATTTTCAACCTTGTAGTTGGGTACTCTCAGAGGTTGCGAATCTTGCCTCCAAATCTCACTTCTCAAATCTTTGTAGTTTTCGAGATGTGACGTTTTTCAATGATTTTTTCAAAAATTTTCAAAAAACTTAGATTTAAAGAAGATTTAAGTTTCAAAGATCTAAATCCTGTAGTTGGAAACTGTGAGGTTACTCTCAGGGGTCGCGACTGTTGTCTCTGATTATGACTGCTTAAATCCTTGTAGTTTTGGAGATTTTTTAGGATTTTTCTAAGTTTTTATAAGGACTTAGATATAGAAAAGTTCACAAAATTTTAAGTTCTCATTTCTATAGAGAGGCTATGTCAAGGTACTGCCAGGAGTTGCGAATTTTTCCTCCAAATGTGACTGCTCAAATCCTCGTACTTTTCGAGATATGACGTTTTGTGTGATTTTTTGAAAAAAATTCTGAAAACTTGAATTTTATTTTTTTTTTTCAAAATTTGAAATTCCCATTTCTGAAATGGGGTTTTTCAGAGTACTCTCAGGGGTTGGATATTTTGACTCCAATTATGACTGCTTCAATTCTTGTAGTTTTCGAGATATAAAGTGTTTTATGATTTCTTTTTAATTTTTCAGAAAACTTGGATTTTAAAAAATTCAAATGATTTGAAATTCTCAACCTTGTAGTTGGTTACTGTGAGGGTACTCTCAGAAGTTTCATGTTGCAGTTTCGCGTCCAAATGAAACTGCTCTGGGGTTCCGAGTTTTTAAAAAATGACTGCTTAAATTTTTATAGTTGTTGAGATATGACGTTTCAATGATTTTAAAAAAAAATCAGAAAACCTAAAATTTGTGGAATTCCTAGCCCTGAAGTTGGGGCTGTCAGAGTACTCTCAGGGGTTGCGAATCTTGCCATCGAATATGAGTGCTCAATTTTTTGTAATTTTCGCGATATGGCACTTTTCTTGGTTTTTTCAAAAATAAAATAAGAAAACTTAAATTTGAATTTTCTCAAAATTTGAAGTTCCCGACCCTGTAGTTGACTGTTGTGAGTACTCTCAGAAGTTGCAAATCTTGCGTCCAAATGCGATTGTTCAATTGCTTTTAGTTTTCGAGATGTGACGTTCTTGTATCATTTTAAGAGTTTTCAATGAACTGATATCAAAAAATTACAAAATTGTATGGTTTTTCAAAATTTGAATTATAAAAAGTTTGACTAACTTAACAAAATTTGAAATTACCAACCCTGTGTAATCCTTGGGTTATGTCAGAGTACACTCAAAGGATGCAAATATTATTTCAAGTATATGCCGTTTTTTGAGTTGTCATAAATTGGAAGCACCGGACGTGCGTTGCATGCTAGTTTTCAAGGGTTTCTCGACCGCGTTTATTTATTAAGATTACAAGCTGTATGTTTGAAGTCTGCATGCTCCATTATGTGTGCTTATTTGGTTTATTTTCTGTGGCAGCAATAGTTGGCCTGAATGGTCTTGTTCGTGCTCTTTAAGCTAACGAAACCTGACCGTTCTTTTTCGGAAAAAAAACTTTTCATTGGAGTATATGAACGAAGTCCTTCGTACTGTAAAAGTTTTGGACCAAACTGTCGTATTGTTACATCATGTGTTATGATGTCATTGTAGATAAATTATGCTACTTGGTTTGTGTGCAGTTCATATGTTTTTCCTGCTTGTCTACGCCTCCGATGAACCCCAAGTGACGTCGACAATAACACGTAAAGCGGACCAGTGTACTTCCTACACCACTGCAGCAGATCAGGACTTTGTTCACGTGCATTACGTAGGCAAACTGCCAAATGGAGTCACTTTTGACTCTTCCTACAGTAGAAAACAGCCGCTGCATTTTCAATTGGGTGCCAAAAGCGTCATCAAGGTTCGCAATTATTCTTGAAATTTCAACGCTTTTGTACCTAATTGCATTGACAATAAACTGTAGACGTGTTTGCTACAGACTATTTTCTTTTATGAACTGACGAGACTGCTAGCTGCATGACCAAATGATTCGGTTTTCTAGCAAGCGTGATCATCATCTGAATTTGTTGGTTCGTTATTGAAAAAAGCCTGAACTTAGTCTTTAAATTTTAGGGCTGGGAAATCGGAATAGTTGGCATGTGTGTAGGCGAAATGAAACAACTCATAATCCCACCTGAATTAGCATACGGTGCTAAGGGAGCTCCGCCTACTATACCTCCAATGGCCACACTTATATTCGACGTGGAACTAGTTGACCTAGTTAAAAAAGACAATTGGCACGAGTATCTTCTGTTAGCTAAAATGTTCGCAGTACCGGCTATTGTTTTCTTCATCATTTACGGAGTGTACAAGCGAGTCACTGAAGAAAGCCAACAGGAAGTTCTCGCAAAAAAGGAACGAAAACGAGAGAAAAAGAAGAAGAAATGAAATTATACAAATTAAACTCAGTTTTCTTTATAGAATATTTGTAATGGAATATCTTTTCATATCACATCTGTAGAATAATATATTTTTCCTTTGTATATATTACAATGTATATTAGAACACATTTGAGAAAACAGAAGAAGCATGAAACTTGACCTTAAGTTTTGATATCTAGGAGTAGATGAATTCATCCATAATACAGGATGATGAATTCGACGAGAATGCTTAAGCCTGTTAAGGTGAAGACCTGAGTGTCCCTATGTATTATATATTTAAATGCGGGCTTCACTATATCGCCATTTTTAAGCTGTTTTTTGAACGCATTATTGTTTTTCAAAAATATCTAGAAAACTTGAATTTGAAAATTTTCATAAAATGTGATAATCTCAACTCTGTAGTTGGGCGCTGTCAGGATACTCGCAGGGATTGCGAATCTTGCCTCCATATCTCACCTCTCAAATCCTTGTAGTTTTTGAGATATGACGTTTTTTATGATTTTTTTTTCAAAATTTATCAAAAACTTAGATTAAATTTTTTTGCTTCAAATTTTGAAATTCGCAACTCTGTAATCGGGGGCTGTCAGATTACTCTTAGGATTTGTGATTTTTGCCTCCAAATATGACTGCTCATATCCTTGTAGTTTCCAGATATGACGTTTTTTGTAATTTTTTAATTGTTTCAAAAAATTATCAGAATTTGTGATTTTTGCCTCCAAATATGACTGCTCATATCCTTGTAGTTTCCAGATATGACGTTTTTTGTAATTTTTTAATTGTTTCAAAAAATTATCCGAAATTTTGAATTTAAATTTTATTTTCAAAATTTGAAATTCCTAACCCTGTTGTTTGGGGTTGTCAGCGTAAACTCAGATGTTGCGAATGTTACCTCCAAATATGACTGCTCAAATCTATGTAGTTTTTGTGATATGATGATTTTATGGTTTTTCAAAAAAAATTTATAGAGAACTTGAATTTAAAGTTTCTCAAAATCTGAAATTCGCAACGCTGTAGTTGGGTACTGTGAGTGTACTCTCAGGATTTGCAAATCTTGCGCTCAAATGTAACTGCTCAATTGGTTTTAGTTACCGAGATGTGATGTTTTGAAAAAGGTAAATATGAAAAGCTTCACAGAACTCTATGGTGTTTCAAAATTTGAATTGAAAAATTTAAACAAGATTTGAAATCACCAACCCTGTAATTGGGTGTTGTCAGAGTACTTTCAAAAGTTGCAGATCTTATTTCTAATATATGCGATATTTTTCGAGTTTTTGAAAATTCGAAGCACCGGATGTGCGTTACACGCTAGTAACATTTAATTACTTGTTTTCGAATATATCACACAAATTGTGAGACCCATCTTTCATTCTTGCTTTTCTTTTTGACCCAACTATCATGTTTGTACCGCGGTTCAAGCTTAAGTATGCTTGAGATATTTCAAAGAATCATTAATTTCTGCTAGCCGATTTATTAATGAAGACGTGCTTGCTAGTTGCCTTTCAAAGCGTCTGAAGTACTTTTTGCTGGAAAAAATTTCAAAAAATACCATCGACTTCTTGCACAGGCTGCGTCAAGCACAAAGTGTTCTATTTTGTGTCTAGCAACGCATCGTCTTGACCATTAGCTATCCCATAATCGAGTTGGATTGTTTTCTGGGACGTATTTTTTAGTCGCTAAAACGCTAATTTAAAACTGGAGCGCGAAGATTTTTTTTCGTCGCAAAAGCGCTAATATAAAACTGGAGTGCTCAAAAATTATCGTTGTTTATCAACTTCATAAAATTTTCTTATAGACAAATATTCTTAAACGAATACAGTGCTGATTTGAATTATCCGGACGAAACGCATAAAATTTGAATTTTAAAACGCGTTATTGTCAAATTTGGCTGTGATTAGGTGAAGGTGAAAAATGATGAAAACAAAACTTGCTTAAATTTTAACAAAATTAATATGACGCAATTTGTTTCGAGAACTTCGGGCCCAAAACTTTTCGCAAAAACGGATACTTTTTGGTTTTTTAGTCGATCAAAAATTACAATACAACTACTTGGTCATTTTCTACCAAAACTATATCAAAGTTAGCCTCTTACGTAGCTCTTTTACACCTCTTAAGTGTTGTTGTTTCATATTAAAACAATTTTTTGGAGATTTTATCATGCTTAAACTCTGTTGGGCTATATAGGGGCTCACTTTGATATAGTTTTGGCTGTATATGACCAATTAGTTGTAGTGTAATTTTTGATTGACTGAAAAATTTAAAAGCTATCCGTTTTTGGGGTAAAGGTTGGGCTGAAATGTCGCAAAACTGAATTGCACCATATTAATTCTACCATGTTTTTTATCATTTTCCATTTAATGTCAACCCTTTTTGAGAAAAACGCTTTTTAAATTTCAATTTCTATTCTTTTTGTCCGGATAATTTAAATCAGGTCAGTAGAAAAAGCGCCTAAGTTAGTTCAGCAAATTACCCTAATTAGTCGTAGCCTTTTTCAAACCTCAATAGCTAATAATCTATTATATGTTTAAATCGGGGCTCTGCTATCTATCTATACTATATTTAAATGCGAGTGACAGCTATCTCCCATGTTTCAGCATAATAATTTTGCATGTTTAACGAAAGAATTTTTTCATGTTTAAGCTATATCATATATTGCAATGCTTAAGAAAATTTTTCAATTAGTTTTCCGCAATGTCATTAATTTTTCAGTATTTTTTCCGAGGCCAAATTAAGTCTGTCTGTATAACTGCTTTTTTAATTATTTAGCTTATATCTGTCTACCCGTCGCCTAATTTTTTAACTTTCATCTATTATCTATTATATATTTAAATGCGGGCTTCACTATCTCGCCATGTTAAGCCTTTCAACGTATTGTTTTTGCCTGTTTAACAAAAGAATTTTTTCACGTTTAAGCTATATCGTATATTGCAATGGTAAAGGTTTTATTTTCGATTTTCCAGTTTAAATTCAGTGTTTATTTCATCAAGTTTGAAATTGGCAACACAATAGTAGGACATTATCAGATTTTTCCCAGGTTTTGCGATTCTGGCCTCCTTATATAAATAACCAAATCCTTTTATTTTACGAGATAGGCAATTCTCAAGATTCTGGAAAATTTAATTTTAAAAAATTCTCAATTTTTGAAGTTTTCACCCTGTAGTTGGATGCCTTCAGGGTATTCTCAGGGGTTTCGAATCTTGCCTCCAATTCTCACTGCTCAAATCTTTGTAGTGTTCGAGATATGACGTTTTTTTTTTATTTTCTCAAAAACTTTTCAAAAACTTAGATGTTAAAAACTTCCAAAACGTTGAAGATCTCAATCCTGCTGTTGGATATTGTGAGGGTACTCTCAAGGGTTGCGAATCTTGCCTCTGATTATGGCTGCTCAAATCCTTGTAGTTTTCGAGATATGACGTTTTTTTGAATTTTTTCAAAATTTTATAGAAAACTTAGATATAAAAGTTATCACAAAACTTGAAATTATCATCTCTGTAGTGAAACTCTGTCAGGGTACTCTCAGGAGTTGCGAAATTTACCGCCAAATTTGACTGCTCAAATCCGTGTAGTTTTCGAGATTTTTTTTCAAAGTGTGAATTTCCTAACCTGTATTTGGGGGGCTGTCAGAGTAATCTCAAGGGTTGCAAATTTGGCCTCCAGTTAAAAATGCCCGTCTTTTTGCTTAGGAGATACGACGATTTTTGTGATTTTTTTTGGAAATTTTCAGAAAACTCAAATTACAAAATAATTCGTTAAAGTGAAAATCCCAGCCCTGTAGTTGCGTACTTTCAAGCGAATATTACCATCAAAAAAGACTGCTCAAATTTTGGTAGTTTTCGAGTTGTGAATACCTTTTTTAGAAAACTTAAGGTGAAGGTTTCCTAAATTTGAATTTCCCAACGTTGTAGTTGAGTACTGTAAGAATACTCTCAGGAGTTGCAAATCTTGCGTCCAAATGCGACTGCTCATGTGCTTTCAGTTTCCCAGATGTGACGTTTCTTAGTTCATTTTAAATTTTTCGAAGAACTTAAATAAAAATTTTATGGTTCTTTAAAATTTGTATGAAAAACTTGAATAAAAAACTTTGCAAAATTTGTAATTACGAACCCCATAACTGAATGCTGTCAGAGTACACTCAAAGAATAGTTTTTTGAGTTGTTGAAAATTCGAAGCACCGGAGGTGCGGTACACGCTAATTTAGGTTTAAATCCGGGCTCCAATATTTCGCCAGGTTTAAGCTTGTTCAATTTGCATGTTTAACGAAAAACTTTTCCATGTTTTTTATTTCCGAAAAACTTCCATTGTTTTGGGGGCTCTCAGAGTGCTCTTGGGAGCTGCTTGTAATTGAGTGCTGTGAGGGTACTCTCAGGAGTTCGATTTTGCAGCTTTGGCGTCCAGTTGAGGCTGCTCAAATGCTCTTAGTTTCCGAGATGTGACATTTGATATGTCTTTTTCAAAAATGATCAAAGAACTTCACAAAAAAATTCAAAAAGTTCTTATCTCACTCTATAGTGAGGCTTTGTCGGGGCGCTCCCAGGGGTATCGAATTTTGCCTCCAAGTTTGAGTACTTAAATCTTTGTAGTTTTCGAGATATGGCGTTTTTCATGGTTTTTTCAATTATTTTTCAAAAGAAAACTTAAATTTGAATATTAAAATTTTTTTGATGTTACCAACCCTGTAGATGGGTATTGTGAGAGTACTTTCAGGAGTTGCAAATTTTGTGTCCAAATGCGACAGCTTAATTGCTTTAAGTTTGCAAGCTGTGACGTTTTTAGGTCATTTTAAGAAGTTTCAAGGAACATAGATATCAAAAAACTTTGAAAAATTGAGCCAAAATCTGTAATTGAGTGCTGTCAGAGTATACTCAAAGGATGCAGATCAGGTTTTCCAATATATGCGGTTTTTTATGAGTTGTCAAAATGCGAAGCACCGGAGGTGCGTTACTCGCTAGTTTTCTTCAAATACCACTTTTTATTGTTTGGATAACCAAAAGTCGTTTGAAGAAGGAACAAGATGAAGCGTTTTCAAGTATTTCTGATTTCCCATCCCTTTCTAGAATCAACTTTGTTTAGAGGACTGAAATTGGCAATGACCCTTTGTACTTTCCTCAGCAAACAGATATTTTTGAGCTTGTCTGCATTTAAAAAGGACCATTCAATTCGCATTTTTTGAAATGTTGCTTGTAGTTTTCGGTTTGATCAAAACAGGTATTTTGAATATGTATGGGATTTGGTTTTTCAAAAGTTTTTTTGGAGTCCCTTTGAAAGTATTTATTGCAAAAACTATTTTTCTGATACTTTGCTAAAGAAATTTTTGCCACTACTCTGTCTGTTTGTCGTCATTTTTACCGAGTCTCATTTTAGCATACTTCCTTTTCTACAGCCTTCAAATGATTCTGTGGGGGGGGGGGGGGGGGGTGGTAATATTTGGCCAAAATTTTTCGATTTTCTTAATTTTCTCGAAAACCACCCTCTCAAATCAGATCTATAGTTCAATGGGTAGAACGGGTTGTGGTAAGATCCCCTGCATAAGCGGTTCGTTCTTACTCAATTGTTGTACACAATGTTTTGCACCTCGAAATGTCAATTTTTCGACTTGCTTACCGTTTTTGTAAAACTTGACTTTTCTCAAAAACTACCTTTCTAAATCTGAAATTATGATTTCAATCGATCGAGAAAAAAAATACGCCGTGGTATGGTTGTATAATTGTTTTTTGAGGCAAGCACATAGAATCAAAGTTAGGCTGCTACTGCGCTAGCAGTATAGATAGTTCCGACCACACTGATTTACAAAAATAATATCAAAATAAACAAAATATATAAGTGATAAAGACTTTCAATGATATGGGATTTGATGATGTAATGTTTTTTTTCAGAAAAATGCTGTATTAACTTTAGACGTGCATTCATACTTTGTTTTTATATATGCTAGCTTTAAATAAGTTTGCACAACTAAATGTATTAACGAATGCGCTTAAGTATATATGCACTTTTTAGAGTTCAATGCAATTTCATCTACCGAAATTTAGGTTAGTTGCGCTCCCTAATTACAAATGCGAACAAAACGCAAAAAAAACGCAATCGCTTCTAGTTTCGAAAGGGGGTTTCTGGGTTTTTCAGCGAATTAAAAATTTACCTGTTGACCCAGTTTTTAGACAAGCGAAAAGTTTTTAGACAAGCGGAAAGTTTTTAGATTTCAGTATAATTTGCGAAATAATTGTAATGCATAATTGATTCACAATTTGGATTTATACTTTCCAATTTATTACATGCACAGTTAGTGTGGTTGCCTTTACTTAATTACATTTCAAATAAGTTAAATTTATTTTTAATGCATTTTGAAGCTCCTTTTTGACGCTTTATCGCTTGACTTGGTTTTCTTTTAGTGTCAGTGGCCCAATTGTGTAGGGTAGTCCTTGGTGAAAATCGATTGTCTGAGGTTCAATTCTCATAAAGGGTTATTTTTCAAAACTTAAGTTTTTTTTTCTTGACCCTTTTAATGCTACTTTTTGGCCTTTTTTGCTCATGTTAGCAAAGTGAAGCTTTGCCTCTGTGTTTTAAAGTGGGTTAATTGTATCAAAAAATCAATCATAATTTGTTATTGAATTTCCAAGAGTGTCTATCATTGCTTTCATTTTTACATGCGTTCCTTGAAACTTTTCGAACTGTTTGTTGACTATACTTTATTGATATTCCAGCCAATTTGGTCTGCCTCATGGAAAACATGCCGGGGGTTAAGTGTGGTATTATACTTAAGTCTTATTAGTCGTCATTCGGATTCGGACAAGGAGGAATTGACAAATGAAAATTTTAAATAGCTGAAATAACTTTAAATTGTAGAAGATTCAAGTTTAGTTATCAGCCTTTGATCAATTTGTCTAAGTTGTCTATTGTGTGCCGCAAAATGTTTGTTGATCAAATTCTTCTTTAGTTTTTAAGACTGGCTGGAATGACTGGTCGTAACGGGGCAAAGTCTTTAAGTTTCCGACTGCCCTTCAAAGGAAATAGTTTGTTTTGTTATTGCTTCAAACTTTTTGAATCGCGCTTTTTCAAACCCCCATAACTTCGCTGGTAAAATGCATATTTTTTCTGAATTTGAGCACATTAATAGCTTTAGGGTGATATAAAAAGCTTCCGCTTTAAATGGCTGGTAAAAAAGTCAAAAAGTAAGAAACATTTGTTCTCGAAAATATCGGTTGCCCAATTTGGCAATCAAAGCGCTTCTTAAAGTTATAAATTCAAGCTAATATTCTTAAAAGTTCATATTCTTTCAGACGGTTAATGTCACAGTCAAAGCATATTTGCTAAATTGAATTCCACTCAATATATTAGCCCAGCTTATTGTTCTTTTTATTTATGGTTATTTGTGCTCTATCGATGGCGTGATTTTGCGTTGCATTTAATTAATCGTTGCTAAAATTTTATTCGAGCTAGTTCTAATTCAACTTTAAACTATTCAAAAATCAACTTCATATGCTCGGTTTAACCTGAAACGAAGTGAACTAATGAACCAAGAATGAAATTCTACGTCTTAACATCTGTTTTATGTGCTTTTTTACTGAGCACTACGTGGTGTAGAGATTATACACCAATACATGAGGAAAATAGATGTGCTTTGCGGGGTTCTTGCATGAAATCGGGTGCCTCGGATCAGCCGTGTGTGAACCAAACTGAACCTCAACCTGTTGATGACGATGAAGCAACTAGTATTTTGCAGTCTCTATGCCCAAATTTTTACGTCAACAACGAAGACCCAGCAGTGTGTTGTGACGCTAGTCAAATTATATCTCTTAAATCAAACATGGCAGTTCCATCACAGCTTCTCTCACAGTGTCCAGCGTGTTACCGGAACTTCTTGGAACTCTGGTGTGCGTATACGTGTGACCCAAACCAAAGTCAGTTTGTAGATGTGACAAGAGCCAAAGAATACGGAGATGAAATGTCAGCTGAAGAAATGACTGTATATTGGGACCAGTCATACGTAGATAATATGTATGACTCGTGTGTTGGCGTTCAGTTTGCAGGTATGCAATTTTTCCAGCATACCTGAAATCTTTCAAATTCTTTTCGTATAGCAAGAGATATAATTAGTTTTCTTAAAACCAAAGCTGATATTGAAAGCCTAAAGTTAATTTTAAAAATAGCCACCAAATAAAAAGCCAAACGATTAGGGAAAAGATTCAAAGCGTCGTCGTCGAGTATTGTGTCATGTTTAGCAAAGGATAATAGAAAAATTGGGGCGGAAAAAGTTGAAATTTTGGCACAATTTCCTACCCTCGAACACTTTGCTCGCAAAAATCCTAGATCTTATCAAGAGGAACCAGTTACTGTGTAAGTAGTACCAAGTCGTGTGACCACAGGATGATCAACCGTAAAATTAGTTCATAAAAGCTGAAAGGTTTTAAAATGAAAGTATATCAGATTAGGAGCTTGGTGCGTGAATAAGTCTGAAAGCCCGAAAAATGCAAACCAGTCCCTTTGCTTTGACACTGAATCAAGTCTTTTGATTTTTTTTTGGAATACGAAGCATGACTAAGAAAAGCTTTAATATTAAATATCGATTGGTGCCCAAGCGCTCTTTGAGTCCTTGTTTTGCTTGACAAAAAACACACCCTAGGTTATATTTCCTTCTCACCCCTAAGGTTCATATTTTAATGTCGGTTTTTAATTAGTGTATGTTTTTTTGAAGCTTCAGCTTTGTGAATGCCATTTCTAAATTTCCTATGGTGGAGGTAACTGAGTTACAACATTTTTTGTAGAAATTTTTTGTTTGAAAATGGGGAGGAACTTTTTTGGTGTGCTTTAGTTTTTTTTGTCTTCACGCAAAATGAGGTACCACAAATAATCATCAGACTGGGCTGAGTGATATATCATATTAAAGCCCTTTTAGTCATAATTCGAACCACGTTAAAAAATTTCAAAAATTTTGAGTAACGTTAGTTTTCTTAAAGTATTTAAACGCCTTTTTGGAATCAAAATTTTCAAAAATTCATAAAACTGCAAATTCTAAAAAAAAATTGTTTTTCAATATGCTTGTTTTACTATGACTGTCGAATAAAACTAATCTTCAGTTTTTTGTTTAGCTTCTTTTATCACACCACCACGCCGAAAAAAACGACAATAATTTGAAAAAATTTTGATGTGTTTTTAAGACTATGGTCGGGACATTTTGTGCCACTTGCACAGTAACCGGCTATCCTTGTTTCTTTTTTGGAAATTTTTTCTCTTCGTCGATTACGGTAAATATGATTCATGCGATTTTTATGTTCGCTCTTGGCAAGAGATATAAATTCGAGACATAGACTTTATATGTAAACATTTTGTCTAGTATTTTACTGAATCATTTTCTCAAATCTGCGTTTTTGTAAATCAACAAATATTTTAAGCATATCTGCATCTAAAAGCTTTCTAAACGAGCTAAAAGCTATCTAAAAGCTATTAAACTAGCATCAAATAATCTCCTTTCTTTTTTTGATTTGCTCGAAAAAATTTGTTTGCGAAAAAACTCAGGTTCACAAACTCAACTTGAAATGTTTCTTGGTTGCATTCTTAGTAACCTATCTTAAACATTCGTTTCGATTTGATACAAGGTTATAGAACTTACGGAAAAAGTTTTCATGATTTGCATAGCCTGCTTTTGAAATCATCTTTGCGAGCTGTTTTAAATTATCTAAATCAACTTGAAGTATTTCAAAATGCTTTCTGTTCAGTTGCTTGCATAAGAAAACTAGCTCTTGCCTTTGGGTGCAAGCTGGGAGAAGCAACTTGAATTGTTTCGTCGTAAAAAAAGTCACGATGGAAAAAAAACGACAATAATTTGAAAATAGTTCGGTTTTTCTAAGAGTTTTTATAAGAACATTTTGTGCCACTTGCACAGTAACCGGCTATCCTTGTTTCTTTTTTTTGGAAATTTTTTCTCTTCATCTATTAGGTAAATATGAGCCATGCAATTTTTATGTTCGCTTTTATTTTAGCAAGAGATATAACTTCGAGACATTGACTTTTTTTGTAAACATTTTGTCTAACAAACTTACTGAATCGTTTTCTCAAATCTGCTTTTTTTTGTAATTCAACAAATATTTTGATCATATCTGCATCTAAAAGTTATCTAAATAAATGTTTCGTATTTTCCTCCTTTGAAAAATAGCTTGGATAAATATTTTACATTTTTACTATTTACTTCATACTTTTATTATTCGATTGAAAATGAACAAGTAATTGTATTAACCACCGGTCATCAGACCGCTTGCGCAAAAATATTGTCTCGAAAACAGCTATTGAATCAACTTCAAGTTTTCAATTTCCTTCTTGGAGTGTTTTTTTTTGTGAATTGATTCGAACTATCTAAAAGAACATCAAATACTCATGTTTCTTTAAATACCTTGCTCGCACAACTAAATTTGTGCGAAGCGCTGCAAGCTGTTAAAATAGCTTCAAATTATCTCGTTTCTTTTTTTGATTTGCTCGAAAAAATTTGTTTGCGAAAAGACACAGGTTCACAAACTCCACTTGAAATGTTTCTTTGTTGCATTCTTAGTAACCCATCTTGAACATTCGGTTATTTTTTTTTCGATTTGATACAAGGTTATAGAACTTACGGAAGAAAACTCCAAGTTTTCATGATTTGCATAGCCTGCTTTTGCAATCATCTTTGCGAGCTGTTTTAAATTATCAAAATCAACTTGAAATGTTTCAAAATGGTTTCTCTTCAGTTGCTTGCATAAGAAATCTGACTCTTGCCTTCGGGTGCAAGCTGGGATAATCAACTTGAATTGTTTCGTAAATTCATCGTTTAAAGTTGTTGTATGAAAAACATGCTTGTTGCGAGTTGCTTTAAGCTTTATTTTTTCCTTCTTTAGTTTGCTGGAAAACTGCATTTTTTTGCTAATATCTTCAAGCTATCAAACAACTTCAATTTTAATAGTTAGCCCTGATAGTTTCTCAGTTAAATCCTTGAATAATTTGCTTTGAAGACGTGCTTTTTGATAAACCAAATCAAGCTTCATTAACAGCATGCGAGTAAATTGAGTAATTTGCTCATAAACAGAAGACATTAATTTTTTTCTGCTTCATATCTTTCGAGACAGTTACTTTTTCAAATACGTTTTTCAAGCAGTGAAAATGAATATTTGCCAATAGATTGAAATCGTCAAGTATGGTTTGAAAAATTTACCCTCACAATTTTTGCGAATCAATTTAGGCAAAAAACACGAAGTTTTTGCCAAATTTTGTTCATATGAAAAATCTTGGGTTTGAAAAGTTTGATGAACTGCCATGCCAATACTTTCCCGAGGATTATTTTCCGTGATTCGATATGCAGTTTAACAGTCTTGATAGTGTTATTTTAATCAACGTCCTTATTCTCGACAGCGAAGTAACCATGGTGTCGATGTACGAAGTGAACTCTATAAAGGTCGTGGTGATTTAAAAAAATTTATCAGATTTTTCGTCGCGGTTTGGCTTCTGATTTCTTTCTAAGTTCAATTCATTTCCTTTGTTAAAGGGAAGGCAAACTCCACTATTGAACATCAAAAATAATATTCGAAAATATATTTTGAATCATTTCCAACTGTCGGTTGGCCGTTTAAATATTAGTCTGACGAATTAGGGCTACAAGGGCTTCAGTATGTATCATTCTACTTTGTACGACGATTTGACGATTTTTCTAATTTGCGCAAGGAAAACAATCGAATTATAAATACGTGCTCATTTCATAGTCGAAACAATGGATTCCGTCTCGTTTTGCTGGAATTATTACCCTCTTTTAGCGCTAACCGAGAATCAGTCTTTCAGTTGTAGTTTCTTTGAGCAACGGTTTCACAAAGTTGTTCGTTCATCGGATAACCGTTAAGCTGTGATTCGAACTTTATAAAAACGCTATGTAGAGTATGCTAAGACTATTTCGATAAAGGTAAAGGCTACGGTATAAAACTTCTTTTGAATAGTCGTAATTATTTGTAGGGAATAATATGGCAGCCCTGTCACTGTTGTGCGACAAAGAAGTGTCGAAGTGTTCTCCTCAAGCTCTGGTTGACTTCTTGGGATCGAAGAACAATGGACAGTCACCTGTGCAGTTAAACTCGCAAATAACTAATTCGTCGACCAAATTGCCTGATGGTTAGCGATTGTATATTGTACAAAAAATTACATACGAAATAAACTAGGTCTTAGAATTGTTCAATCTTCGGGAACTAAAATTTTTGTTGTTTTCTACGCAATCTTTCAGACAATTCTTTTCTTCTACAAGAAAGCCTTCTGATCTTGGTCTCTTGAATGAGGAATATCTTCAAAATACGGTACAGAAAATGGGTATAGTTCAGGGGATCTAGGATTTCTCTGAGGGGGAGGCGTATTGGATTTCAAAATTTTTGTTGACCTTTTTTTACTCGACCAAATTGGTTTTCCGAGCTTTCCCAAATCGATATAAAGATCCTATCTTGAGCGAATCTCTGCGTGTGGGCTAATTTTGAGAATCAAAAGGCGTGTTTAGGCACTTTTTGGAAAGTTTTGACCAAAAAATTGCGTTTTTCGGCGCGCGCTCCGCCCTAAAAATTAGTGCACATTGGCGCCTTTAGAAAAGTTTTAGGGTCGGCCAGCCAAAAATGGATGTCGTAAAATAGTAGCAAAGGGGGGCCTGTGAGTGGTGAAGAGGTCGAATCCCTCAGGGGGCATCCCCCTTAAATCCGCCCCTGGTATAGTTTACTGAATATTTTAGGTAGATCCTGCAAGTTTATCCTTTAATATCCTGCAAGTTATACTAAGCATGTTTTTTTATTCTTATTGGCTAAGTATAATGATGATGATGACGATTTAGGCATAGTGCCCATGAACTACTCAACCTTCCCTTGCAATCAGAACATAGACGAAGTGAGTTTGGCCTGCAGCTGTGCCGACTGCGATGCAAGCTGTCCCGCCCCAGTCCCATACCCACCCCCAAAACAACACTGGAAGCTGTTTGGATTCTATGGCTACATGGTGATTGCGGCAGCGGTTTTTATAGCTGTAGCTGCTGTGTTTTTGGGCGTGATGCTGGCGGATAATGTGTACAAGTACTCGAGGAATAGAAGAGTAAGTAGAAGAAGAAGTCGCTCTTGCGCGAAATTTTTTTCAGCCAATCAGAATTAATTGTTCATAAATTCAAAGGAAATAAACGATAAAATTAGTCAGTTTAGAATAGTTTGAAGAGCATTGATTGGTTAAGCGTTATCGCACTTTCGGTTCTTCGTGCTTGAGAATAACCATAAATTAAAATAAGCTATTAGAAATGGACATTTTGGAAATAAAAAAAAACGAGCGTCAATTGCCCAACCGTAATTGCAATCTTTAGACTAAGAAGTTGAGCGCAAAAGCAGCATCCTGAAAATCAAGTTGAATTGACGCATGACTGTCCTGTTAGACTGAAATTTTAATAGGTGCGCTTTTCCAATGAGAACTCACCCTTGTTGTTCTTACTAATTAATTTAACAATTAAGAATAACGCTTGCGATTAGCAAGCGTTATTAAACCGGAATATAGTTTTTTTTCGTGTTAACAACTAGTTTAACAGAATCACTTGAATCATATTACCTTTGCTTCATACGAAATCAAAAGTCAGAAGTTAAATCGTGCATGTGGGGAAGATCTAACGCACCTGCCTTATAAAGACCATGGTCAAGGGTTCGAATCCGGCAAGGACCTGTTTTTTTTTTGTATGCGGAAAATTGTCCGCGCGTCAAAAATTATTGTAGGACTTCTGTTTGTCTGCTTTTCATCGGCTTAGTAGCCGCAGCATCAAATTTTCCTAAAATTTGAGAATTTTTTCCTCAAATATAAAAATATTTCAGTGTATTCCGGTTTTTGGGAAACTAATTGACTTCCAAGAAATTTTGCTTATTTTTTGCTATTTTTTTCATGCTGTTCGTTAAAATTAGTTGGAAGTTTTTTTATATAAATTCAAGGAGTGTTCTGTGAATTTGGTGCAGTGGTAGCACCCATGCTTGAGACGGCAAATCCTAAAATTTCGAATCCAGTCGGGATCTGTTTTTTTTTAGTAGAAACTGAAAATTTTTGAACATTTTAAATTTGTTCATATAAATAATGCATTAGTGACTGGAATTAGGTAATTGTGTTGAGTTCAATTCAAGTTCATTTGCTAAAAGTTATACAAAATGCGCTTAATGCAACAAAATGGTTTAGTTTTAAGATTTCAAGTGGAATAACAAGTTTGGTTAGCTTAATCAAAACTGTGTCAACCATTTTTTTAAAATGAAATTCGAAGAGCTTTAAAGCCATACATCTTTTCCTTGAAATTCGAAAGTTGAAATTTTTTCAAAAATTAAGTCAGTTTGTGTTTTTTTTCTGTTTCCTTGCGTTCCTTTTTGAACTATCTGATGGTTATGTTTAAGAAGTGAAGCTTTGACTCTGTGTGTAAAATAGTGCCTGTATCAGAAGCATTGATTGAAAGTTTTTTTTTCATGTTTAGTGGGAGCCTATTAGACGCTAACCACTGAGCAACAGCCTTGAAAGCATCATCTAACTGGTCAATGGGTCGATCATTTGCTATCAAAATTGTATAATCTGCAAGCTATTACATATCCAGTTTTGTGAGGACACTCAATGTATCTTAAACCTATAAAAGAAAAAGAAGTGGACCTAAAATGGAGCCTTGCGGCACACCGCAAAATTTTCTTCTGAAGCAAGCGATTTGCTATGCATTGCTTACAAGTCCGTCATATGGCAACTTCTAAATAAAATGGCATGATGGTTAAGGGTATGAAATGCTGTTTTGAGATCGAGTAAAATGGGTGGCCCTAATTTATTGTTTGAAAGACGTAGTTTTTTGTAACTCCATTGAGAGCATCAGCATCTCACCACGCCATGAAATGGACATGGTCGATATATTTAATGATTTCTTTTTTTTTTAGTTGCAAGAAGATGATCGTCCTCTGGACATAGATGCCACTGTGAGCCCAGGTGGGGTCAGATTCGAGGAAGCAAGTCAAGGCTGCACTTTGGCATTTGAAGCTGGAGGTACCTGGATGAAGAATGGACTGGAGAATTTCTTCTACAAGTGGGCCCATGTGGTGACGTCATACCCTTTGGCAGTGATGGTTGTGTGGATTGCGGTCGTCGCAGGAATGACTACAGGGTGTCTTAATTTGTTATTGCTTTCACAACCATATACAATGCTATCAAACAGTTTCTATGATGGCTCTAAAAATGTATGGAATCGGGTCTTTCGGCATTATTGTTGCAGATTTAAGTGAAGTGATTAAGTAGTATACTAAGCTAAAAAGACGCTCGCTATTACCCAAGGAATAGAATTTATTGACCTTCGACGACTTCAAATTACGCGCCTAATTCAGGAAGTGAAAATTTGAGACGGTTTATGTTTCAGTATAGCTAAAAACTGATCGAAAAATTTACCAATATTTTTTTTACTTGAAAAGCTTTCCTATCATACAAGTTTTGTCAAATGTCATTTTAATCATAATATTTTTTGCGCACTTTATCTACATGCTTAGTTATCTATTTAAGTGCGGTTATTGTTCACCGCCAATTATTGCAGTTGTCTGTTCCTGGACATAACCACTGATCCCGTTGCTCTCTGGTCTTCTCCTAGCAGCGCCACTTATCAACAACTCCAATTCTACAACTCACACTTCATGCCGTTCTACAGGTCAGTCATTGGATTTGGCTGTTTTCCTCTTAGCGACTTTCTTGCTTTTTCCACAATATCGTAAGAGTTTCACCTAATATTACGGCCAAATGGAGCTTGATATGATTATATGAAATATGAAAACCAACTTAATATAAGTATTATTATTACTGCTTGAAGCGTTGCGCAAATTGATGATGAAAATTTTAAATTTTAGAATGAAAATAAATTTAGTCTGAAAACTGATTTTGAGAGAATTGGAGAATTGAAAAGAAATTAGAATCCCCTTTTTAATCACTAATTTATTCGCCTTATCTAAAGGTAAATTCCAGACATTCGAGGTTCTGCGTAATTCGGAAGCCAGAATTACAATATAATCTGAGGTCGAGTTTCTGTTGTGGAATTTTGATGCATTTCTGCTTCCAGAGCGACTGCAAATTTATGAATTTTCAGAAACCTTTTCTGCCAGTGATTCTCTATCCTTGAAAGTCATGTCCTACGAGACAAATTACACCATATTAATTCTGCTAAAATTCTAAGCAAGTTTTGTCTTCATAGGTTTTCACCTAAACTCAACCCAATTTGAGAAAAATGCGTTTTAAATTTCAAGTTTAACGCGTTTTGTCCGGTTAATTTAAATCAGCACTGTATAATAAATTGAAGTATTTTTCCATTGCAGGGTGGAGCAGGTGTTTGTATACACTTACGACAAGACTGGCCAAAGCCACTCTTCCATTTCCAGTGGATCGACTAACTATTTTGGGCCAGTGTTCAACAAATCAGTCATGGACGAGGTAACAAAAATAAAAGCCTAGACTGGAGCAGAATAGCCGCTTCATGTGCTTGAATCATGGAAAATTCAGACCACAGTTATCTTGCAAAAAAGTTCAAAAATTGGAAAATTTATTAACAAATTGAGTGAAGAGTCACGTCGCTTTAAATTTTTTGGTCTGAAAATTTGAAAATTTTCAAATCATTTTTTCTCGAGAATTTTAATGCAGTCTGAATGATATCTGAAAACTTTTTTTCTAAAAATAAAAAATTTTTTAATAAAATTTCGAGCAAAAAGGAAGGTTTTCCTTTATTTAAAGGGTGTTTCAGATACACTTTCTCAATCAATATCAAATTTCGCGATTAAAATTTGAGCTGAATACTAAAAGTTTGATCAGTTGTTGAAATTATATGGAAACTTGGCTAAGATGCAAGATTTTTTTCAGGCTATCAAATATGAAACGTAAAAAAACGCTAACTTTTCACGTGCACCTTTACTAAAAATCGTCATATCCATAAAAAATTAAAATCGATTTCTTCAAACTCAAAAGTTGAAGCACAAAAATTTATGAACCAGGTCTTCTGTAAACCGAAAACAAAAACCTACTGCATCATTACACCGAAGACTTAAGTCAAGGTGTTATGGTATCGTGTAACGGGTTTTTTTTTTAATGTTGTCTGTTGTCAAGTGTCGACAAATAACGTCCACAGTTATCAATTATCATGTGGGCTGGACTATATCGCGCTATGTCACGTGATTGCGTATGTTTGTTTCTTTATTTGTTCATCTTTATTTATTTAATTATCTGTTCTTCTATTTATTTAATTATGTTTAGTTTGCTTATATTTATTTATAATTTATGTATGTACATATTTATTTTTGTTTATTTTTATCACGTGTTTTGTTTATTTATTTAATTATTCTTTCTTTCATTTAGTTTTGCTTTTATTATTTCTGCGTGTGTATTTATTTAATTTATTTATTTTCATTTATTTATATTATGGGTCTGTTTGTTTGGTTATTTGTTCATATATATTTTTTCATGTCTATTTAATTATTTGTACATTTCACTTTTGCTTTTATTTATTTATTTATTTATTTATTTATGTATTTATTTATGTATTTATTTATTTATTTATGTATTGATTTATTTCTTTATTGCTTATTTATTTATCAGGTGTGTTTTGTTTATTTGTTGATATTTATTTCTATATTTATTTAATTATTCTTTCTTTCATTTAGTTTTGCTTTTATTATTTATGTATGTGTATTTATTTCATTTATTTATTTTCATTTATTCATATTATGGGTCTGTTTGTTTGGTTATTTGTTCATATATATTTTTTCATGTCTATTTAATTATTTGTACATTTCACTTTTGCTTTTATTTATTTATATATTTATTGATTTATGTATTCATTTATGTATTTATTTATTTATTTATGTATTGATTTATTTTTTTATTGCTTATTTATTTATCAGGTGTGTTTTGTTTATTTGTTGATATTTATTTCTATATTTATTTAATTATTCTTTCTTTCATTTAGTTTTGCTTTTATTATTTATGTATGTGTATTTATTTAATTCATTTACTTTCATTTATTTATATTATGGGTCTGTTTGTTTGGTTATTTGTTCATGAGATATATATTTTTTCATGTTAATTTAATTATTTGTACATTTCAGTTTTGCGTTTATTTATTTATTTATTTATTTATTTATGTATGTATTTATTTATTTATGTATTGATTTATTTTTTTATTGTTTATTTATTTATCAGGTGTGTTTTGTTTATTCGTTGATATTTAGTGCTATATTTATTTAATTATTTTCTTTCATTTAGTTTTGCTTTTATTTATTATTCATGTATGTATTTATTTATTCATTTATTTATTTATGTTTATTTATTTTTGGTTTGTTCGTTCATTTGTTGGTTTGTTCGTTCATTTATTTATTTATTTAGTTAGCGTCTTTGTTGTTTAATTGTGAAATTTGATGTTTTACTTCTTAGCTATGTAGTTAAAAGCAAAAAATGATTTTCAATTTATTGTTCTGTTTAGGATATTTTCAGAAAGATCTGTATATCACCAATTAGCGTACAACGATTTACAGGGAACGCTGCCAACGAGATTTGTCCACTTGCTTTTGGGTTGCAGCTACATCAAAAATGATTTTAAATTATTTATTTCAAAGATTTATCTATAGTTATATCTGTCCGGTAATTAATTTTCAAATTTGCTTTTGTATTTCTCAAAAAAGAATTTGTTGGAGCGTGGACTCAATAACGTAAAGCAAAATGTTAAATTTTATGTTACTTCTATTTTCGCTCCATGCACAAACGAAGTAAGCCTGTCTGAGTTCTTTCTCGAGAACCCGTCCATTACGCTCGAGTTCACCCAAGGCGTTGTATCACGTTTACACACCGCCTATTAGTAGTACGCTTAAGACTGCTTTACATGGCTTAATTTTATTTTTGCAGCCGTTTACTATCAGCTCATCTTCAGTGTTTGGCGTCTCTCAAATTTCCCTTGACGTTTGCAATAAATCTGTTTTGAGCATAGCTGATTCCCTCTTTGCAGAGCTTTACAAATCATACAAACAGGAATCTTGGACACATGTCAACGGGCGCTCTGTCAAGTGGATTTCAGAGGTTCCATACTCATATGGAAGCGTTCGCCACCCGCCCAACAACTCTTGGTCACCACAGTTGTTGTTGTTAAAGACCTTGTTGGAGAAAGAACTCAAAGTTTCCTTCAACAGTGTCCTCATCAACATTTATTGTTCCCTCGAAGAGGTAATATCACAAAATACCGTCATAACAATTAGATAACATAGAAAATGTACTTTGCCTATCAGTATTTTTAGGGAGTTGGATTTCACGCTGACAACGAACGTGGTATTCCTGATTATCCAACCATTGCCAGCGTATCCCTTGGAGCCACCCGACGCTTTGCAATGAAAAGAAACGGGACCACGCGCTCTGAAGTTTCTGTTTTGTTGCCACATGGTAGCGTTTTTACCATGCTCGGAGCTTGCCAGAAAGACTGGAAGCACAGCATCTTGAGAGGATCCACTGCACCCGATGGATCGTTTGAGAAATGGAATGGCGTCCGTTTAAATTTGACGTTCCGTAATCAGTTTGACGCTGAACGTTGAAGTTTTATGTCATTTTTATTACTTGCCGGTTTTTGAAGGTTGAATTTGAACTTGATTTCGTGGAATACTTAACTGATATCTTTACCTGATTGAAGTTTTGTTCATGAATACCAACATTGGTACATTTTTCAGATCTGTGTCATGTCTTTGCAAGTATTTTTTTTGTTTTTTGGATTTGTTTTTCGGATTGTTTTACTGCTACATACTGTCAATTCTGAGACTGCTTCACAATTTCTCAATATAATAAGACTAATAGCTTTTTTTCATTTTAGCTCTTTCTTGTAAGTATATGTGTAAGTACGATTTTTAGTTATTCCGGAGACCCATATGAGTCTACATGCCAATTTATACGATTGGCCGATTGAAACGACAGGAGGCGTTTTGCTACACATACAAACACAATCTTTTGTATTTTATTATAGCTATAGAAATTGATCTACAATGCGTAAGTACGACATTTAGTTCTACGATTGTTATTTCAGGTCCTTTGTCAATATTTCAGGCTCTTTGTCAATATAGCAAAATTTTGGTGTACATATGTGTTAGTAAGATTTTTAGTTCTACAACGTTTATTCAGGCTCTTTGTCGATATAGCAAAATATTGGTGTATACATGTGTTAGTACGATTTTAGCTCTAGAATTGTTATTTCAGGCTCTTCGTCAATATAGCAATATTTTAGCGTATACATATGTTAGTACCATTTTTAGTTCTCGAACTGTTATTTTATGATCTATGTCAATATATCAAAATTTTAGTGTATACATGTGTTATTACGATTTTTAGTTCTCGAACTGTTATTTCATGATCTTTGTCAATATATCAAAATTTTATTGTATACATGTGTTAGTACCATTTTTAGTTCTCGAACTGTTATTCCATGATCTTTGTCAATATAGCAAAATTTTGGTGTATACATGTGTTAGTACGATTTTTAGCTCTGGAACTGTTATTCCATGATCTTTGTCAATATAGCAAAAATTTGACGTATACATGTGTTAGTACGATTTTTAGCTCTCGAACTGTTATTTCATGATCTTTGCCAATATAGCAAAATTTTGGTGTATACATATGTTCGTACGATTTTTAGCTCACGAACTGTTATTTCAGGCCCTTTGTCAATATAGTAAATTTTTGGTGTATTCATGTGTTAGTACGATTTTTAGTTCTAGAAGTGTTATTTTATGATCTTCGTTGATATATCAAAAATTTAACCTATACATGTGTTAGTACGATTTTTAGTTCTAGAACTGTTATTTCAGGCTCTTTCTCGATATAGCAAAATTTTGGTGTATACATGTATGAGTACGATTTTTTGTTCTAGAACTGTTATTCTTCAATTATTAGTTGTTCAAGTTGTTTGGTTTTTGCTTCAGTTTCTATGCCTTCGGTGTATTGCGCGTAGCGCCTATGTTTTGATAAGCCAATAAAAGTTTTGTTTTCAATATTTTATGACTAACAATCCTTGATGGTACTTAGGACAATGGCTTGCTTTGGTTTCCAAACTTTTTTTTTTCATTATGTAGGAAAATACAACTAACTGCATAAGTTTTGACATTAACAGTTCTTTTGGCTTAAAATAATCAATTTTCAAAAAACGTACAAACACGAATTTCTGAAAAATTTGACCTTCCCTTTTTTTCCTTCTAATTGGCGCACGATACGTCATTATTGGCTCAAAATTTTCAGTATCTCAAGTCAGTTTCCGTTTCCTTGTTCATTGAAATTTCGGTCGGCTCTGTTTGTTCATTGGTCCATAGTACAGTTACCTGCAGATTTTGTAAATTAAACAAAAACTTAATCTTTTTTAATAACGTTTTTATGAGATACGGTTCTTTTTTCATACCAAAACTTTAGCCAAACAGATATATTTGAATCCGTATTATTTGTAGGTGCTTACAATGCAGTTGGAAATACAATCAATCAGTGCGTACGACTCCACCCAGGACAAAAACATAACTCTATCCGACATTTGCTTCAAACCACTTTCACCTTACAACACAAACTGCTCCATAACATCGCCTCTCGAATATTTCCAGAACAGCTTCGACAACCTTAACAAGACTGTGTTTCCATGGTTTCAGACAGATTACCATGATCATTTGTTGAAGTGTGTAGTTGGCCCTGAGAATACGGACGATACTACGCCTCTGCATATGAGTTGTTTAGCCAGTTGGGGTGGTCCTATTGATCCCTGGGTTGCGTTGGGAGATTATAAGAGTAAGCCAGATCCGTTATTTCCCGTTATACCCGCAATTGATTTTTTGTAAAATATTGTGGCTAAAGCATAAATAATGTGCTTGCTCAAATATGAGCACTGCCCGACCTCGAGAACGATCACTTAGATTGAAGCATTTCAGATGCTGAGGAGGGATGATGAAAAATAAGTCTGTTGTTTTTCTGATTTCTTGCGTTCATTGATTCTTTTCGAATTATCAATTGACTGGTATCTGATAATCATCACTGTATCAAAACGTTTTTTTTTCAGACAATGACTACGTGAGTGCGAATGTGTTTGTGTTGACCTTCATAGTGAATATGTACAATGAAGAGGCCAAGAACCACGACGCGGAAGTGTGGGAAGTAGAGTGAGTGCTAAACTTCGTTTTATGACTTTTACCAATTCCTTGTACAGTCATTGAAAATTTTCCCCGTAAATAAAACTTTGTTCACAGAATGGGCGAAATGGTAATCACATTTTCCCTCTTTACACTTGCGAAGCGAGTGTATTATTACGAACCTTCTTTTTTTTCAACCTAAGTCTCAAGTATTGGTGCCACTTTTGGGGCACCTTCAGGTTTTTCATAGCCTGGGCTTTGACATTCGAATAGTAATAAGTTAACACATTTGATGCATTTTTAATTCATAAGATGAATCGAAAGAAAGGATTTATTTCAAACAACATAGAAATCATGAAACCTTTACATGCAGTTTGTTACATGCAAAGTTAGTGTGAATGCCTTCAGTCGGTTATAATCCAAATTATTGCTTGCAAAATTGAGTCTATTTGTATTTGGTGCTACTTTTGCTGAATCGCGTTGGCAATTTATTAGCATATGTAGCTACTTTATTCGTGATTAGTGTTTGTCGGTTATTAAAATTGAGTGGCTAGTGCGTGAGGCTCAAAAGCTAGTTTGAGCCTCAAAAGAAAGTAGGTCGCAGATCGGACCCTAGAACTAGCCGATTCTTAGCTAATGCGAGGCTTAGTTTACTTTTTCTTATTTCACTTGATAGCTGCTTTTTGGTAGTGTTCTCGCAAGTGTTTGCGAAGCACAGCTTCGCTTCTGTGTTAATTGTTCCGTAATGAAATAAGACATATTAAATATCAAAAAATCTGGACTCGTTCATATCCTAGTCCTTTCTTTTGAAAATACTGCAACAGACAATTTTTAAATATGTAAGCGTTTTAAATTCCCGTCATTTTTGCGCAAGCAAAGCTTGTGTTATAGTATGAACTCTCTTTTTTCCAAAGTAAATCGCAAATATTGTTGCGACGCAAATATTGTTGCGACAAAATGTGTTCATTTTAAAAGTGTTCATTTTGATCCAGCTATTAAGTACAGCCAATGCTAAGGATATTAACACAGACTATCATATTACAAATAGCACTTTAGCTTCATGGTATCATGGATGTGTAGCGTAGAGGTAGGTAAGGAGACCAACCACAAAATAAGAGGGTTCAAACCTGGGCAGGGTCGGATGTTTTTAATGATCTTTTTCGTATACCAGTTAAAATGCGTCCGCTCTATAAATTGAGGCATGTTGGTTGGTAATTTTTTTTTCAAATTGACCGGTACTGCTAATGCGTCATAATTGGCTAGCGTCACTTAGCAATTATGTAGACTCATAATTGGCGTGCGTCAGTTAAGAATTTTTGTAGACTCGAAGTTTTACTCATTCAGTTTTTCCCAGTAGCGTTATCGGTCATATTTTTGCTTGTGTATGCGAAGTGCAACTTGGCCTCTGTGTCGAAGTGTACTTTCTAAGAGTAATGATTGTAGTGAGTACTCTTATATAGGTGTAGCTGATTTTTTTGTATTCAGGGAAAAGTCTTAAAAATTTGTTCACGCTCAATTTTGATTTTTCGCGGTTTGAGTCGTGATTTCTTTTCAAGTTCAATATATTTCCATTGTTAAAAGGAAGGCGAACTCCACTATCAAACAGCAAAATGTCATGGAAAACGTGATCAACTTCTGATTTCGAAAATGGGAATTATTTATCAGATTTCCCAACGAAATAAAAGTTTTACGTATTGATCCAATTTTCTCAAATTGGGTTAATTTTAACAAAAAAGTGTCCATCATAAATTGTTCTATAACTTCAAAGAGCTTTAAGACCATCTATTTTTTCTTCGAAATTCAAAACTTGAAGGTTTTTGATAAAAAGCAAGGCAGTTTTGTTTCAGTTTCATTGTGTTCATTACTCTTTTCCAACTGTCAGTTGGCTATGTTGTAATTTGTTTTTTCGAGATCTTGAAATTTGATTTTTGGGCTTAATAGGTTTCGGTCTATTTTGTATCTACTTAGTGTCTCCAGATTGCAATGTTGATGAGCGAAAAACGTTTTGTGTGCGTGTGTTTGTGTTTATAAAGGGAGGAGACTTAAACAAATTTTTAGTTTCAAATGTTTTTGAATTTTTTTTTGGCCTGAAGGGTTTCTGAAGTCTTTGTGACCTCTTGGAGAGTTTTCTTCAAGTCTGGGCGGCTTTTTTTCAAAATTATTTTCATAGATTTGGATAGATCTAGTTGTATGTATAATTATTACGCTTGTAGTTAGCAAGCGTTATCAAATCGGAATATATACTTTTTTCGGGTAAACGACTTGTTTAACAGAATAGAATCACTTGGTCTTTTGGTTCAAATTGAAGTGAAAATTCTAGGCGTCTACGGCACACTTAGTCTGGAGGTAACGAATACGCCTAGGACGGCAGAGTTTCTGGGTTCGAATCTGACCAGGACCTGTTTCTTTTTCAACGGCAAATGTTATTCGAAAATTGTCGGCTTATTATTTGTCTGCTTATGTTTTTTCGGCTTAGTTGCGTCATCGTAGAATTTTTTTTCTGTATGCGGTTTTTTTGTTGTTATTGCTTTTTATGTTTTCATTTACTGCTGCCGATTGTAATGCGACTAGCCTTGGCTTTGTATAATATGTTTTAAAATATTTTTTTTCCTGAAAAAATTATTTTCGGCCTAATTCGTTTCGGTTCATATTTTATCGGCTTACTTGCCTAATTTCAGTTCGTTCCAGGGAAGAATAATTTGTATGTTTTCCTTCAGATCGCACAAAACGTTAAAAATCTTAGGTTCGAAGTTATAGTTTTTCATGGCAGTAATTTTTTTCGCTAAAAATTGTTTTTGAGTTTTCATTTAAAGCCGTTGAATGTGTTTCTGGACGTATTTTTTGCGAATAGATCAGCGATTTTTTTGGACTTAATGGTTGTCTTTTAATCTCTGAGGGCAGAACGAATTGTTTTCTAATAAGACCAAATTTTTGAATGCTTGAAATTAACACAACTTGGATCTTTTTAAAAAAGTAAATCAGAGAGTTTTGTTTAAGTTTTTTTTAATCTTGCGGTCAGATCAGCAAGGGTATTGCAATCGGGTACTAGACTTTATCCCGTAATTAACTTTGTTCACTGAATGGTCAAATTTAGAAATGGTTAATTCACTCAAGTACCAACAATATAGGGCTGTTCCTGGTCCCTTCTTTCAGAAATACTGCAGCATACACATTTTGAGCATGTAAGTATTTTAAATAGCCGTCGTCCTGTTCCAAGTTTGCTTTTATGTTTGTTGTAATTAACCAACTCGATTTAGTATTTAGCCCTTTTTTCGGCTTAATGGTTTCGGCCTGTTTACGCTTGCTTAGTTTTTTTTTCAAGTTAAGTCGTATTTGTTGGTGCCTTTTGGGGCATCTTTACAGCTTTTTGATAGCATGTGCTTTGACATTCAAATAGTAACATTTAACAGCGTTCGTTACCTTTTGATTCATCAAATGAACTGACAAAAGCCATTTGTTTCAAGCAATTTTTTCTAACTCAATATATTGAATTTTTTGATATGCATAATTTATACATAATGTGGCTTTATGTTTTGCGATTTGTTAAATGCAAAATTGCGTGGATGCCTTCTGTTTATTATATTCAAAATTACATGCAAATCCCCCCAAATGCAAACTGCTTTTGGGGGGATTTTAAGCATCCGTGGCTGAGTGGTTAGTGCGTGAGGCTCAAAATCTCTTAATTGCAGTAGGTGGCAGATCGAATCCTAGAACTAGATATTTTGCTAATTCGATGCTTATTTCTATTTTTTTGTATTTCACTTGATAGAGCTGTTTTTGGTCGTGTTCTCGCGAATGTTTGCGAAGCTCAGCTTTGCCTCTGTGGTTAAATAGGCTTAGTGACCTCACATTGCGTATATTGAAAGCGAAAAATGTTTTATGTGCGTGTTTTGGGGGAGAGGGGGACTTGAATTTTATTTATTTATAAATAAAATTTTTATTGGCTCAAGATCTGCGTGTATGTCAAATTCTTCTGTTTCAAAACCAAAGAACCTGTGAACCTCAATTTATATCCCGAATTTATGTATTTGAGGAGATGGTGATGGTTCGTTTGTGAATTAGATTAGATGAGAATTAATGAACTTTTTAGAGAAAAGTATAAGTCTTTGATTTTTCGAGGAATAATTAATAATTCGTTGTAACTTTCTCGACTAATTTTGTTTCAGGTTTCTAAACTACCTTAAGAATTATCAGAGCAGTCAAATTTATCTCAAGTATCAGGCTCAAAGATCAGTTCAGGATGAACTTAATCGAGAGAGTCAAGCCGACATTCTCACAGTTGGTATTACGCTCGAGTTCACCCAAGGCGTTGTATCACGTTTACACACCGCCTATTAGTAGTGCGCTTAAGACTGCTTTACATGGCTTAATTTTATTTTTGCAGCCGTTTACTATCAGCTCATCTTCAGTGTTTGGCGTCTCTCAAATTTCCCTTGACGTTTGCAATAAATCTGTTTTGAGCATAGCTGATTCCCTCTTTGCAGAGCTTTACAAATCATACAAACAGGAATCTTGGACAAATGTCAACGGGCGCTCTGTCAAGTGGATTTCAGAGGTTCCATACTCATATGGAAGCGTTCGCCACCCGCCCAACAACTCTTGGTCACCACAGTTGTTGTTGTTAAAGACCTTGTTGGAGAAAGAACTCAAAGTTTCCTTCAACAGTGTCCTCATCAACATTTATTGTTCCCTCGAAGAGGTAATATCACAAAATACCGTCATAACAATTAGATAACATAGAAAATGTACTTTGCCTATCAGTATTTTTAGGGAGTTGGATTTCACGCTGACAACGAACGTGGTATTCCTGATTATCCAACCATTGCCAGCGTATCCCTTGGAGCCACCCGACGCTTTGCAATGAAAAGAAACGGGACCACGCGCTCTGAAGTTTCTGTTTTGTTGCCACATGGTAGCGTTTTTACCATGCTCGGAGCTTGCCAGAAAGACTGGAAGCACAGCATCTTGAGAGGATCCACTGCACCCGATGGATCGTTTGAGAAATGGAATGGCGTCCGTTTAAATTTGACGTTCCGTAATCAGTTTGACGCTGAACGTTGAAGTTTTATGTCATTTTTATTACTTGCCGGTTTTTGAAGGTTGAATTTGAACTTGATTTCGTGGAATACTTAACTGATATCTTTACCTGATTGAAGTTTTGTTCATGAATACCAACAATGGTACATTTTTCAGATCTGTGTCATGTCTTTGCAAGTATTTTTTTTGTTTTTTGGATTTGTTTTTCGGATTGTTTTACTGCTACATACTGTCAATTCTGAGACTGCTTCACAATTTCTCAATATAATAAGACTAATAGCTTTTTTTCATTTTAGCTCTTTCTTGTAAGTATATGTGTAAGTACGATTTTTAGTTATTCCGGAGACCCATATGAGTCTACATGCCAATTTATACGATTGGCCGATTGAAACGACAGGAGGCGTTTTGCTACACATACAAACACAATCTTTTGTATTTTATTATAGCTATAGAAATTGGTCTACAATGCGTAAGTACGACATTTAGTTCTACGATTGTTATTTCAGGTCCTTTGTCAATATTTCAGGCTCTTTGTCAATATAGCAAAATTTTGGTGTACATATGTGTTAGTAAGATTTTTAGTTCTACAACGTTTATTCAGGCTCTTTGTCGATATAGCAAAATATTGGTGTATACATGTGTTAGTACGATTTTAGCTCTAGAATTGTTATTTCAGGCTCTTCGTCAATATAGCAATATTTTAGCGTATACATATGTTAGTACCATTTTTAGTTCTCGAACTGTTATTTTATGATCTATGTCAATATATCAAAATTTTAGTGTATACATGTGTTATTACGATTTTTAGTTCTCGAACTGTTATTTCATGATCTTTGTCAATATATCAAAATTTTATTGTATACATGTGTTAGTACCATTTTTAGTTCTCGAACTGTTATTCCATGATCTTTGTCAATATAGCAAAATTTTGACGTATACATGTGTTAGTACGATTTTTAGCTCTCGAACTGTTATTTCATGATCTTTGCCAATATAGCAAAATTTTGGTGTATACATATGTTCGTACGATTTTTAGCTCACGAACTGTTATTTCAGGCCCTTTGTCAATATAGTAAAATTTTGGTGTATTCATGTCTTAGTACGATTTTTAGTTCTAGAAGTGTTATTTTATGATCTTCGTTGATATATCAAAAATTTAACCTATACATGTGTTAGTACGATTTTTAGTTCTAGAACTGTTATTTCAGGCTCTTTCTCGATATAGCAAAATTTTGGTGTATACATGTATGAGTACGATTTTTTGTTCTAGAACTGTTATTCTTCAATTATTAGTTGTTCAAGTTGTTTGGTTTTTGCTTCAGTTTCTATGCCTTCGGTGTATTGCGCGTAGCGCCTATGTTTTGATAAGCCAATAAAAGTTTTGTTTTCAATATTTTATGACTAACAATCCTTGATGGTACTTAGGACAATGGCTTGCTTTGGTTTCCAAACTTTTTTTTTTTTTCATTATGTAGGAAAATACAACTAACTGCATAAGTTTTGACATTAACAGTTCTTTTGGCTTAAAATAATCAATTTTCAAAAAACGTACAAACACGAATTTCTGAAAAATTTGACCTTCCCTTTTTTTCCTTCTAATTGGCGCACGATACGTCATTATTGGCTCAAAATTTTCAGTATCTCAAGTCAGTTTCCGTTTCCTTGTTCATTGAAATTTCGGTCGGCTCTGTTTGTTCATTGGTCCATAGTACAGTTACCTGCAGATTTTGTAAATTAAACAAAAACTTTATCTTTTTTAATAACGTTTTTATGAGATACGGTTCTTTTTTCATACCAATACTTTAGCCAAACAGATATATTTGAATCCGTATTATTTGTAGGTGCTTACAATGCAGTTGGAGATACAATCAATCAGTGCGTACGACTCCACCCAGGACAAAAACATAACTCTATCCGACATTTGCTTCAAACCACTTTCACCTTACAACACAAACTGCTCCATAACATCGCCTCTCGAATATTTCCAGAACAGCTTCGACAACCTTAACAAGACTGTGTTGCCATGGTTTCAGACAGATTACCATGATCATTTGTTGAAGTGTGTAGTTGGCCCTGAGAATACGGACGATACTACGCCTCTGCATATGAGTTGTTTAGCCAGTTGGGGTGGTCCTATTGATCCCTGGGTTGCGTTGGGAGATTATAAGAGTAAGCCAGATCCGTTATTTCCCGTTATACCCGCAATTGATTTTTTGTAAAATATTGTGGCTAAAGCATAAATAATGTGCTTGCTCAAATATGAGCACTGCCCGACCTCGAGAACGATCACTTAGATTGAAGCATTTCAGATGCTGAGGAGGGATGATGAAAAATAAGTCTGTTGTTTTTCTGATTTCTTGCGTTCATTGATTCTTTTCGAATTATCAATTGACTGGTATCTGATAATCATCACTGTATCAAAACGTTTTTTTTTCAGACAATGACTACGTGAGTGCGAATGTGTTTGTGTTGACCTTCATAGTGAATATGTACAATGAAGAGGCCAAGAACCACGACGCGGAAGTGTGGGAAGTAGAGTGAGTGCTAAACTTCGTTTTATGACTTTTACCAATTCCTTGTACAGTCATTGAAAATTTTCCCCGTAAATAAAACTTTGTTCACAGAATGGGCGAAATGGTAATCACATTTTCCCTCTTTACACTTGCGAAGCGAGTGTATTATTACGAACCTTCTTTTTTTTCAACCTAAGTCTCAAGTATTGGTGCCACTTTTGGGGCACCTTCAGGTTTTTCATAGCCTGGGCTTTGACATTCGAATAGTAATAAGTTAACACATTTGATGCATTTTTAATTCATAAGATGAATCGAAAGAAAGGATTTATTTCAAACAACATAGAAATCATGAAACCTTTACATGCAGTTTGTTACATGCAAAGTTAGTGTGAATGCCTTCAGTCGGTTATAATCCAAATTATTGCTTGCAAAATTGAGTCTATTTGTATTTGGTGCTACTTTTGCTGAATCGCGTTGGCAATTTATTAGCATATGTAGCTACTTTATTCGTGATTAGTGTTTGTCGGTTATTAAAATTGAGTGGCTAGTGCGTGAGGCTCAAAAGCTAGTTTGAGCCTCAAAAGAAAGTAGGTCGCAGATCGGACCCTAGAACTAGCCGATTCTTAGCTAATGCGAGGCTTAGTTTACTTTTTCTTATTTCACTTGATAGCTGCTTTTTGGTAGTGTTCTCGCAAGTGTTTGCGAAGCACAGCTTCGCTTCTGTGTTAATTGTTCCGTAATGAAATAAGACATATTAAATATCAAAAAATCTGGACTCGTTCATATCCTAGTCCTTTCTTTTGAAAATACTGCAACAGACAATTTTTAAATATGTAAGCGTTTTAAATTCCCGTCATTTTTGCGCAAGCAAAGCTTGTGTTATAGTATGAACTCTCTTTTTTCCAAAGTAAATCGCAAATATTGTTGCGACGCAAATATTGTTGCGACAAAATGTGTTCATTTTAAAAGTGTTCATTTTGATCCAGCTATTAAGTACAGCCAATGCTAAGGATATTAACACAGACTATCATATTACAAATAGCACTTTAGCTTCATGGTATCATGGATGTGTAGCGTAGAGGTAGGTAAGGAGACCAACCACAAAATAAGAGGGTTCAAACCTGGGCAGGGTCGGATGTTTTTAATGATCTTTTTCGTATACCAGTTAAAATGCGTCCGCTCTATAAATTGAGGCATGTTGGTTGGTAATTTTTTTTTCAAATTGACCGGTACTGCTAATGCGTCATAATTGGCTAGCGTCACTTAGCAATTATGTAGACTCATAATTGGCGTGCGTCAGTTAAGAATTTTTGTAGACTCGAAGTTTTGCTCATTCAGTTTTTCCCAGTAGCGTTATCGGTCATATTTTTGCTTGTGTATGCGAAGTGCAACTTGGCCTCTGTGTCGAAGTGTACTTTCTAAGAGTAATGATTGTAGTGAGTACTCTTATATAGGTGTAGCTGATTTTTTTGTATTCAGGGAAAAGTCTTAAAAATTTGTTCACGCTCAATTTTGATTTTTCGCGGTTTGAGTCGTGATTTCTTTTCAAGTTCAATATATTTCCATTGTTAAAAGGAAGGCGAACTCCACTATCAAACAGCAAAATGTCATGGAAAACGTGATCAACTTCTGATTTCGAAAATGGGAATTATTTATCAGATTTCCCAACGAAATAAAAGTTTTACGTATTGATCCAATTTTCTCAAATTGGGTTAATTTTAACAAAAAAGTGTCCATCATAAATTGTTCTATAACTTCAAAGAGCTTTAAGACCATCTATTTTTTCTTCGAAATTCAAAACTTGAAGGTTTTTGATAAAAAGCAAGGCAGTTTTGTTTCAGTTTCATTGTGTTCATTACTCTTTTCCAACTGTCAGTTGGCTATGTTGTAATTTGTTTTTTCGAGATCTTGAAATTTGATTTTTGGGCTTAATAGGTTTCGGTCTATTTTGTATCTACTTAGTGTCTCCAGATTGCAATGTTGATGAGCGAAAAACGTTTTGTGTGCGTGTGTTTGTGTTTATAAAGGGAGGAGACTTAAACAAATTTTTAGTTTCAAATGTTTTTGAATTTTTTTTTGGCCTGAAGGGTTTCTGAAGTCTTTGTGACCTCTTGGAGAGTTTTCTTCAAGTCTGGGCGGCTTTTTTTCAAAATTATTTTCATAGATTTGGATAGATCTAGTTGTATGTATAATTATTACGCTTGTAGTTAGCAAGCGTTATCAAATCGGAATATATACTTTTTTCGGGTAAACGACTTGTTTAACAGAATAGAATCACTTGGTCTTTTGGTTCAAATTGAAGTGAAAATTCTAGGCGTCTACGGCACACTTAGTCTGGAGGTAACGAATACGCCTAGGACGGCAGAGTTTCTGGGTTCGAATCTGACCAGGACCTGTTTCTTTTTCAACGGCAAATGTTATTCGAAAATTGTCGGCTTATTATTTGTCTGCTTATGTTTTTTCGGCTTAGTTGCGTCATCGTAGAATTTTTTTTCTGTATGCGGTTTTTTGTTGTTATTGCTTTTTATGTTTTCATTTACTGCTGCCGATTGTAATGCGACTAGCCTTGGCTTTGTATAATATGTTTTAAAATATTTTTTTTCCTGAAAAAATTATTTTCGGCCTAATTCGTTTCGGTTCATATTTTATCGGCTTACTTGCCTAATTTCAGTTCGTTCCAGGGAAGAATAATTTGTATGTTTTCCTTCAGATCGCACAAAACGTTAAAAATCTTAGGTTCGAAGTTATAGTTTTTCATGGCAGTAATTTTTTTCGCTAAAAATTGTTTTTGAGTTTTCATTTAAAGCCGTTGAATGTGTTTCGGGACGTATTTTTTGCGAATAGATCAGCGATTTTTTTGGACTTAATGGTTGTCTTTTAATCTCTGAGGGCAGAACGAATTGTTTTCTAATAAGACCAAATTTTTGAATGCTTGAAATTAACACAACTTGGATCTTTTTAAAAAAGTAAATCAGAGAGTTTTGTTTAAGTTTTTTTTAATCTTGCGGTCAGATCAGCAAGGGTATTGCAATCGGGTACTAGACTTTATCCCGTAATTAACTTTGTTCACTGAATGGTCAAATTTAGAAATGGTTAATTCACTCAAGTACCAACAATATAGGGCTGTTCCTGGTCCCTTCTTTCAGAAATACTGCAGCATACACATTTTGAGCATGTAAGTATTTTAAATAGCCGTCGTCCTGTTCCAAGTTTGCTTTTATGTTTGTTGTAATTAACCAACTCGATTTAGTATTTAGCCCTTTTTTCGGCTTAATGGTTTCGGCCTGTTTACGCTTGCTTAGTTTTTTTTTCAAGTTAAGTCGTATTTGTTGGTGCCTTTTGGGGCATCTTTACAGCTTTTTGATAGCATGTGCTTTGACATTCAAATAGTAACATTTAACAGCGTTCATTACCTTTTGATTCATCAAATGAACTGACAAAAGCCATTTGTTTCAAGCAACTTTTTCTAACTCAATATATTGAATTTTTTGATATGCATAATTTATACATAATGTGGCTTTATGTTTTGCGATTTGTTACATGCAAAATTGCGTGGATGCCTTCTGTTTATTATATTCAAAATTACATGCAAATCCCCCCAAATGCAAACTGCTTTTGGGGGGATTTTAAGCATCCGTGGCTGAGTGGTTAGTGCGTGAGGCTCAAAATCTCTTAATTGCAGTAGGTGGCAGATCGAATCCTAGAACTAGATATTTTGCTAATTCGATGCTTATTTCTATTTTTTTTGTATTTCACTTGATAGAGCTGTTTTTGGTCGTGTTCTCGCGAATGTTTGCGAAGCTCAGCTTTGCCTCTGTGGTTAAATAGGCTTAGTGACCTCACATTGCGTATATTGAAAGCGAAAAATGTTTTATGTGCGTGTTTTGGGGGAGAGGGGGACTTGAATTTTATTTATTTATAAATAAAATTTTTATTGGCTCAAGATCTGCGTGTATGTCAAATTCTTCTGTTTCAAAACCAAAGAACCTGTGAACCTCAATTTATATCCCGAATTTATGTATTTGAGGAGATGGTGATGGTTCGTTTGTGAATTAGATTAGATGAGAATTAATGAACTTTTTAGAGAAAAGTATAAGTCTTTGATTTTTCGAGGAATAATTAATAATTCGTTGTAACTTTCTCGACTAATTTTGTTTCAGGTTTCTAAACTACCTTAAGAATTATCAGAGCAGTCAAATTTATCTCAAGTATCAGGCTCAAAGATCAGTTCAGGATGAACTTAATCGAGAGAGTCAAGCCGACATTCTCACAGTTGGTATCTCATATTTCCTGATGTTCGCTTACATCTGCGTTGCACTGGGCAAATACAGCACAGATGGCTTCAAAATGTGGGTGGAGGCTAAAATAACAGTAGGCCTGATGGGTGTTCTAGTCGTGTTAGCGAGTGTTGGTTGTGCAGTCGGTTTGTTCGGATACCTTAGAGTGGCGGCGACGCTGATTATCTTAGAGGTGGTCCCGTTCTTGGTTCTGGCAGTTGGTGTGGACAATATGTTTATCCTGGTCCAGGCTAACCAGGTCAGTTCAAACACAGACTCCCGAAACTTAACATTTTCGTATATGACTCTCTAAAAATTTATTTATTCAGTCTAAAAATTTGTTTTCAGAGTCATGATCATAGTCTTGGGTAATTTAATTTTCAGATTTCCCAGCGAGATCAAAATTGATCCAGTTTTTTAAAATTGGGTCGTTTTTATCAAAAAAGTGTCAATCATAAGTAAATTTCAATTTTTTTTCTTCAAAAAACAAGAGTCAGTATTTGCTGTTATTACTCTTTTCCTAGTGTCTGTTGGCTTTGTAGTTCGTTCCTACAACCACCCCTCTATGGCGTGCGGGTGGGAAGAAACTTCGGCGCCTTGTATGTGTTTTTTATTGACTTGACTTTTTCTTGTTTCGAATCCTTTTTATTAATTGATCATAAATTTTTTTATAGTTTCTTCGCTTTAGAGAGCTGTAAAAAAAGACGCTGAAGAGACTACTCAGGAGAGCATCTGTCGCATCTTCAGCAAAATAGCTCCCAGCATGCTCCTCTCCAGCATATCAGAGACCACTGCCTTCTTACTCGGCTAGTTAACCTTCTTTTCAAAGTTCTGTTTTTTCCAAAGCTGATGTATTGCTGTTTCACGATTTTTTCGAGTAAAGTATGTCTAAAGCTATCAAAAACTGTAAAACATGCTCAGTTGACAATTTTGTTGAATCAGAACTTCGTTGTTTGTAATTTCAACATATGCAACATTTTTGCTATGTTTTACATTAAACTATAGTTTCAGATTTAACAGTTTCGCTGAATGTTTGATATTTCGGATATGATAGAAAAGGTTTTTGAAACGAACCCTTAAGATTTTTTGATGTTTGTTCTAGGTGCCATAACGCCTATGCCAGCTGTGCAGTCGTTCTCTCTGTTTGCAGGAATGGCCATCTTGTTTGGCTTCCTCTTCCAGATCACAGCATTCCTCGCAGTCTACTACTGGGATGCAGCTAGAGAAGCTGTAAGTATTCTCCGCCGTAGGCGAGACTTGCCCAGTTTCATATAATCGTAATCATGTTTCATTATGTTTGTTTGTGCGCAGTGAGATGATTCTTTGAAGTTTCGAAAGCATTCGATTTACCAAGGCATATCTATCGATTTATCAGCGTATCTTTCTTTTAGAATACGTTCACTGTAATATGCAAAAGAAACTTAGTTAAAAATGTTATTACCAGATTTTTCTGGAAAGTAGGTTTGACCTAACAGTAAGTGGAACAAGTGATTTATATTGAAGAATACTTTATCAACGTATCTGTTTTTGTATACGTTCACTGTAATATGCAAAAAAAACGTAGCAGAAAATACAATTTCCAATTTTTTCTTGGAGATAGTTTTGACCTTACAGTAATTGGAACAAGTGATTTATATTGTGGCATACTTTATCAACGTATCTGTTTTTGCATACGTTCACTGTAATATGCAAAAGAAACGTAGTTGAAAATACAATTTCCAATTTTTTCTTGGAGATAGTTTTGACCTTACAGTAACTGGAACAAGTGATTTATGTTGGGGCATACTTTATCAACGTATCTGTTTTTGCATACGTTCACTGTAATATGCAAAAGAAACGTAGTTGAAAATACAATTTCCAATTTTTTCTTGGAGATAGTTTTGACCTTACAGTAACTGGAACAAGTGATTTATATTGGGGCATACTTTATCAACGTATCTGTTTTTGCATACGTTCACTGTAATATGCAAAAGAAACGTAGTTGAAAATACAATTTCCATTTTTTTCTTGGAGATAGTTTTGACCTTACAGTAACTGGAACAAGTGATTTATATTGGGGCATACTTTATCAACGTATCTGTGTTTGCATACGTTCACTGTAATATGCAAAAGAAACTTAGTTGAAAATACAATTTTCAATTTTTTCTTGGAGATAGTTTTGACCTTACAGTAACTGGAACAAGTGATTTATATTGGGGCATACTTTATCAACGTATCTGTTTTTGCATACGTTCACTGTAAAATGCAAAAGAAACGTAGTTGAAAATACAAGTTCCATTTTTTTCTTGGAGATAGTTTTGACCTTACAGTAACTGGAACAAGTGATTTATATTGGGGCATACTTAATCAACGTATCTGTTTTTGCATACGTTCACTGTAATATGCAAAAGAAACGTAGTTGAAAATACAATTTCCAATTTTTTCGTGGAGATAGTTTTGACCTTACAGTAACTGGAACAAGTGATTTATATTGGGGCATACTTTATCAACGTATCTGTTTTTGCATACGCTCACTGTAATATGCAAAAGAAACGTAGTTGAAAATACAATTTCCAATTTTTTCTTGGAGATAGTTTTGACCTTACAGTAACTGGAACAAGTGATTTATATTGGGGCATACTTTATCAACGTATCTGTTTTTGCATACGTTCACTGTAATATGCAAAAGAAACGTAGTTGAAAATACAATTTCCAATTTTTTCTTGGAGATAGTTTTGACCTTACAGTAACTGGAACAAGTGATTTATATTGGGGCATACTTTATCAACGTATCTGTTTTTGCATACGTTCACTGTAATATGCAAAAGAAACGTAGTTGAAAATACAATTTCCAATTTTTTCTTGGAGATAGTTTTGACCTTACAGTAACTGGAACAAGTGATTTATATTGGGGCATACTTTATCAACGTATCTGTTTTTGCATACGTTCACTGTAATATGCAAAAGAAACGTAGTTGAAAATACAATTTACAATTTTTTCTTGGAGATAGTTTTGACCTTACAGTAACTGGAACAAGTGATTTATATTGGGGCATACTTTATCAACGTATCTGTTTTTGCATACGTTCACTGTAATATGCAAAAGAAACGTAGTTGAAAATACAATTTGCAATTTTTTGTTGGAGATAGTTTTGACCTTACAGTAACTGGAACAAGTGATTTATATTGGGGCATACTTTATCAACGTATCTGTTTTTGCATACGTTCACTGTAATATGCAAAAGAAACGTAGTTGAAAATACAATTTCCAATTTTGTCTTGGAGATAGTTTTGACCTTACAGTAACTGGAACAAGTGATTTATATTGGGGCATACTTTATCAACGTATCTGTTTTTGCATACGTTCACTGTAATATGCAAAAGAAACGTAGTTGAAAATACAATTTCCAATTTTTTCTTGGAGATACTTTTGACCTTACAGTAACTGGAACAAGTGATTTATATTGGGGCATACTTTATCAACGTATCTGTTTTTGCATACGTTCACTGTAATATGCAAAAGAAACGTAGTTGAAAATACAATTTCCAATTTTTTCTTGGAGATAGTTTTGACCTTACAGTAACTGGAACAAGTGATTTATATTGGGGCATACTTTATCAACGTATCTGTTTTTGCATACGTTCACTGTAATATGCAAAAGAAACGTAGTTGAAAATACAATTTCCAATTTTTTCTTGGAGATAGTTTTGACCTTACAGTAACTGGAACAAGTGATTTATATTGGGGCATACTTTATCAACGTATCTGTTTTTGCATACGTTCACTGTAATATGCAAAAGAAACTTAGTTGAAAATACAATTTCCAATTTTTTCTTGGAGATAGTTTTGACCTTACAGTAACTGGAACAAGTGATTTATATTGGGGCATACTTTATCAACGTATCTGTTTTGCATACGTTCACTCTAATATGCAAAAGAAACGTACTTGAAAATACAATTTCCAATTTTTTCTTGGAGATAGTTTTGACCTTACAGTAACTGGAACAAGTGATTTATATTGGGGCATACTTTATCAACGTATCTGTTTTTGCATATGTTCACTTTAATATGCAAAAGAAACGTAGTTGAAAATACAATTTGCAATTTTTTCTTGGAGATAGTTTTGACCTTACAGTAACTGGAACAAGTGATTTATATTGGGGCATACTTTATCAACGTATCTGTTTTTGCATACGTTCACTGTAAAAGCAAAAGAAACGTAGTTGAAAATACAATTTCCAATTTTTTCTTGGAGATATTTTTGATCTTAGAGTAACTGGAACAAGTGATTTATATTGGGGCATACTTTATCAACGTATCTGTTTTTGCATACGTTCACTGTAATATGCAAAAGAAACGTAGTTTGAAATACAATTTTCAATTTTTTCTTGGAGATAGTTTTGACCTTACAGTAACTTTCCACTTGACCTTACAGTAACTTTCCACTTGTGATCTTTTTGTAAAGTTATGGGGGTTTAAAGATTGCCATTTCGGCCAATTTGGGACAATGAACGCGCGATATGTTTTGTGCTATTAGCGCGTAAGCGGAGATATAATCCGTCTTAGAAATTGTTGCAAATTGATTGAAGCAGGCTTTTTGCCATAATTGCGATGTGACTAGAAGCGAATTCTATCACTTTGGACTTAATATGGTTTGATTCTTCATAGAAATTATAAGGCAGTCGAAACATTCAAGGCTTGGCCCTGATACAAGCAGCCTCGTTTATATTGGAGCATACTTGATCAATATCTGTTTTTGCTTACGCTCTCTGTAATATGCAGTTCGCATACGCTCACTGTAATACGTTATACGTTTTGGAAATAGGTTGGACTTTGTTCAACAATGTAACTTCGACTTGGGAATAGATTGGACTATTCAAGTAGCGTATACAAAACATATATATCAAAGCTCCACTATAACAACATTTGAGAGAGAATCTTGCACCGAAAAAAAAAACGTTTTTTTTTGTAATCTTACCTGGTGCGCAGCAAACTTTGCAAAATTCGGATCTCGGATCAGCCGTACAATAACTCGCAAGAAATCGTGTTAGAGGGGAGAAAATATGGAATTTTTAGGAAATAACTTTGAGTGTAGTCTAGAATTATATAAACTAAGTTTTTTGAGAGAAAATTGATTGAAGGTAGATTAGTTTAGATAATTAACAGCATTCAAATGCAATCTCACAAAAAATTATGAACAGTTTTTTCCAAATGCATACATTATACAGAAAGGGGTTCCTAAATTAATACATGGCTAAGGGGAATGTCAATGTGATCGAGTTAAAAAGAATCCGATGAACCTAACTTTTTTTTAAAAAATCAATGCAAACCCTCCCCCTACCCCCCCCCCCCGCAAGACAATCCCAGGTCTGCCTCTGAATTTTATGACAACTTTTTCTTATTTGAGTATTTTAAGCATTTAAGCTGAGCTTGCTGACTCATTCTAACCATTCGGCCTGTAAAGTTAATAGTTAAGTTCTTCAGAAATCTGTTTTTTTTTAAGTGCAGTGTATCGTGGTTCTGGTTTCATTTAGGGTTTAGTTGTCATGTTGTGGCTATGATCTAAGTCGTTTATTGCTTTCTTATGCTCTTTCAAATGAGTACTTTCTCCTTGTCCACTGTCATGTGTGGCTGCAAGTTAATTGAGGCATAATTCTGTCTCGAGTTCTTGCTTCCACTTCTCGAAGCTAGAACAAGCATTCAAAATATTAAGTCACTCGGTCGACGATATACATTTTCATTTCTGTTGTTTAAGCTGACTTTTGCCGAGCCACGATGATCAGCTATCAGAAAATTATTCAATTAAATTATTCTAAACTTTGAGAAAACCAATGCAAAATATTTTGAAAAATCGTATTAATGATGCGCCATTTATTTTACTCTTTTATTCTGAGATCAGTTTCAATATGGTTTCATTTGTTAAGCTGACCTTTTCCGATCCACGATAACCAGAAGGCTATTCAATTATTCGTAAAGTTGAAAAAAACTAAAGCGAAAGTTTTTTAAAAAGTTATTTTAATGATTTTGCGCCATTTATCTAATTTTTTTTTTTCATAAGACATTCAAATGTAATCTCACAAAAAAATAATGAACAGTTTTTTCCAAATGCATATATTATACAGAAATAGGTTCCTAAATTAATACATGGGAATGTCAATGTGATCGAGCTGAAAAAGAATCCGATGAACCTAACGATTTTTTAAAAAATCGATGCAAACCCTCCCCCTCCCTCCCCGGATTGTGTTTTTGAGTCGACAACCAGTTACACAATTTATGTATATTTATACTATAATTACGATACTTTTTATTCGTGAAATATATATTTTTTGAGCATAGAAGTGATTTAGCGAGAAGAAAATTTTGCATTCATGGAAAAAATGGTCAAAGCATTTTTATTAAGTGGTTTGATTAGCATTTTTTCCATGAAGTCTCTGAATGGAATTGTTTGATAAGCTTATTTTCTTGCATGGAAATGAATGATGAAGCATTTTTGTGCATTGAAATCAACCCGGTTATTCAGGGCTGAGGCTCTTCTCGATTTTGAATTTTAATCATTAGTCAGTTCTTTCTTGTACTTAAAATGTAATCACTACTCACATGGCGATGCTGACACGGGGACCTGTTGTCTACCCCCGTTCAGTCCTCTCAATCGATCATGTCCCCCTCTCATGCTGTGTCTCTGGCTAGTCCTGTGTCCGAATATGGCAAGACATAAAACGAAGACGATGAATGTGATCAGAATGACGACTAAAGCTGCTGTGAACACGTGGTTGGAAGGAAACACCCGCTTTCCGTTGGAGTCAAAAGTGTCTTTTCTCTGCTTGCTCAAAACAATAGCGGTCATGTTTTGCTCCTGTAAAAATTAGTAAATTGTATTATACTTTTAAATTGGATTGGCAATTCGTAGCCGACATTGTGTTTTTGAGTCGATGAGCGTATTGAAGACTCTCATAGGTCGTGATGTTTTTTTTTTGCAGGAAAATGCCTTAAAATTTGTTCACACTCAAATTTGATTTCCGCGGTTCGGCTTGATTTCTTTCTAGGTTTAGTTCATTTCTTTGTTAAAGAAAGGCAAATTCAACTATCGAAGAGCAAAAGTGTAAAGATCACGAAACACATGATCAACTACTAATTTCGAAAGTGGATTTTAATTTTCAGATTTTCACCTTTTTATAACGCTTGATTCAAAAAATAAGTTCAAGTGCTGCATTTTATTCTTCACAATTAGCGCAGATGCAGCGTCAATTGGTGAGATGATATGGGTCCTGTGTGCGAATCTAGCCAGAACCTTTTTTCAAATTGAAAATGCTCTGCATTTGGTTCTGTTTTCTAGATGAAAACTATCTGTCCGAGTTCTTTTCAACATTGGATGGGTCTCCTTGCTGAGGCATAATTGAGCAATGATTTTTGGCCTGCCGGCAAGTCTCATCAGATAACGCCCTTATGAGCTCGAGAAGTAAGAAATAAAAAAGTTATCCCTTCAATTGTTTTTTCCCGGCTTAGCTTCAACATAAAGTACTTTCAGTACATAAAGTTTTAATTGCCTTAATCAAATCGATTGCAAAAATTCGAAAACGATTACCGTTTTTCTTTACAAGCGATTCATTTGCCTGGTTTGAGTTTGACAAATGAGCTTTTATATCATAATTCATAAGTGTGTTGGATGGCTGGAATGTGCGGTACTCTTAACATAATTGAAAGTTAATTCTTTTGAATTTTATTAAAGCGTTCCAGTTTCTCGGTCAAATGGGGTTTTAAGTATCTTAATGGGTTGAGAATGGCTGAAAGGAGCGTACTTTGTCATACTTTCTTGTTTCGTACATTATTACGCTTGAGCTAAGCAAGCGTTATCATACTGGAAAATATACTTTTTTTCGGGTTAACAACTTGTTTAACAAAATCACTTGAACCATTAGACTTCGTTCACTCGCACACGTGCAAGTTTAAGTTCACCGGTCTACTGTTACTACTGACAATTTTTTTAAGAAATAATGTCTTAAGTTTTTGCAGACAAAATATTCCGTTTCAAAAAAATTTTCCGACTATCGTTAGTCTGATTATGTTTTATTGGCTTAGTTGTGGCATCATGGAGTTTTCTTGTTTTAAAAAATATTTACAGAAAAACATATGATAGCTTGGCTTACATCAAAATCAAGCTTTATTAGCTTTTCAGGCACACATGGTTTTTGAGAAAATTACTATGCCTGAGGCGGTAAAGGTCCTTTGTTATAGTATGATTTCTCTTTTTTCCAGCCGAAGTCGCAAATATTGTTGCGATGCAATTGTTGCGACAAAATAGGTTCATTTTGAAAGTGTTCATTTTGATCCAGCTATTAAGTACAGCCAATGCTAAGGATATTAACACAGACGATCATATTATAAATAGCACTTTAGCTTCGAGGTATCATGGATGTGTAGCGTAGAGGTAGGTAAGGAGACCCACCACAAAATAAGAGGGTTCAAACCTGGGCAGGGTCGGATGTTATTAATGAACTTTTTCGTATACCAGTTATAATGCGTCCGCTCTATAAATTGAGGCATGTTGGTTCGTAATTTTTTTTTTCAAATTGACCGGTACTGCTAATGCGTCATAATTGGCTAGCGTCACTTAGCAATTATGTAGACTCATAATTGGCGTGCGTCACTTAAGAAATTTTGTAGACTCGAAGTTTCACTCATTCAGTTTTTCCCAGTAGCCTTGTCGGTCATTTTGTATACGAAGTGCAACTTCGTCTCTGTGTACGAAAAAATGTCGACCTGTTGTTTGCCTGAGTTTATATGGCCGGGTTGCCTTTTGCCTTTTGGGCTGTAAGTAATTTTTTTTGTAACTGAAAGAGTTTTGATTTGTTACTGTAATTTTAATTATACTAAGGTAATTTTCGTTTTTTTGCCGGTTTGTTTGGCTTCAATTGTTTTTGCTTGTGTATTATCGATTAACTCACCTAGTTAAGCGTTGTTTTAAAGGTAAAGTAGATTTTTATGATTTTTTGTGTTTCCGGAGTAGGGGCGCGTAAAAATTTATAGTTTTGCTCAACGGGAGTCTTACCAACTTTTGCCGGCTTAGTTGCCGATCAATTTTTGTGTCTGAATACTTATTAAACGCCAGTTATTGTGTTTTAAAATTGAACATCATATTAGACAAATTTCTTGAAAATTTTGTTGTTATGATTTTTGCAAAATGTTTTTTTTTTGTTTTTCGACTTAGTGGATTTTGTTTCATTTTCTGTCTGATAGCTTGCAATGCTATATATGTGTGTGTGGTATCGCAAGTTGTGCGAAGCTCCGCTTCGCCTCTGTGTGAAATATGTCGCAATTTTACCTCCATGTTAGAGTTTTGCGATAGTTTTAGAGCTAGAACATAACAGACAGTTGAAAATGTTTCAATAATTCCAAGGAGACCTGGAAGCTCTTTGAATTCCAATAATGTTTTTTACGCTTGCGTTTAGCAAGCGTTATCAAATTGGAATGTAGACTTTTTTCGGGCTAACAACTAGTTTAGCAAAATCTGTTGAATCACTTGATGCTGCCATCACTTATGATGCTGCTATGCTGACGTGCTCAATTTCATAAAAATTCAAATTTAACTGGTGGGTGGATACTAGTTTCTACTGGGGGTCTTGAAACTTTTAAAAGTTTTTTTTTAGAAAATTATTTTTTTTCGGCTCGTCTTGGTGTCTGCTCAAAGATTTTCGGTCTTGCTTCCGCTTGTGACTCTGCCTAGTGTGCCTAGAATTCCTGTTTGATGAAAACATGTTTTACGAAAGTCTATGGGATTTGGTTCTTTTGTAATTTTTTGAGACGCCTTTGAAATTTTTTTTACTTTTTGCAAAAAAAATAGTTTTTTTTCTTCTGAAAAACCCTTCTACCGATTATCAAGAAAAGGGTATGCATAGAAAGGCCGCATGCATTCTTGTGAGCCTGTATACTCTCCTGGTCTCTTTGCTTTTTTTGTCAATGTCTGCAGACTTCGAAAAAGTCTGTAGGTGGGGATATTTGAAGTTTTTTTTAATTGTTTTTCATTTTCTCAAAAACTAACATACCAAATCTGAGATTTTGGTTTCAAGAGAAAGAATGAATTTTAAATTCTCCCCCTCCACAAGCGGCTACGCCCATATGACTCAAGGAGTATTCAAAATTTTAAAAACTACACTATCAAATCAGAGATGAAAATTTCAATCTAAAGAAGCGGATGCGCGATTTTTTTTAATGAATTGGCTACTCTTGAATTGTTTTTAAGAGAAAAATTATGTCTCCAGGAAAATTCCAAAATCTCAAAAATTTTCACTCTAATTTTAATAGAGAAATAGATAAGGGTTTGGCCAAAGTCCAATATTTGAAATTAGACATTTTATACCGCATCAGTATAAGAAATTCAAAAAAATAATAAATACGTACCTCCAACTTTAGCTTGGTCCTAGGTGTCCTTCATCGAGACATGTGAAAATTTTGGTTCACCTAGTTTTGTCCAACATTTTTTTTGCTACTTAAGTTTTTTTAATGATTGTGTTGTATCGCAAGTGCTGCGAAGCTCCATTTCGCATCTGTGTTGATTGACTGGTTCAAAGTGGAATTTATTTTTCAGATTTTCCAGCGAAATATCAAATTTAATTATTGATCCAGTTTTCTCAAAGTTGGTTAACTTTATCAAAAGCGTCAACCATAAATTGTTCTGGAAATTCAAAGAGCTTTAAGGCGATCTATTTACTTGCGTTCAGTGAATCTTTTCCAGCTATATTAGCTATGTTATTTTCTTCCGTGGCTTACAATTAGTGCGTAGTTTTAATTAGTTCTAAAAATGAGCTTTTCGTATTTGTTTTTCTAAATTTTTGCAACCTTTTGATTTTCGCAGAAAGTAGTTGCATCACTATTTCCGGGCAAACACTACTATAGTAGTTATCAATTTATTTTGCTTTTTCCTGAATTTCTTTCTTTTTTGTTTTTAATTTCTCTAGTTGCGTTACTGTTGTTTCCAATATATGAATCAATTGTGTTGAAATTTTTTCATTAACTAGCTCAGTATGTCAGATTATATTGTTTTATTCTGAAAATTTCTTATGCTTTCGAACTTGAACATTGAACTGCCTAAGTTGCAATCGTGTCATCCATTTTAACAGCTGTAGTATAGGGAAAAGCTACCAACTATACTCTGGGTAAAGTATCACCATTCAGATATTTTTCACATTGCCAGCAAATTGCTAACTTCAAATCATTTCCTTGGTCGCTTGTATTTTGTAATGATTATTTTTGAAGGTATGGCGGCAAAAACAGATAACTAGCAAAACTTAACAAAAGCGGCGACAACTCGCAATGTTTGAAAATCGCAATATTATTTACATTCGACACGCATATAATGCGCTTGAATCAGTGCTTGGTGTTAATTTAGATTGTTGTTCCGACCATTGAAAATGGGGAGGATTTTCGTATTCGTGTGAGTCTTAGTTTTTTCTTTTTGTTTTCCAAGCAAAATCCTTTGCCACAATTAAACATTGGTTTGGGCTGAGTGATATATCATATTGAAGCCCTTACAGTCGTGATCGAACCACATTTAAAATTTTCAAAAGAATCGAGCAAATAAAGCGAGCGAGCAGTTTTATATTAATTGGTTAATTGCTTAAAAGCTTATAATAGCATGACTTAAAACGTTAAAAATTAATTTTACTTAGGTAATGTTACCCGCATCCAAGTTTAGGCGTAAGTAATCGATTATAACGGATTATTATGATGATTTTCTGGCAATTATAATTGATTTTAATTACCAAAGTTAGGTGTTTAAAGGAATTATAAGTGATTATAATCGTGATATTTCCCAAGAGATTATAATGTCTTATAATCGATTATAATTGATTAATTATAGTTTTTACAAAAATCGATTATAATTGATTACAATTTCTTATTTTGCCAAAATTTTGTCAATTCAAAACTGTATTCGAATTATATCTTACGAGTTATTATTTTTGTGTCAATAAGAAAATCTCTAAAAAAGAGATCTCTTGAACCCTTTGGTTCATCTGAACACAAAATTTAACCACAAAACAAAAGTTTCATAGAGATCCTTTCATTTTAGTGGAAAGGTTCCCGCGGTAGACGAAAAATAAATCTTCCGAATCAATCATGTAACTAAATCATTTTGCTGATGTTTTGGTGGTTAAAAAAGCTTAAAATATTATCATAAAACAGCTCTAATGGGGAGGAAAAGAAAAAAAACTTATAAATGCGAATTGATTGGAAAACTTTTAAAACATTTTTCTCATTTTTCATAGGAACCAACGTCTACAAAAAGCGTAAAATATAAGCAATTTAGGTGCAATTTCGAAGACAAAATGGATAAACAAAAGGGATTATAATTAATTATAATCGATTTTAATGTATTTTTTACGCAGAACTAATGAATTAGAAATTTGAATTAAAATAATGGATTATAATCAATTATAATTGTAAAGAAAAATAGACGAATAAATAATCTATTATAATCGATTATAATGGTTTACAATTAATTATAATTTGATTTTAAAAAGAGAGATTACAATAGATTATTAATTGATAAAAATCGATTTTTCTCAATTTTAAAAAGACTGGTACTAAAATCGTAACGCTGGAAACTGGATGCGGTTAGTTAACTTTGAGTATTTTTGAGCCTTTTTGGAATCATTTTTTTTTTAATTTCAAAAAACTTCGAAAAAATTTCTTTTCAATTTGCTTGTTTTAGTATGGCTGTCGAATATGCCTAATCCCCAGTTTGTTGTTCAGCTCCTTTTATTACCTCACGCCAAAAAAAACGACAATATTTTTTTAAAAATTTTGTTGTATTATATAAGACTATGGTCGGAACGTTCTGTGCTACTTGCACAGTAACCGGCTATCCTTGTTTTATTCAAATAATTATTCTAACTTATTTCTGCGAGTTATATTTTGCTGCGAATTGTCGTTTTTATGATTCCAAAATACTTGAAATATTTGTTGCAAGCCGATTTGATTGTTTTCAGAATTGTGTACTGAGTCGTACAGAAAAAGACAAATCTGGGGACAGCCGGGAATTGAACCCGGGACCTCTCGCACCCTAAGCGAGAATCATACCACTAGACCACTGTCCCTTGTTAGAAATGCAGGACGTATTATTAAAATATGGTAGAGTCCAAGTTGAAATTGGCTTCTCTCGATTTGTATCTCAAATTGGTTTTAACTAAATTTATTTGGCATATTTGCTAAATAAATATGAACTTTATTGAAAATGAATTTTTGTTGGTGGTGTCATTTGGGCTTGGCTTGTCATGCTGCTGCTGCCATGCCAAATGGTTTTAAAAAAATAACACGTTGTAGAGACGGCCTTTCTCACAGAAGCATTAGTTTTATGGCGGAACGAGTGCATATACAAGGTAAAGCATGAGAACGAAACATTTGTGGAATGTCCTTTTTAGTCAGAATGCCAATTTCATATCAACAGGGGGCTCTTTTTGAGTACTCTTCGACATTATTCTGAAATTCGATTTGAGAAAGCCTGTTTAAAATGAATTTTGATGCTCTAGGGTGAGATAAAACGTGCCAGCATGAACAAGAGAACCGGTTTTTACAACATTTCTCATATGCGAATTGCCGTATGAACAGTTTTTCAAAAAATTATTCGTCATTTTACGAGTATATTGGGGTTGGTTTAAAATAGATTCGGGGATTGGTGGAGGGGGGCTGGAAAAGGGCTCAATTGGGCATAAGTTCCACATTAACAGTTGAAAATTTGTAGGCAGGACGAGTTGGAAAAAGATTCGAAATTTCACCCTGTCGGTCATGGTATTTTCTAGATGCACTTAGGGTTTATCGGCAGGAAAAGATTCTCTGAGCCAAAGAATCACTCTGGCGAGTATAATTGTTTTTCTTACCAATTGGAACTGTAGGGTGCAGTTTCTAGTCTGACACATGAGTAGAATGCAGTTGAGGTGTCCGAGAGAGGGCGAGTACATGACAGCATCACAGTAATAGTCCTCCAGACGCACCTTCCTAGTCTTGTTGTCTTTAATGTTGTCGTTGTTTTTGTTGTTGTTGCTGCTGTGTATTTGAGGGATGGTGTCTTCCTTGTTAAGTTTGCGATACCCTCCACAGCACAATTCAGCACAGTGGGTCTCGTTGTCTGCGTGCTCCCTTGAAAACATTTACAATAATAAAACCTTTTGTAATTATATGGTACATTTGGCCTTATCGATTTTGTTAAATCAGCTGTCATGATGCATCCCCATTGCTATTTGACAATTCAAAAAGCTCCGAGATTGATAGTTTTTACAAAAAGTAACTTCTCTAGATCTATTAGTGACAATATTTCAGGAGTGGGCTATAATTTTGGAATTATTCAGTAATTAATGCAACTTAAAACAACTGAATTAAATGCAAGAAAAACCTGGCTTACTTGTCCTGAAAATCAGTCTCGTCTTCTTTGTCAAAATGGATGGCCATGTTATTGAAAAATTGAGCAAAACAAGACCTGGCTGTGAATTCTCCCCCACCATCGCATAACTGAGTCTCAAAATATAACAGATAAATTACACATGTCAGTAGAGAAGCAGTCGAAGACACTTTCATAGTAAAATTTATATTTGTAGTTAAGTATTGAGTCGTTTGTTTTTGTTTTTGTTTTGTAGTTTTTACGCTTATTTTGAGTCGGTTTGAGTTTTGTGAGTCACGTATTGTGAGTGGTATTCAGATCGCGTGACTTCCAAAGTGATCTGGGTCGACCGCTCTTTTGACCCACAAAATTTGACTTCTTATATTAGATTTTGATGTTGACAGGTTTTGGTGACAGTTCTACGGCAAGCTTAATGTAAAAAGATCTAAAAATTGTAAATGTTCTTTTGAACCATCAGCTTGTTTGTGAATGTAGCAAAATGTTCATGGTCAAATTCTTGATTGCTAGCACTAAAATTTTCGTTTTTCTTTCTAAGTATTCTGCTATGGAAAATGTGTCGAAGTTTACTTTTTGAACGATGTATCATATACAAGAATAATGAATTGATGCAATAAGCGTTAAATGTAGGTTTATTTTTTGATTTGATACTATTATGTTCAAGTTTTCTCGTTTAAGGACTCGAGATTTGACGTACTTTGTTGCGTGCAACGGAAGACAGTCTCCTACAGTCCCCAAGAGGACGAAACAGATGACTCAAATACTCATGGAAGTGGTACAAAGAAAGAAAGCGTGGACAATGGTATTGTGTATTCTGCTGTGAAGGAGATCTACGCGCCCATTCTCATGAATGAGTATGTGAGGCCATTTGTGGTCGTTGTGTTTGTCGGATGGTGGATTTTGTGTGGGTGTCTTGTGCCCCGAGTGGAAATAGGATTGGACCAGGAAGTGTCAATGCCTTCGGTTAGACAGAATTTATTGATGATAAAGCACCAATTCACTATTAAGTTTGTGTTTCTCAAAATTTCAGGCAATGCAATCATATCTTGAGTCTCCGTTAATCAGCTCAAGTATCAGACAATCCTTGACTCTAACTGCTTGACATAACAGTTTTTATGCTTGCAAAGTTACTGTTATCTTGCAACATGATTTTTCCGTAAACAATATCGGCGGTGAACCAATTAAGTTAAGACGTTGTTTTTATTGATACCCGATTGAGTACTTTTTTTTCGTCTTCGAAAAAAGATGTTTTCAAATGGTTTCTGAGCTGGGAAAGGTTCCGATCCGTTGCAAAGAACAAGCACAGACAATGAGTGGACCAAAATTTGCTTTTTGTTCAGGGCTCCTACATGCTGGACTATTTTAATGCTGTGGCCAATGACTTAATGGTGGGATCTCCAGTATACTTTGTGGTGCAAGATAGCATCGACTACTCTAAGTTCGATGTGCAGAATGGAGTCTGTAGTAGCAGTGGATGCAGTAGCGAATCACTACTAGGACAGATATCCATCGCTTCCAGCTCACCAGAACAGTAAGTTGAGATTGTTTATCTACAAGTTAGTGCATAATCATTCAAGCTGCTGAGAGCTTATCCATCGCTTCCAGCTCACCAGAACAGTAAGTTGAGATTCTTTATCTACAAGTTAGTGCATAATCATCCAAGCTGCTGAAAGCTTTCTCTAACTTCTACCCTTGTTGAGTTATTCAGAGTCGCTGAACGTACTGAAGACTCTTATGTAGGTGGTCATGATTGTTTTTTAATTCCAGAAAAAGTCTAAAGATTTGCTCAGCCTCAAATTTGGTTTTTCGCGTTCGACTTTCGGTTTCTTTTTAACTTCTTTCCTCTGTTGAAAGGAAGGCGAACTCCACTATCGAAAAGAAACAGTGTAAATTTCAAGAAAAATGTGATTAACTTCTAATTTCGAATCTGGATTGTAATTTCAGATTTCCCGGCGGAATAAAAATTTTACCTATTGATCCAGTTTGCTCATTTTATTTGCAAATTGTGGAAAGGAGGGATTGTTATAAAAGGAATGTTACCTTTCGTTTGCTGTCTTTCAGATTTTGCTGTATAATTTTTTTTTTGCTGAAATGTGCAACTGACGGTACACCAGTATCTGCACTAAATCCTAAATCAACAAGGATGGCCGGATAGCACAGAATGTTCGACCATATTCGTAAGAAACTACAAAAACAAAGTTTTCTATTTCTTTTTTTTTTGCGTGGAGTAATGAAAAGATCTGCACGAAAAACTAGATTTTAGGCATTTCCAATATTCATCGTAAAATAGGAATATTGGATAACAGTTTTTTCGAAAAATGACAATAAAAAATCAGATTTTTTGTCGTTTTTTAATTCCGGGGCTGAGTTTCAAAAATTCATGGCTCGCTTACTACTAATCTCCGACTATTCTTCTATACCCATTCGAATACAAAGTTCCTCCCCGTTTTCAGTCTTCGGAACAAAAAGGTAAATAAAAAAATTGGAGAGGGCATATTATCCAAACTAAAGCTAGCTCTAGTAGTAACCTGTGCATACCGCTGCTATTTGAAGTTTTGATAAAACTACCCCACACTTTTACTTGTTGCTATCTGTTTTTTAATGCCTTCAAACTGCTAACAAACAAATAGCAACAAGTAAAAGTGCGGGGCAATTTCAACAAAACTTCAAATAGTAGCAGTATACCATACAGGTTACTACTAGAGACAGCTTTTTTCCTCTTTCTTATAAGCGCACGAGCACTCTTCGCTTGAAGTTGTATTGGGCTGCTTTTCACTTGATCAAATATGAAACCTCAGAAGCTTAAAGTTTGGATGATATGCCCATTTTTCGACTTTTTCTCTTCCTTTTTCTCACGATTCAAAACGGGGAGGAGCTTTGTATTTGGGTGGGTATAGAAGGATAGTCGCAGATTATTAGTTGACTAGGCATGAATTTATTTTACTCAGTCCTTGAAAAGTCTCGTAAAATGAGTTTTTAAGCGCCATCATAGGAATTAAAAAACGACAAAAATCTGATTTTTTTTAAATTGCAATATCTAAAAAAAACTGTTTTGCAATATCTTTTCATCGCACCACGCAAAGAAAAAGAAATAGAACACGCTGTTTTTGTAGTTTTTTAAGAAAATGGCGTAAAAATTTCTCTGCTACTTGCACAGCAAACGGCAATTTTGTTGATTTAGGATTTAAGAATGCAGATACGGGTGTACCGTCAGTTGCACATTTCATGTGAAAAAAAAAGTATTTTTGATTTGGAGCTCTTAAAAATGGCATTTTTTTCGAAGACTGGATCCAAATTTTTTGTTATAAAATTTCCGCCGGGGTTCATTCAGACCACGCCCGATTTGGAGTGGTAAAAATTCTAGCGGGTGTGGGGTCAACGAAGAAGACTTTTGTTGCTGAGGGGTCCCGAATCTATGAAGAAGTATTTTGTTGTTGGGGGGTCCCGACAAACGAGTAGTGCAGAGTAATAATTCATTTTCGAGTTCAAAAAGTGTAGCATCTCAAATTTGGTTTGCGTGATACAAAGGCCAAAGTGGCTGTGTTGATTTCGATAGAATCAGTGGCATTTAGAAGATTAAATTGAAATATTGCGTTTCAAGCACCATGATAGCGACACCTGCCAACTCATGGCTGGACGACTACTTCATCTGGTCCAAACCAGTTGGGACTCCGACTTGCTGTCGATTCTTCAACAACAGCATAGATTCCACAGAATCAACTGAAATGCTACAAGAGGATACTTATCTCGATCTGGACATTGAGTTCTGTAATTCTTCAGTTGTTAGTGACAATTGTCAGAGTTGCCGACCTGAAAGTGACGAGAACCCGAGGCCAACTCCGACTGAGTTCTACGAATTCCTGGAGTGGTACTTGAATGATAATCCGACTGACAAGTGCTCCAAAGGGTAAGTTAGGTGCTTCAAATGGAGCCTTGATATATGTAGTCATCAAGAAGTCATTTTTTGGATAGAACCATTTTGACGATTTAGGAACTAAAAGATTTGAGTTTGTTTTACCTTCAAAGTACTACTATAACATAAGTTAACCTGAGCTAAATAACTATAATCAAAAAGTATTTTCATTATTACAAGAAATTTTCCGAGATGAAAGCTTTTCTGAAATTCCAAGAACGAAGTTGTTAAGTCTCATTTACGTGTTAAATAACGTCAGTGAGCACAATAAAATTAGCGTCTTTTTTTAAGAGTCTATGAATGTAGTTCAGGCTCTTATATAGGTCGCGATGATTTGTTTTTTTTTTGCAGGAAAGGGTTAAACATCTTAAATTTACTTTTTCGCGGCTTCTTATGATTTCGTTTTAAGTTCAGTTCATTTTCTTTGTTAAAAGGACCGCAAACTCCACTATCGAACAGCGAAAGTGTAAAGGTCACGGAAAACGTGATCGAATTCTATTTTTAAAAGTGGAATTTAGTTTTCAGATTTCCCAGCGAAATAAAATTAGCTATCGATCCAGTCTTTTTCAAATTCAGTTAATTTTGGCACAAGTGTCGATGATAAATTGTTCTTGAATCCCAAAGGGCTTTAAGGCCATCAATTTTTTGTTTTGCAATTCGAAAGTCAATTTTGCAATTTTTGTTTTGCAATTCAAAAAAAAACAAGTCAGGTTTTCTTGCCTTCATTGACTTTTTTGCAACAATGTGTTGGCTATGTTTTTGTATATAGAGGCCACGCAGCTTACAAGTATGCAGTTGACTACAGTCCACAAGTGAACAGAACCAAAGTGGGCGCTACTTACTTCATGGCCTACCATTCGGTGTGTAAGACCTCACAGGACTACACGAAGGCACTGCAGCAAGCCATCAAGATAGCAGATAACATCTCGGACACACTTGGAGTCACTGTGTTTCCGTACTCGTTAGTCTCGATTTAAAGAAACACTCGGGTTTTTTAGCTGGAAAAGGGCCGTGTTTTTGGTGCTTATTTTTTATTGCACTTTGGCCATGTGGTTATAGGAGGGAGGTATTCATTAATAGGCATTGCAGCAGTTCATAGAGAAAAGGATTAGTTATTTGGTACTTTTTAAGGAAATCTACATTTTTAGCGTGATCAGTTTTCTCGCAAACAGCCCTTTTCAGTGCAAAAGAGTCCGAAACATCTAAAAAAAAAGAGTCCCATACAAAACAGTCTAAAACCATTCGAATTTTTTACCTTATCTTTTGGCGCCGACAGAATTAATTAAGCGTTATTAAAGATCAAAGAACCAAATATCGAACAGTACATCAGATCAAAATCAAAGGTATAGTGGATGAAACGTTCGAAGGATCGAATCCCCGACGGCACGAAAAGTTATAGTGATTATGTTTTCGTCGAGTTTTTGGTATAAACTTTTTTTTGGGTCTGGTTAATTATTGTTCTGTGCACATTTTTTTAACAGAAATTCCGCATTTTTTATTCGTCCTTGAAATTCTCGATGAGTTTTGGAAATGAAGGGTGCTTACTGTTGACTAGTTTTGGTGCGGGGGAAGGTTGTTTTGTACTCTTTGATGGCAACTCCATTGCTGTGTGTCAAATCTAGGCTTCTGTCGTCCTTCAGAAGTCAGCGTACCAATATATGTCCTCGAAATAGATGAATATCGGTTGACTTTCTTCAGATGCCATACCTTGAAGAAGCTCGAACGCAGCGGGGACGTCCTCTACGGGCAGAAATGCTGTTGCGAAAAGCATTCGAGAAAGCTCGCGAAAATTAAGGTAATTGTTGTTATGATGAGTGTTGCCTGACGACTGAACATGTCGCCAGAGGCTTTGAGCCAGATGAAAAAAAAAACTAAATTTTAGCGCTCTGATGGGTAGCTATTTTTGAGTTTATCACAGCTTCTTCAAAATCAATTATAACGCGTTTTGGGGACTCAACTTTTTGAACACTGAAGAGGCGACAAAAAGTTGATTCCTTTTTGTCGGGTAGCACAGCGTTAACAAGAGGAATAAGGCATCCATTCAACTGAAGCGTGTATTGTATAACTTTGATAGAATACATTGGACCAGTCGAAAACGTTCCATCGCAGAACCATTCATCTGATAAAGATAGTAGGTCTAACCCAAATAACGTGGCAAACACAATAACCCGATTTTTATCTTGGGGATCAGAATCGTTCAAAAGGAACTGCTCTCCATCATGAGTTTTCTGTAGGGCCAGTGGTAATTCAAAGCCAGTCAGCGAAGTTGGCTCTGCCATCTGTGGTCTTTTTTCGCGTCGATTTCTATTTACAGCTTGCTGCTTAGCATAATAACTTGGTAATTGAACGGCTGTTTCTCGTTTCACTTGAGCTGCGAAAATAGTCTGCCGTGGTGTTGCATCAGAAACGCTGCTCGATCTGAAAGTGTTTTTCTGAACTTAAGTTATTCGATGTCAGCCGGATCGAAAAAGTGGCAGTGATCCTTAACGATCTCAACGGAGTCTTCTTTTGTACGCACATGTCTCTTGCAAATACTTTGTGCGCAGCGCCAGGAACGGGAATTGTTTGAAAGTGTTCAGTGCTTAATATAAGCATACCCTTCAAAAATCAGTAACTCAGAGTTTTTGTTAGTCAGTATAGTTTCCTTTGATACTTATTGAATTTCGTTTCAATTGATTGTTGCCAAGTGTTCGCAAATAAAACAACTTGAACAACCTGTCTCATTTTGCATGGATTAAAAAAGCTCATTTTTTAAATTGCGTTAATTTTTATGTTTCGCGTATTATTGCTTTTAATGAGTGGCCGCTGCTGTTATCTAGGTTGTTCTAGTTTATCTGCCATACTACCTATTGTCATCCAGATTAGTTGGAACCAAAATGTTTTTCATCCGAGGCGAATTTTCTGATCAGTTACTGGAACAACTATCACTTCGATCAATGAGACTTTTTTTTTGTACTTTGCTATGATTGCTCGACTATTGTGTACAGGATTGTTTGGTATTGGACTGTTTTGTACAAACACGTTCTGTATATGTGTTTTAGAGTCCGGATAAATTTGGATAGCTATTTGCTGCTATCCAAGTTTTCTAGTTTTTGACTGATGATTTCAAATTCGATATTCTTGTTCTAGAATCTTCTACGTGTACTATGAGCAGTACCTCACAGTACAGAGTGACACAATAACGAGTCTGAGTATCTGCATTGCGGCAGTATTCCTCGTCTCAGTCCTCTTCATGGGCATAGACCTCCTAGCTGGGCTGTATGTAATAATGGGGGTGGCTGGAGTTATTCTGTCCATGTTTGGACTCATGTACTTCTGGAATATTTGGCTAAATGCAGTCTCACTTGTTAATCTCGTCATGGTAAGTTTTGAATTCGAACAAAAAAATGATTGGTGTAAAATCAAGATCATTTTGTTTAATCTTGGGAGCCACTGTTAAGTCTGAAAGGAGCAGGCGCCCAAAAAATACAAGTCTGACTTCAAAACATAAAAAGTACTCAAAACGGGACTTTCGGCTCATTCATTATTCTTCAAAACTTTGTATGCTCCTGCTATACACATTTCGGTTACTAGAATTTTTTTTTAAATGTCATGAACATCGATAATTTGTCATGCTAATTCATATTGTCATTTTAATATCTTATTGTGTTAATGTCCTGTTATCTGGTCTGTTATCTGTTATGTCGGTTTGATCGCAACTACTATTGACATGTGATCAAAATGATCAATGATCAGATGTGATCAAGTGATCAAAATGAATATTTCAGGCAGTGGGCATTGCGGTGGAGTTCTGTTCGCATATCGTGCGTGCCTTCATTCTGTGCGACAAAGATACTCGGCTGGAGAAAGCGACTGAATCTCTGATTGAAACAGGCAGCTCAGTGAGTTATTCTCATGTTTCATGACTCTTCTAGATATTGATGCTGGACTAATTAACTTGATAGATGGATGTTTACTAGCAAATATTGAAATCATGTTTTCATGCTCAACTTATTAAGAGTCGATCAACGTAGTTCAGACTCTTAGATAGGTCATGATGTTTTTTTGTTCTTTTTCCAAAAAAAAACACATTTTTCTAAACGATTCATGAACGGATGAATTTCAAAAAGTTTCCAAATAGCCTCACCGGAATTCCTTGCTGAGAAAATCTTTGCTTGAATGTTTTTTTAACTGATTGGCCTCGCATGATTGTCCGCGCTCTATGAAACAGCTTGACAGATATCACAAGATTCAAAGCTTGAATGGTTTGCTGAGAAAAATTGTCTTTTTGTGAATCTATTTGAAAAATAACATTGATTTTCCAAAGTTCTATTGTTTGAATGGAGTGCTTAAAAATTTTTTGCCAATCAGTACACGGTATGGAATAACTAAAAATTAGCGAATCAGTTCATTATGAAATATTTCGAGGTATTCCAAGAGTTCAGGCCTTGATTGGCCTGCTCAGAAAAATAAATATCTGCACAGATAACTTTTGCAAAAATGTTCAAGCTTAAATACTTATGAATCACTTCAAAGTTGCGTAGCTTGAATGAATAGCTTGCCACGGAAATTTTTACCAACCGATTCACGATATGGATCAACATGAATTTTTATTACTTGAATAGCTTGATCACAACAACCAACTTTTGCGAGCCAGTTGAATCAAAGATATAGGCACGCAAGTTCAGGATAAATGATATTTAGGTCTCTGAAATAAGATGGTCTCTAAAGTATAAAAAAGCAGAAAGAACGTTAAAAATTATGGCCATGAATCACGAAAGCATCATGCGTATCAAATTAGTATTGTATTTTAACATGGCACCATCTTCCGTGCTCATTTTTTCAAGGAACTAAATAAAAATAATTCTACTTAATGCCAAACTATGTCTGTTTAGGTTCTCAGTGGTATCACTCTGACCAAGTTCTGTGGAATAATTGTGCTGGCATTTGCCAGTTCGCAGCTGTTCCAGATCTACTACTTCCGGATGTACCTAGGCATCGTGCTGTTCGGAGCAGCCCACGGACTCATTATGCTTCCAGTATTCCTCTCCTATATTGGTCCGTTTACGATCATACTAGCTTTAGTTTTCTTAGTTACTTTTGCGAGATCAAGTGTCTTGTAATCGGGAACTAAACTTTTTTCCCGTAAACAATTTTTCTTACACAGTTGTCTGAAATTGAAATTGCTGTATTAGTGAACCTCTATAACTTCCAGTATCCTTCCTACTTAATGTAGAGGAAATGCAGTTACCTTGACGTCCTATGGTCTTGGATTCGAGTCCCGGTTTGCAGTATAGAAGAATTCGATTTTTTTCCTGAAAAATTGCATTGTCGGCCTATTGCTTGTCTGCTTATGTTTTGTCGGCGTAGTTGACATATCACTGATTGAATTGCTCATAGTTTTTTTGACAGTTTTTATGGCTTTTTCTGTGTTCGACATTTTTAAAAGTTGTTTCCGTCTCTGTTCACTAGCTTGCGTTGTATCGCAAATGATGCGAAGCTTCGCTTCGCCTCTGTGAAATCTAAAAAGTTTGTTTCCAAGACGGGAAGAACACTATTTGTTTTTCAAAGAGTTGATGAACGTAGCGGAGACTCATATATATGTCATAATGATATTTTTTCTTTGTTTCTTTTTGAAAAAGCTTTATTTGTTTCTTTTAGGAAAATAGTTCAGCCTCAGTTTTACTGTTTCGCGGTTTGACTCATGATTTTTTAAGTACAGTTCGTCGGACGATTTTATTCGAACGACTAAACTATTTTTTTTTTCTGTAACTAAGCTAACAGAAAACCAATAGAGTAAAAAGGATTTCTTTGTGTAATTGCTTGGCTTTCATGAAATTAGATAGCAATAAAAGTGCAACTAATCTGATACGCAAAAAAAATTTTTTCGGATATCCGGGAACAAAATTTGTTTCGACGTTCCGATAATAAATGTTTTTTCGACTATCCGGGATTTTTTTCGACCATTCACTAAATAAGAGCGATGTTAAATAAGTGTCTTGGAAGGGACGCGGGTAGTAACTGCCAAAAAAGGTTTTTAAACCTCAATTAATTGCCAATTTTTGCCTCTGCGTGTGACAGAAATTTTCTGTTAAAAATAAAATTTAAACAATTTGCGGGATAGCTCAAATGTTGTTGATCTTATGAAAAAGTCGAAAGAATTTTCAATTTTTCTGAGGCAATCCCTTCCCCTTAAAAAATTCGATGGAATTTACGTTTTTTTTCTGAGGCAATCCTTTTCTGAGGCAATTTTTGGCTTTAAGCGAATTGAAAAAAAAAGATTTCGGCTATCCGGGAAAAAAATACCGGCTATCCGGGAACGAAAACAGTTTGGCTATCCGGGAACGAAAACAGTTTGGCTATCCGGGAACGAAAACAGTTTGGCTATCCGGGAACGAAAACAGTTTGGCTATCCGGGAACGAATTCATTTTTCGGCTATCAGGGTATCGGCTCCGTAACACGCCACCGCTGAGATTTCAAAAAAGTCAGCATTTTTTTCTTTTTTCTTGAGTCCGTTGAATCTTTTCAACTGTTTTGCTTACAATTTTTTTTGCTTAGGACGAGTTGCTAACCCAGGAAAGAGAAGAACCACGGCAATCCAAGCATACGATAAATCATAATCGCAAATCAGGCCAGTTGACGCGCAGATTAAAAATGAACTATAAATACTGCAAAGTATCCCATTTTAGCTCTAACTTTTACTCATCTGATAACATAAATTTTGACGTTTTATTAAAATCAAAGCGTCTCTATATTTTCAAATGTAGTTAGAATTGTAAATCGAACTTACATATCCGTTCTTTTATGAAAGATTTCCATCTGTAATCAAATCAAATTATCAAAAAAATTTAACTTATTAGCCGAAAGTACGACTTGATTGTGTATGGTAAATAAATGAAAAGAAAGACGAATCTGAGAATAAGATCTTTGGGAAAGAATCAGGCGAAAGTTTGATCAGAAATAATTTTGATAGCTGACTCTTTCCACTAATTTAGTGGTTTTTGGGATTTGGTTGAAGGCTGAAAATCTCGATATCTTGCACTTATTTAACTTTTAACGACACCAAAGACACTGATATTTCCTGATGATTTGAACCTGTAGAATTTGTGACCACGGAAATTCTTTTTGTAACGGCTTAAATTCGAAAGTACGAAAATTAAACAGAAGATTAAGATTGATTTAGATCAGTTTTAAATTGTCTTAAATTGATATTAAATCCCAGCTAAAAAATCGATCCAAATTGATTATAAATCGATTTAACTCCATTTGTTAAGTCCTAAATTGTTTCTAATTTTAGGGGGAGTAATACGGATTTAAATCGATTTGAGCTGATTTTTTTTCGAATTTCATTACTTTCAAGTTTGCGTTGCATTACCTCATTGAAAATCATTTTTTATTTTACATCCATAGCGTATGGTAGCATATTAACAAAACTAAATATATATTTTTAAAAATCGATAGCAATTTATGGTTTTCTGTACATTTTGAGCTTAAAGTTTGATTTATTGTAACTCTTTTCTTGATTTGTTACTTAGGTTTTTGCGGAAACCTGATTATTAATGACAATTTTCTATAATTTTGTTGCATTTTTTGATCTCAAAAAGTTAATTTGTAGCGACCATTTTCTTGATTTGTTACATACGTTTTTGCCCAATATCTGAATTACAAATGATTTACTATGAGTTCAATGTATATTTTTTCGAGCTCAAAATCTGATTTTTGCGAACCAGTTTCTTCAATTCTATAACATCTGGCCCGTGTATATTTAGTTAAAAAATCGAGAATAAAATTTTTCAATTATTTTTTTTAATTGCCTTTTTGTAGCGTGTTAGCAGAAAAACCGATTCAAATTGATTTAAACTAGACTTTGTAGACATTTAGATGGATTTTTGTGAGTCGGAAAATCCGTCCAAATTGATTTAAATCGATTTTTTAGACACTTAAATTGATCCAAAGTTTTCAAGAAAGATCAATCAAAATCGATTTAAAATCCATTTAAGTTCCTAAAATGTTCATTGTTAATCAATCTGAATGAATTTAAATTGATCCGGAACCATTTTTGTCACTACGGGTTTTTAAAAACATACATTTTTTTGCCAAAACCAGGAAACCTTGATAGAGTTGAAATCATTTTATCTACCGAAAATTGCATTCCTAATTGTTCACTCGTCACGCTAAGCATGGATAGACGAACTCCTGTCCGGCGTATTTAATCCATTTATTCGCGACCCATTTAACTCCCACCAGCACCGGACAAGCTGCATGTAGAGTATCCATATCTCCAGACCCGTCCCTTCTTAAGTTGTACCAAAACACAGCCCCGCCTTTTTCCGGTTTGACATTGACACCTGCTTTGATAAAAGCTGTCGTGCCTCCGAGTTCGACATCCGAGAGATACATCAGCACAGTGGCGACTCGGTGATATAATTGAAAAAACTCCTTCGGATGCTTGGAGGGATCGGTCAAGAAATCGTAATGTTGATTGTATAGTCCCCCCACTCCGTAATTTGCAATTTGTAATTGCTCAGCGGTTTCCATGGATAAGTTGGTCATCTGGTGCATCCTGAGGGAAGTTGCGGCGACGACTGGGTCTCGTGAGTCTGGCAGCCAGCCGGATTGACTCACACGACTGTCGACGAACTGATAGTAGTCATCGCCTGCGACACCCGACCTATCGCACAAACGAGGAAACATTATATCAACAACATAATGGATACCAAAAAGGGTCACCGAAATGAATCGGCGGCAGAAATACTGTAAATAATCCAATTGGTATGAATTTTGTTACTCGATTTTCATCCAATTAACGAGCTTCTGGTTTTTTTTGGTTTCAATAACGTTCATACATATGGGGATTGTGAGGGTATGAACTGTTTCTGGAAAGGTGAAGGAAAATTTCACGGTGTAACTAACTTTTCCAGTTCAGGTAGTCCCAGTTCTTTGAGTCTTTCGATCTCTTCATCAGTGAGAAACTGATGCCAGAACTCCATGTAAGGCTCTTCCAGCAGCACCTCGGTTTTAACAGGCTGAATCATCAGCGAAGGGTTCCAGTTATTCGAATATTTGCACTTTTCCCAGATTTTAAAACCCTTGGTTCTGGAAATCAGCTCGCTGCCAGCTTTATTGGAGGATCCAGGAAAAGCACCGGATCGGCATAAAATTGTTTGAGGTTTTTCTTCAATGCTTGATTTCATTGCGTTTGAAAGATTCTGATGCTCGTTTTCAGATAGATTTTGTCTATAAATCGTCATTAAGTTGATATTTTTCTGAATCCTTTCATTCGGTCCCGTTAGCTGTAACGCTTTTTTGGCCAACAAAATAGATTTTTCGTAGTTTTCAGAAAAGTACTCGCAGTAATGATGATTGGCGTACGCGCTTCCCAGTATGGTATTGAGCTCTAAATCAGTTTGACATTTGGAACCATCAGCGCAGGCGTTTGTTGAACCGAAAGCTTTTTTTCGAGCCAAAATCGTTTGCTCCAGAAGTTCAAAGTACTCAATACAAGCTGACACTTTATCCAATTTGAGTGCAGCAAGACCTAAAAATGGCTTCTTATCGCAATCAAGAGAAAACTCAATTGCAAGTTGAATATAAAAATATTCTACAAAATCAGGGGCGGATTTAAGATTTTCTCGAGGGGGGGGCGGATTTTTAAAAAATTTTCGAAAATTTTGACGACATTTTTTTTAAAAGTTTTTAGGTCGATCAGATTGATTTTCCGAGCTCTCCCAAAGCAGTAAAAAGACCTTGTTTTGGCCAAATTTTCTGCGCCGCAGGCATTTTATTGAAAAAACAGGTCAAAAAATCCGTTTTTGGGCACTTTTTGGAAAGTTTTGACAAAAAAACGCGTTTTTTTGGCGCGCGCTCCCCCTCAAAATTAGTATATATTGGCGCCAAAGGCGCCTTTAGAAAAATTTTAGGGTCGGTCGGCCAAAAATGGATTTCTTAAAAAGTACCAAGGGGGGACCCTTTGGGTTGGCAGGGGTTCGAATTCCGATATAAATCCGCCCCTGTACAAAATAGTGCTTTTTACATGATCAAACAAGAGAAACCGGCTGCAATGCAATTCGCCCAAACTGTTCAGATCACAGTAATTTTGGCAAAAAAAATTAAAAAAAAAAACTTTTTGTTGCCCTAACAGGTAAGAAATATAATCGAATTGGTAATCAGCTGCAAGATAAGTTATCAATAATACAAGATCCGAAAAAGAACAGAATATCAGTGCATTATATATTAGTGCCATATTGTAAAAATGTCTGAAATTACAGCCGTTTTTCTCAGCTTTGAAAAAGCTTGCCTTAATTTTTTTCTGGTGTCCGAATCACGACTGAAACGGCTGTAACATTATAACACACTCGGTGCCGTATGAGTGTTATTCAAGGTTTCTGGTTTGACTGAAAAAGCAAACACTTACCCTGCGCCATAATTCTTTGCGAGAGCTAGCGGAAGGTCAGAATAGTAACTTTTCCGGATGAAAGATAAATAATCTACGATGAACTTGATATGATATTTATTATAAAAATACTCAGGTCGAAAAAAATTCAATTTATGATGTTATAAAAATAGCTTACCGATAGCATGTATGTCTTGAAGCTTATTGAACTTCAGTTTTGACTGAAATTTTCCTATGGTTCCGTCGGTGAAGTTTTTAGCTGGAATATTGTATGTCTCGCCCAGGCGTATAACTCCAGCTATTGCGTCACGTGACATTGCTTCCTGCTTCGAAAACTCATCCATAAAATATTTTACAGTCATTTGGACATGTTGGAAATCCAGGGTTTCATTTATGGTTTTCCATTTGTCTTGGAACCGCTTGATGATTGCTAGCTGGTTTGTTGGGTGTTTGAAAACCTCCTCGTTATTAGTGTCAATTCCTGAATTGCTATTAAGTTTCACATCATTGGTAAATAAATTTGAACGAGTTTCACAAAGTACCGAAATTTTTGGAGCTACGAAATTTTCTCAAAAGCTTGAATTACGTGCCCTTAATTTTGGTGTAAATAAGACAAACTAAGTTTTTCTGGGAATAGTTGTGATTAAACGACATCATATTAGGATTGAATTTTTAGTGTGTTAATAGGAAACTTAAAAGCCCGCATTCCTAGTGTTTCAGACAAGGGCTCAATTTTATGACTTCTCAGTTGTGTGATTCGATTCTGCAGTCCTTCTAGTTGGACGGAAAGAACGTCTAGATTTCTGACTAGTTGTAAGTCCAATTTGAAGATATCTTTCAATCTACCAGTAGCACTTGCAACATCATTGCACTCAACTGAAGACAAGAGGGTGATCTAAAAGCATACCGAATCTCGAAAAAAAAACTAAAAATCTTATATTTGAAGTTCCGTAATCCATGTTAGAACCATAAAATACGCGAGCGTTTTGTGGATCTACGATGATTTTAGTTAGACTATCAGCTTTTTGAGTTTTCATTGCATACCCAGATCACAAGTTTTTGGATCGATGCCTCCTAGAATACTGCTGTCCAACTTCTTTGTGTTTCTGGAAGTTTGTTTATGTGAATATCTGAATGGTTTTTATCGTTAAGAGTGAAATCAACTGTTCTTACCAAAAATAAAATCGTTGCCTCTGGTATTTTAATCATTTTGAACTTTGCTTTTTGTTAAAATTAATTTAAAAACAGTTCAATGCAGCGATTATAGCAAAAATGTAAAAGTTTTGGAATTGAGTTTTCAATATCGAAAATATTTGATACGCTTAATGAACCGCATCGTCAAAATCCAGAAAACAGCACAGATGTTTTTTCACTGTTTATGAACATTTAACATTGAGATGTTATTTGTTTGTGGCTAATTTCACTCCTTAACAATTCGTTTTGCAGGCTGTTCATTTTATCATGAGCTTTGAGTTAAAAAACATCATTTTGTTAAAAATAGTAACTTCGAAGTTATAAAATTTATCTGTCATAGAGGCATATTTTTCTTTAGTGCGCATGGAATAACTTACAAGACTCTGATAATTACTCCTCTGCCGTTTAGGGGGATGAATTTAGTTGGTTCTGATTTTCGAAGAAAGTAATAGATGATGTACGCTGGGGGTAACTGTTTCTTCTAAACTATTTCGATGATTTAAATAACAGTTTTGAGGATTTTTAATAGGATATGAAACACAAATGTGTCTTTTGTTCGTTTCCTAACACATATTTTTATCTGCAATAAGTTTATGGCATTAGAAGCCAAAATTATCATTTTTACTTGCCGTTGCATGCGGAGGATAATAAAAACAAGACTGCTTTTATCAGGGCGAAGCCCTGAATGTTCCGACTGCCTTTTAAAGTTTTATGAAGCAGTATTAACATTAAAAAATTAAATGTAATAAAATAAAATAAAAAAAAAAATTCTAAAATTTGAAATTTTTTATGAAAGTCATCCCGCCACACGCCATATAAAGTACAAAAGGATAGATTTCGCTCCTTGTAACAAACAAATTATGACAATTCAGCTTCTTTCAACCAATTTGGAACGATTTTAGGACGGATTAACTCTCCGCTTAAGCGTTAATAGCGCGAAATATATCGCGCATTAATTGTCCCAAATTGGTCAAAATGGCAATCTTTAAACCTCATAACTTTACGAAAAATGATCACAGGTTAAACATATTTTCAAATTTGAGCTCAAGACAACAATACTTTTTGAATGATATAAAAAAAATTCCGTCAAAAATGGCTAGTTAAAAAGTCGAATTTTGTCTGAAGAAAAACAACCCACCCCGAGCACAAATATTCCGTTACTTTTGTATCGAAAGTCGGAACAATAACAATGTCATCCAACAAAGTGTTACGAAGTATTTTCAGCCTTAATTTTGTATAAGCCAAAAATATTTTTGGATGATAGACAAAAAATATAATTTTTACTAATCAAAATATCAAAGTTTTTTTCAAAAGCAAAGTTACGAAATGTTGTGCAATTATTTGATGTTCAAATCCTTCCAAATTTCAATTGGGAAACATAGGAAGTGTATTTCAATAAATATTCTGTTCAACAATTGACCCAGTAGTTCTAGCGTAAAAATTGATCGACTATAAGGAGCTTGAAATGACCCATCTATGAGGTTAAAATTTTTGGTCCGATTTTTGCTATTTAAAATATTTCATATAATTCTGGAAAATTTCTCTGCATAGTTTCTCCTCTTTTTTGCTCCGACTTTTGAAGAAAGCGCGGAATATCTATGCTTCGTGAAATTTTTTATTCAGTCAATTTTCGACTTGTTATCAAAGCGTTTTTGACGGAATGTTTCATAGCATCTGAGAGATTGTTATCCTATGTGATCCAAGTTTTGCTATTTAAAATATTTCATATAAATCTGGAAAAATTCTATGCACACTTTCTCCTCTTTTTTGCTCCGAATTTTGAAGAAAGTGCGGAATATCTATGCTTCGTGAAGTTTTTTATTCTGTCAATTTTCGACTTGTTAACAAAAAGTTTTTGACAGAGTTTTTTATAGCATCTGAGATATATTCTTATCCTAAGCTGAAATTTAGAAAAATATTTCACCTGTTATTGTTTTTTTTACATTTATGGGCGTTTGAAAACTGCTAATTTGGCGAAATTGGGATAATTGAAGTGCGACATATTGCTTGCTTATAACACGCGTAAGAAGCGTTTATGCATTGCAAATTGATTTGAGGCCAGCAATTTAATCCTATTGGCACAATACGAGACGCTAAACACACCCTTAGTATTTACATAGCTTGTGGTGGAATAAAACGAAAAAATAAATAAAAACAAATTTTCTTCTTTTTTTCTCTCAATTATTTCGTCAATTAGTCAACCAAAAAAAAAACTTTTCAAATGGCCTTGAGTGCAGTCGGGACTTTGCAATGATGTACGAGCAGTCCTGTTTAGCTTACGTCTAGTAACAAAATATAAGCCTATATTCCTTGCCTAGAGATAATTGGAGTGCTTCAATTTGGCTCTTACGCCTTTCTAGGACAAAATAAAACTTTTTTTCCAATAGCAACAAAGTTATTGTTCCAACTTTTGATACGAAAGTAACGGAATATTTTTGCTCGGCGTGGGTTTTTTTCTTCAGACAAATTTTGACTTTTTAACTAGCCATTTTTGACGGATTTTTTTTATATCATAAGTATTGTTGTCCTGAGCATAAATTTGAAAAGATATTTCACCTTCGATCATTTTTCATAAAGTTATGGGGGTTTAAATATTTCCATTTGGGCCAATTTGGGACAATTAACGCGCGCTATATTTCGCGCTATTAACGCGTAAGCGGAGATTTAATTGGTCTTAGAAATCGTTCCAAATTAGTTGAAGGAAGCTTATTTGCCATAATTGATTTGTTACAATGAGCAAAATCTATTCTTGGATACTTTATATGGCGTGTGGGGGGATGCTTTCATGAAAAAGTTTCAAATATTAGAATTTTTTTTCATTTTGTTTTAAAACATTTATTTTTTTATGTTACTACTTCTCTATAAACCTTAAAAGGCAGTCGGAGCATTCAGGACTTCGCCCTGATACGAGCAGTCTTGTTCATATTGAAATACATAATATACTTTCACATTGAAGTGAAAACCCCAGATCCGCCCCTGCTATATATACTAACTTTGAGGGGACGCGTGCGCCTAAATTGTTTGATGCCTTCCAAAAACTGCCAAAAACACAACTTTTTGGGCCGGTTTTTTCAAAGATTTTGTCAAAATAGGGTCTTTATTACTCTGGTCTTATAGTTTTAAAAGAGAGATCGGAAAATCAAATCGGTCGACTTTGAAAGAAGACCATCAAAATTTTCGAGAAGAAAAGAGTCATCCCCCTTCAGGAAAATCCTAGATCCGTTGCTGGTCTTAAGTGTTCAAGAAAAGACCTGATTTCATTTGGAAAAGCCTAAAAAAATTTTAGATCCACTCTTCGTGAAAATTCTAGGTCCACCCCTGGTCCTAATTTCTTGAAAAGAGATCTGAGTTCATTTAGAAAAGTCCAGAACAATTTTGCTTAATTTTTAGATCTGTCCTTTGTGAAAAACCTAGATCTGGCGCTGGTCTTCATTGCTCAAGAAGAAATCTGAATTTATATGGAAAAGTCTAGAAAAAAATTTGCGAAACGTTTAAATCCGCCCATCGTGACAATCCTAAATTCGCCTTGTCTGCAACTGCTATTTTGTCTAAACTTAAGGCCAATTGTCTAAGAATATTGTAAAAATGTTTGCTGAAGATTTCACCAGAATCGCCTGATCTATCTTTCGTTTTTTCGCTTTCTTAGGGACTCAAGTATCATATCATACTTATATTGTTACTGTTACTATTATGGTTCGAAAATTTTATCAGGTAACTTGCGTTGAAGCTGGCGCTTCATTTGAACTATTTTCATATTTTGAAACTGAAACCAGAAAAGTTGCATAACGCAAACTGCAATAATTCTTTGTGGACAGGCTTTGTTAATAACAACAACAGCTGATAGCAATCTGACACATGGGGCTTAGGGGGGATCGAACCTGGGGACCCCTGACAGTTGACCGCCACAGGTGCTTCTTGTTTTGAAATATTACTCAAGCAGAACGTTTCAGTATTGGTTCAAACAATAAATCCAAATTTCAAAGAAATGCCAATTTATTTTGAGACCAGTGAACCCCCGCTGACAATTTTAAGAATGAAAGCCAGTAATATAAATTGAAGAGATAAGGCGAATGTTTGAAGTAATATATTGCGAGTGGAGAAGTAGGAAAAGTTGACCAGGTCAGTTGAGATTCGAATTTAAGTAACTTGTAATAACTAAATTGTCATAGCTTAAATGTAAAAACTCAGGCAATCAGGTGGGCTTATAATTTATAACTTGGATTTGTTAAAGACATATTTGAAGGTTGTTCCTAGTTTGTCAGTTTCTGTTCCTGCTGACTCTCATTTGGGTGTGTTTTTGATTCGCTTTTACCTCGTCCGTTTTTCCCCTTTTCTGAGACCAGATTTGGTGAGTTCTCGTTAGTAAAGATTTGGTTAGAGTTCAACACATAAGGAACATTTGTAGTTGAAATGTTCAACTAAACTAAATAATTTATTTTCTACAATAGCGGGTTGGGAGTTCATAAGGAGGTCCAATATTTGAAAATGTTAAACCATCGCATTAGCCATCAGTACTCTTTGCTTTTTTAACCGGGGAGAGGGAGGGAAGGGTTTTTTAACCGGATTCAAGACTTTTGAAACGGTCAGATTGTTCAGGCAAATTGTCAATGAATAAAATCATGGAATAAAAATGACAATCCATCTCAAAAACTTTTTCAAACAAAAAACCTATCCTCACCGTTCAGATTTTTTTCTTAAAGCCGAAAAAAACTACAAAATTTAATTTTGTCCTCTAATCATTGACAACTAATTATAACAGAAAACAATGGACAAGTTGCCGGAGGATAAGTTGAACGAGTTGCGGGATGCATTTGCCCTGTTTGACAAGGAGGGCAAGGGGGTGCTGAAGGCCAGTGAGATTGGAGATCTGGCACGTGCCATGGGCACAGACTGCACCATCGCCGATGCCAACAAAATCACAGGTTGCCAATTTTAATCAATGCTATCTTCCTATCGAAATTTGATTTGAGTTCACAATGTCCAAACGTTGCAAAAAAAATTGTCAGGCTGACTATTTAAGCTATTTCAAACATATTTTTCTTCATACGGTCTTGTAAAGTCACAAGTTACACAGGTTGTGACAATTTATTTAAATTTTTAATCATCGGTTCACTCGGAGATTTACACTTGAGGTTTTCTCGGTAATTTAATAATCATGCTGGTCAAAAAAATTTAAGATTGACCATAATATTATCAAAAAAAAAATAGTTGATAATAAAATTAATAAACGATTTATCGCTTAAGTGTCATAAAAGATAGTCATTGAACAGTGTTTTTCAGGCGCCAAAGAAGACCCTAACAAAACTGTTAAGTTTGATGAGTTTGTGCCAATGATGCTGGACCTACAGAAGATCGTAAACCCAATCAAGAAAGCAGACTTCATCGAAGGATTTAAGGTGAGAGCAAAACGTGCTTCAACCGAGAATTTCACGGGAAGATACATTCACGGGAAGATATATTCACGGGAAACTGTAACTTTTTTTTGTTTTCAACCGACGAAGTTCAGAGGTTTTGACTTGGTACAAAATTTGTTTCTTGTGAAATAAAGTTTACCAGGGGTACTGATGAAAATTGGTTTAGCAGGAAAGCCAAAATGAACAGTCAACTATAATTCGTGAAAAATGCTATGACTTTATTTTGTTTCCTGATATAAAAAAAATTTAAGATCATTAAATCTCTTTAGTTTTATAACTTTATTGTTCATAGTTGCTTATATTTTTATAAATGTGTTTCAATTTTGAATTGGATGATTGTTGTAGTGTGTGATGGACAACATGAACACTGGACTGGTGGAGATGGTGATGATCAAGCAGGTGTTGATGAAGTTGGGGGAGAAGTGTGACGAGGAGAGTGTCATGTTGGCCCTCAAGGGTATGGAGGACGACAAGGGCATGGTCAAGTACGAAGACGTCATCACCAAAGTACTAGAGGGTAAGAACAGATTAATACAAAGTACTACAGTCTAAATATACTTTCATGGAATATAAAGTACTCTGTAGTCTCAGTAGTCTAAATAAAGTTTTATGGACTTCAAGGCAAAACTTATTGTTGTTTTAGGAAACTACTGCTAGTATCCAGGAACTTCGGGTGAAGACCAGTCGCCAATGAAAACTATGAATGTTTTATTTTGTATTTCCTATTTTTTGTATACCGCACTTTGTTCTAACTTATCCTAAATTGAAATCTTGCCTCAGATTTTTTGCTTTCTTGACTTAAATCAGCCTATTTACTCAGCCCATAGCATGCAGATTTTTGCGTTTAATCAACCTAATAGTGAGTGAAACTTGTCCAGCGGAAAGTTAAGCTACAAGAATATCAACTAAATTTATGAGTGATTCAAGAAAAAGGTCTAAAAAAAATAAATTTATAAATATTTTGGCAAGTTTTGACGACTTTTGAATAGCCTTTTTTATCCCATCTGAAATGTTTTGACTCCTTGAGCTGAAACTTTAAAAAAAATGATAGTTTACCTGAGATAATTTTTTGTAAAGTTTTGGCGGTTTGAAACTTACCAGTTTGGCTAATTTTGGGCAATTATCGCGCGAAAAACTTCTCATAATCCGTGAGATTCGACTTAATCCGGCTCAAAAACTGTCATAATTTGATTTGAGGCAAATTTTTGGTGCTGCTTACGTTGTTAGACGCTAATTATTTAACTTTGTAATTAACAGAGCGAGTGAGGGAATGATTGCAGAAAAAATTATCCAAAATAAAAAAAACTTTTCAACATTGTTTAAAAAGATGACTCATAAAAGAAATATAAAAGATGACCCATTTTTTGTAATTAAGAGGCAGTCGAATTTTTCAGGGTTTAGCCGGATGCCTACAAACAAGTCTCATCCCAAGCTGCTCGATTATTTGGAAAATAGAACAAGACTGCTCGTATCAGGGCGAAGCCCTGAGTGTCCCGACTAGCTTCTAAAGTCTATGAAGCAGTACTAACATTTTAACATTTTTAAATTTGAGATTTTTATTGAGAAAATTATCCGCCCACACGCCATGTTAAGTACAAACTAATAGATTTTGCTTCTGGTAACATCAACTAGGGCAAATAAACTTCCTTCAACCAATTTGGAACGATTTCGACGACGGATTAAATCTTCGCTTACGCGTTATTAGCGCGAAATAAATCACGCGTTCATTGTCCCAAATTGGCCAAAATGGCACTCTTTAAACCTTCATGACTTTCCAAAAATTGATTGCAAGTGAAATATCTTTTAAGAATTAAGGAATTAAGCTCAGGTCAACAATACTTTTTGAATGATATATAAACGTTCCGTCAGGCTAGTTAAAAAGTCGAAATTTGTCTGAAGAAACAAAAATTCCGTAAAATTAGTAAAACCCTATGTTCTATATGAATTTTTGAGAAATACACAAAAAGAAATACACTATATCAAAGTTACAGTTTTAAAAATGACTTGGTTTTTCTATCGCAATTGATATCCTAAAATTTTATTAGCAGAAACGTTCCGAAAATGTAAACCAGACTGCTCGAATTTAAAGGAAACACCCTTGTTGTTACGACTGCCCCTTAAAGCTGATAAAAAAAAGTTTTTGCTTCAAAACGTTTGATAAAATAACCAAAAAATGAAAAGAATGAAAAAACGCAATAATCACGAGTTAGTTATTCCAAATTTCCAAATGAACAATTTTCAAACCTTCATAATAATTTTTGAAGAAAATTACTTTAAAAATTTCCTTATATATGAGCTCTTGAAAACTATATTCTTAAGATGGTATAAAAACTTCCATAAAAACCTAGCTAGAATATCGAATTTTGACTGAAAAAAAATGACCACCTCTAAGCATAAACATTTCGTCACTTTCTTCGAAAGCCGGTCAATAACTCAGGTACGAAGACATAATATTCTTAAAACAATAATTTACTTTTGTCCTGACAGTTTTTGACCTAAATGTTTCCATATGCTGCGCTTCTTGTTTCGAGAACATTTGATTCTCTCCCCTGATTTAATTTTAAAACCTTGTGGCATCATCACAATTGCAAAGCAAACACATTTTTAGGAAGAAAGCCTGATCAAAAAAGGCAGCTTGTTTGCTATTTTTCCAGACTATCAAATTTCAAAAGCTAAAAAAAGTGTTGTTTGGGCTTCAAAACATTATTTTCGAAGTATTAAATATTACTATAATTTTCAAACTTTGGATAACCAGAGCTCTCCTTTTCCTGAAAACTACATAAAACGCGAAATTTTTTAAAATTTTTTAACCCCTGTTGGAGCTTGCTTCAATTTTAATAATTAGGCTGTGCTTGCAATAAAATCTAAATGTTTAAATGAGAAAACTTTCGAAAATTTGAATATCAGAACTAAACTGTACATTTTCATTATTAATTAGGAAATTATTTGGATTGAGTTTACAAGTTTTTTGTTTGAATAATTTTCATTACTTTTTGGTACTCACGATATCAACTTTAAATATCAGAACTAAACTGTACATTTTCATTATTAATCAGGAAATTATTGGATAAAATTTACAAGTATTTTGTTTGATTACCTTTCATTACTTTTCGGTACTCACGATATCAATTTTAAATCTGTCAAATTGATTTAAAGTTTTTTCTGCTCAATGTCAAATTGCTGGCAGTATCGACGACTTTGAGATCAAATTTTTAAAATCGACCATGTTTTCCAATTAATTGATTTTTTCACATTTTTTAAAGTTCAAGATCTGCAAGAAATTTGTTTCAAATAGCCAATTGCGCATTTTTAGCTCTCATAATTTTTAGGTCATTTAACCAACAAAAAAATTACAGAGCAGTTAATTTGTTCGAGAAAGTCCGAATTTTGACTGAAAAAAAATGACCACCTCTAAGCATAAACATTTCGTCACTTTCTTCGAAAGCCGGTCAATAACTCAGGTACGAAGACATAATTTTCTTAAAACAATAATTTACTTTTGTCCTGACAGTTTTTGACCTAAATGTTTCCATATGCTGCGCTTCTTGTTTCGAGAACATTTGATTCTCTCCCCTGATTTAATTTTAAAACCTTGTGGCATCATCACAATTGCAAAGCAAACACATTTTTAGGAAGAAAGCCTGATCAAAAAAGGCAGCTTGTTTGCTATTTTTTCAGACTATCAAATTTCAAAAGCTAAAAAAAGTGTTGTTTGGGCTTCAAAACATTATTTTCGAAGTATTAAATATTACTATAATTTTCAAACTTTGGATAACCAGAGCTCTCCTTTTCCTGAAAACTACATAAAACGCGAAATTTTTTAAAATTTTTTAACCCCTGTTGGAGCTTGCTTCAATTTTAATAATTAGGCTGTGCTTGCAATAAAATCTAAATGTTTAAATGAGAAAACTTTCGAAAATTTGAATATCAGAACTAAACTGTACATTTTCATTATTAATTAGGAAATTATTTGGATTGAGTTTACAAGTTTTTTGTTTGAATAATTTTCATTACTTTTTGGTACTCACGATATCAACTTTAAATATCAGAACTAAACTGTACATTTTCATTATTAATCAGGAAATTATTGGATAAAATTTACAAGTATTTTGTTTGATTACCTTTCATTACTTTTCGGTACTCACGATATCAATTTTAAATCTGTCAAATTGATTTAAAGTTTTTTCTGCTCAATGTCAAATTGCTGGCAGTATCGACGACTTTGAGATCAAATTTTTAAAATCGACCATGTTTTCCAATTAATTGATTTTTTCACATTTTTTAAAGTTCAAGATCTGCAAGAAATTTGTTTCAAATAGCCAATTGCGCATTTTTAGCTCTCATAATTTTTAGGTCATTTAACCAACAAAAAAATTACAGAGCAGTTAATTTGAACGAGAAAGTCTATTTCAAATTAAAGTTGCAGGCATCAGGTAGTTTTTATGTCTCAAGGTAGCCTGGAAATAAAAATATGCATATACTAGATTTCTTCGAAACTCTTAGATTGCTTTTGAGAGCTAATTTTGTCGGATTATTAACTCTTTTATCAGATAATTAAAACCAGATTGTAGGTAATTCCATTGTTTGACAGATTGAGTTGCTCAAGGTCGCCGACATTGGCAAACAATTTGGCTTAATTTCAATCGGTTGATCTTTTAAATGAGTTTCTTCAATCTTCTGCAGGTATGATTGTCATAACAGACTTCGGATGTAGCATTGGCCCACTTTTGATTCCATAGGATTTCATGCATGACTCCATAAGCTTCAAGTTGCTATGATTTATTTTTGATAGTTCCTCTGCCCTTTTGAGATAAAACTCTATGTCAAAAAGTGCCTCACTTTTATTCAAGTTGAACTTTCTCAAAGCGCTACTTTTGCCTTTTTCAGCAAGCTCAACGGTTTCGATTGTCTCCAAAAACGAACACAAATCAAACGCTTTGAATCGGTTATTTTGCCCCAGAAGGGAAACTAACGCGCATCCTGAAAACGTGGCCCCATCACTGTAATGAGACTTAGCAGATGTTAGATTTGGCTCCTCAACTTGAGGTTTAGGCTTAGCCATTGCAAATACAATCGCGGACCATAGCCAGTGGAATTGTATGGCTTTATCGTTACGAAGGCCCAAAAATGGGTCAGCGTTCTGTACATTTGCAGGAGGTTCGCTATTGAGATCGGAGAAATTGAAAATCTGGTTGTTTATCAGTACATTTTGCAGGTCACAAAGAAGTTTTCCAAAGAAGGAAGCTGTCTCCTCGGGAACCTAAATTAAATCAAACGTTGTACAAACTTAAATATAGAAATTTATAAAATTTTCTTGAAAATAGAAAATTTATTCAAAACTAATGATCTGTTACCATTGATGACGCCTGTAAAAATAACGAAACCTTTTTTAAGCAAACAGCGTAATGAACAAAAGCCATTTTTAGAAAACAGGATCTTTTGTTTATTTTTTTTTCATTTTACTGAGTTTTTGTCTGCCCTCTTTAGAGAAAAACGCATATTTTAATATTGAAGTTGCCAATTGACATATGTATTGACATTCTGGAGACTTTGTTTCGGAAGATTAGATGTTTTAAAATCCTTTTTTTTTCAAAAAGGGATATCAGACAAATCTAGAGAAGAAATTGGAAAAGATCTTAAAAGGCTGCTAATTGAGGAGTATAGAGATTTGGTGAGCTTACAATGAGTGTCTGTTGCAGGAGTCCGGGGATCCTAGATGTTTCTAGGTCCAGGTAGTTGAAGATATTGCTTCTAGTCATCAGGTCAACCTGAACATAGAATTGAAATTGTCATTATTGTCTGAGTTTGAAAAACAAAGTGGAGCACCAAGAAAAAAAGAAAAAGAAGAAAAAAGTAGAAAAAAAAAGAAGAAGAATAAGAAGAAAAAATTAAAAGGAGATGACGACGTTTTTACTAATTTCATCATTATCAACTTTTTAAACATTGATTTTAAACGGGAGTTTTTGTGAAAGACTTCTCAAGCGTTTTTCAAATGACAATGAAAAAATCAAACAACTTCGAGATTATTCTCAAATTGAATTTTTTTTCGTTGTTACGCTTGCGATTAGCAAGCGTTAACAAACTGGAATATAGACTTTTTTTCTAGTAACAACTAGTTTTACAAAATCAATTTAATCACTTTGTGGCTTCTCTTCACTTCTCTTCTTTTCTTAAGATCTTCCAGCCTGCTTCCCTCTTGGCCTGGAGTTAAATCAATTACCTTTGTACCCTAAGGTCGGGGGTTTGAGTCCCTGCCAGACATTGTTTTTTTTTCCAGTATCGAGGAAATTGAAAAAAAAATTCTGGAAAAAAATGAAATGTTGGTTTTTCGTTTGTTAGCTCAAGTTTTGTCAGCTAAATTGCTACTACGGATTTTGCTTGTGAAAAAAATTTTCGTTGTAGTTTCAAGTGCAAGTGTGGTCGATTGTTGTTTAAGAGACTTCAAACTTTTTGTTTAAAAAATCATATTATTTTTGGCTCAACTTGTGCCTGCTCAAAGATTTCGGCTTTGCTTTTTTCGTGAATTTTGTTCCGTTGTTGCTGATTTGAATTTAAGTTTCTGGAATGCTTTCCTAGATTTAACTTTTGTCGAGACATATGAAAGTTTATGTGGCCTAGTTTTTTCACAATTTTCCCATTTTTTTTGCTTTTATTTTTTGTTTGTGGTGTATCGCGAGTGGTGCGAAGCTCCGCTCCGCCTCTGTGTATGCATTGAAAACTTATGAAAAAGAGTTTGACTTGGATTCTATCTGGAAATGCTTGTCCCCGTTCCTTTTCATCTTATTTCAAATAAGTAAGAATGAAATTTTGTGAGTTGTCATTGTTTGGAAATATTTTGAAGCAAGTTATTTAAGTTTTTTTTCTATTTTTTCTTTCAACTCATCAATTATGATTGATAATATTCAAATAGCCTTGAAATCATACCAACAAAAAATTTGAGATTCTTCAAAACTTATAGCAGTTTTCAAAGTACCAGATTATTTGAATGTTTTCTTAATTTTGAACCATTTTTTGTGGTTTCTTTTTTAAACGGACCACTGAAAAATTATACAAAGCGTGGGCTGGAATCGAGAAGTTTTTCTAACAAACAATTCAAAAACTTCTCCATTCACTCATTTTGAGACAAAATTTTGAGCGTGAGAAACCACTGAGTTTTCTCAAAATCTTGCTTGAAAATAGGCACACACAAATTCTCGACTTGAGCTGGTTTTCTACCTAGCTGAACGGCAGCTCGTAACAAGTGATAATTTGTGACAGGATATTGGCAAATAGCAATCACTTGCTTCGTTTTCCTGTGCTTGCATTCGGCACGAGAGAAATAGTACGCGTGAATCACGGTTTGAAGCTTAATATGCTGTTTCAAGTTTTCGCTTCTTACGAATTGCCGCCAGTTACGAATTGTCGCCAGTTATGTATCACCCCCGAATATTTGTAGGTTTGAATCAAAACTGATAGCCAAACCAATCGGTAGTCTCTATATTTGGCTAACCATTACAGAAAGTTTTTTTGGAAACTGGTGACATAAACAAAAACATGCATAAAAAAAGTACATGAAAAGTTGTTTTTGTAAATTAAAGTGACTTTGAAACATATATGGAGCATAAGAAAAATCATTACTGTAAACTAACAAAATCATCCGGTATCTTCTTTTATACAGCCCAAAACTTCTTTTTATCGTAATGCTGGAATCTGATTGGTTAAAACTATTTTCATGATGATGAGACCCAATGTTGGAAAACTATTTTCAGCCAATCAGAATCAAATATTCAAAAATCTGTAAGAAGTTGCGATAAGCTCATAGTAGGCGAATAAATCCAGGCCATTCAAATTATTATTGACCGATAAGAAAGTATGCAGATACACGAACTTTCAAATATTGCGAGATCGATGATGCGGTGGAAAAACGTAATATTTCCTGAATACTGATTTTAAAAAAATGTATTTTTGTTCATCTGCATGAATTGTGCGGTGCAATTTTGCTGATAATGTTAAAATTCATTTTCGGATACTAATGATTTCAGTTTCGCGCAAAGGACATTAAGCCAATAAGAATCTTTAATGATTCTGATGGTTAGAAAATTTTCCATCATTGGTCACTCCGTCATTAGGTGACCCCCCTCCCAACGAACGCTCAATTCACAATATTTTTGGCCGTATAACGGAAAAGACCCAAATAATCACCCATCTACAATTCAACGGCAAATATTAGCCGGAAATTCGCATCCAGGCGCTGAAAATGATTGCTTTTATCCATTTGATCGATCTCCATAAATTGAATAAGGAAAGTGGAGAGATTGTTCAATCTTAGGGGACATTGTTGTGCTATTTTCTCTCTTATAAGTTACCTTGACATTCACGTATAGAGAAGTGGCCTCATTTGCATGGTGCTCGATTTTTCTCATGGTCTCAGGGCTAGGATTCCTCCCCAATTTGGACACTGAAACGATAATGTTGTTTAAAAGGTTGTTTTTGTCTCTGATCATTTAACAATCACTGCATTATGAGACATATTTTTGTACTTGGTTTTCACAATTAATCGAAACACCATCACTTCACAATCGACAATTAGACAAGAAGTTCATTTAAAATACTATCAGAAAACGGAACTGATTTCCGATTTTCAGTTTTTATGATGCTCATAGATAATAATTTGGCTAAACTTGCGCTTTTGTGCATATGTGTCTTAATTTATCTATATATTTCTTATTATAATATATTTATATTTAAACTGAAATCTTGCTCTCGACTCATTATTTAAACATCTCAAACAACTAATGCTACCGAAACTTAGTGTTACACTTTTAAACACTGCTTTTTAATAATCTCGAGAGTTAATCAATTAGCCTTGCTGCCTGTCTAGTCTTACACTTAACTGTAAGAAAATTTTAGAGTTTTTGGTGCAAAAACATTGATTAATAAATTACAAAGCTTCTGTTAAACTTTTTGCAGTGAAGCTGTTTGCTTAAGTGAAATGAGTCGGGTTAAAAAGTAGAATTAATATTAAAATAATTCTTAACGCACAAAGGCTGAATAATAATAATTAATAATTTTCATTTGATCCAGATTTTAAGCCTGATGAAATGTCAGTTTTTTTGGCTTTTGAAACGCATCCTCTGAAATCCCTGTCTCTTACCGTTCATTTTCTTCAGTTCCATGAACCTTCCTCGACCAATCAGATTAATGAACTTGTCCTGGTTGAACCGGTTAGTGAACAGTGCACTGGCCACATGTCGTCTAGCTTCCTCTGTTTTCACTATTTTCTCCAGGTGGAATAAAAATATCATCGCGTTTCCCACTTCCGTCAGCCCCTCGATTAGAAAATCCAAGTCTTTGTAGAGTATTATGGGGCAGAAGGCTTCGTGCATTCGGATAATCTATATTGAACATTTCAAAGTTTTTAGACTAAAAAACTTCAAAAGTCTCAAAAAAATATCCTAATGAATAAGAAAATAATAATAATTTGTAGTAAAATATACCGTAAGCAATCAATCATAATGAAAATAAAATTTGTGGAAAAAAAAGATTTTTTTTGAGGCAACGGAATTTGCAGTTAATTGATTACTATCTAAAAAATTTCAGTGCGGGATTCGTATTGAGAAAATGTTCAAATATTGGATAGATTGAATATTAAGCTTGGTATTTTTAAAAATTATTTCACGCAATGTTTTTCTGAAAAATAGTTTTAAATTTGGTATTCTTTTTTGAAAACAACCAATCTCAGACACCAAATTCCATGTCAATTGAGAGTTCTCAAAAATACATTCGAAAAGAAATTGTGTTTATATTCGTGAAAAAAAAAAATTAGTTTTCCAACATGCCTGAGCATAAGAATCGGTCGGTGTCGCTACCAGTTTACACTCGGACGAATTCATTCCGCTGCACAGCTGAGAAAGTGTGAACAAGACACTCGGAACAGGCTGAGATCCGAACATGCCTTTCACTTCAGTTTTCGCGAAGTTTTCGACCACGATTCTCGAAATTTCCCGAACTATAAGTGCCAACTCTTCGAGCGATATCAAATTTACAAGAGCCCGGTAATGTTCATCGCAAATAGTGTAGAATTTAACAGCGAACAAAGGCGCGACGACTTGTGTGAACAGTTTCTCGGTGTATTCCGAAGCATTTATACAGAATGTCGTCTTTTTATTCGCAGCTTTCAGTCGGTATTCGGGTACTGGAGGGGAAACTAGTTCCATTGTCTCTGGGTTCGTATAACAAGTCAAATTGGCCCACAAATCTTTGTTCAGATAGGCGCATCCACTGTGTAAATCAAAATTGTACATGGGGAAAATGGATGATTCTAATTTCTTGATGACTAAGTGGAAAAATGGCTGGTTCTCGGGAAGAGCAGTCGCTTTGCCTTCTTGGATGAGTGTTTCAAAGTCCGGAAGCTCGACGTCTAGAACATAACTTTTAAAAATTGCAAGCCATTTAAGGGCTAGTGATACACGAGGGTTTATTTAGGTACCTCCAAATTTCCAAACAACCAGAGTTGAGATACTTAAACCACACTTTATTATCGAGGTCACACTCAAGTAAGGATAAAACACAAACGATTGCCAGACAGGCAGGTACCTATTGAAATAGGCCGTTGAAACTGCAAAGTCAAGAGTAATTCAACTCACAGAGATAATTGCGTTCCATCACAAGCCATTAATAAAAAGATAACGCTGTTGATTTTGCCATGCAAAAGGGGAACGACAAGACTGAAGAAGCTACATACTTTTTAAGCCTAACTTACGTTTTAAAAAAAATTGAAGTCAAGGCTTAACACACTCAACATTGTAAACGAGGATAGCCGGTTACTGTTCAAGTAGCACAGAATGTTCCGACTATCGTCTTAACAAAAACACAACACAATTTTTTTTTCAAATTAGGGTAGTTTTTTTCGGCGTGGTGTAACAAAATGATCTTAACGAGCAACTAGAGCAAAAAAAAATTCGATATTCTTAGTAAAATACGCAAATTGCAAAAAAAAAATTGTGGAAAAGTGACTAGAAAAAAAAATTAACAAAAAATTTTAAAATTTTTTTTTAGTTTTTCGAAATTTTTGATTTTTCGATTCCAGAAAAGCGCTAAAATACTGAAAACAACTTTCTTTCCTCGAGCAAAACTAAGTTATTACGGCTTGAATTCAGCTATTGTAAGCTTTTAAGCCAATGAAATATGCTCTTGCAAGCTTATTTATTCGCTAGAATTACACAAAAAATCAAAAATTTTAGACCGGTCTTTCTCACATATCACGACTGAAAGGGCTTTGATATGATATACCACTCAACTCTCTCCGATGACTATTTGTGATAGCTGAATTTGCGTGGAGAACAAAAAAAAACACATCCGAATACAAAGTTCCTCCCCAATTTCAATGATCGGAACAAAAAATACGCTCGTTATTTTCTAAAATGTGATGATTCTAAAGGAAAAACAATGGATATTTTGATTTCATGGTGAACAATAGGTCTCGATTATTGGGAATAGTTTGTAAAAAAAACACGATGAATCCAAGACTTGCAAGCCAAAAAAGAGTCTCTAGCAAGTCCAAAACCATTGACTTAACAAGAACATTTCGTTTTTGAGTGAATATAGAAACAGGGAGTAGTTAATTTACCTTCGATCAGAAAACTGTGAGCAACTCTCAGAATCTCAATCTTGGTGTACATCTCCCAGATATAGGCGAAACTGTAGCTGGAGTTCCTGAATCTGGCAAACACCATCGCCAGTTCCTCTCTCAACAGGGAGGCCAACTTGGACACCATTCTCTCTCTCAGATTGATAGTCTGGCCCAACATGATGATGTTGCTCTGCTGGAGGAGCCACTTGCAGTTCAGTTTCCGCGGTTCACCTGTTTACATCAATTAATTTCATCATTTTGTTAGCTTACTTTAACTAATTAATTACAAGTGTGTTAGAAACTTCCAACGTTTGAAAAATAGGGTCGAAAATATAGATATTAAGAGCGTGGCGTAGCAAACGTTCAAATAATGATAAGCTACGTTTGGTAATTAAAACATGAAGATAACAAAAAAATGATCGCACGTGTTAACATGATGAAATATCTAAGGTTTTGATGTTTTTTTTTGGGGGGGGGGGGGGATGTCAGCTAAATCAGTAGTTTTATTAACCGAGGTTCGATTTCTCCATCTTTTTAGGTGCAACTGTGACAGCATAATGAAAGAGAGCCCTCTCAATTGTATTCTCAAACACGTGAGTGTACAACCAGTGGATCAGCTGTTCGAATCCCAGAGAGGTCTCCGCTTCCAGTTCGTCGAAGAGATGCTGTTTGCGAAAGAATTTGAGAACTGCTTCTGCCGAGTCGTTGTAGAGTTCGAAAGGAACTGGAAAGAAAATGGTTCTAAGAGTAAACCAAGGAGTAAGTTTTTTATTGAAGATTTTTTAAGCAGATATAAAATGAAGCAACATGTTTTGCAAAATTCGAACTTAAAATCTGCGATAAAAATAGTCTTTTTAACTCAAATTGTTTGATCAAACGCAGCTCAAAAGCTGTTGCGTCAATACTTAAATAAATACCACTAAAAAGAGCCTATAACTCAGCCCAACAAAGTTAAAGGCGGATAAAATGTCTGGAACTTAAGTAAACGTATTATTAACCGTCTGGCAACCACAACAAGCCTATTTTTTACACAATGAGCTTGTTACAAAGATGGCTCATTTTTGGGGTAAATTTTGGGTCCGAACACCTGTGGATTTAGAGGGGCGAACGCCTTGACACCAAATTTTTCTAAGGGCGCTTTTGGCGCCAAAATATATTTATTTTGACAGGGAAGCGCGCGCCGAAAAAAAACGCAATTTTTAGTCGAAATTTTCCAAAAAGTGCCTCAGACACATTTTGCCCTGTTTGGCATCTTTTTACAAAATTTCGCCTCCAGCTCAAACGATTTGGTCAAATATAGGGTCTGTAAAGAGATTTGTGTGAGCTCGGAAAATCAAAACCTAAAAAAAACGATGTCGATGAAGTTTCAAACGTTTTTCAAATTCCGCCCCCATCCTCGAAAACATTCGCCACCGTAACCCAATATTAAGACAAGGATAGCCAATTGCTGTGTTACTAGCTCAGAATGTTCCAACAACTTTTATAAAGGCTTCTTTTTTCTGTTCAAGTTAGCGTCGTTTTGTGCGTGGTAGCATTAGAGAACTATATAATAACGTGGAAAATTAGTAAATCAGTTGTTTTCAAAGCATGAATAATAAAAAATGAAAAAAAAATTCTCGACACCGGGTCATCATCATCATTAAAAAAATATACATTTTCTTATCGTTTTCAAGTTTTTTTCATTCTTACCCTGAAAGTTTTTTAAATTTTACTCAACCCAATTCCATGATTATTTACGTTACCTGATTTTTTTTTCGCAGAAAACAAAAAAAAAACCCAACAGAAACCCGAATACAAAATTTCTTCTCATTTTCAGTTCAGTAGATGCTTTTAGTGCTCTGATATACCTCTGCTGTTTGTAATTTTACTAACCTTGACTTTGCATGTTCTCTTTTTTTTCACTTCAAAACTTATTTTCCCCAAATGGTTTCGGCCTATTTTGTTTCGGCTTAGTGACTTAACTGTGAATCGTTTCAAAAATAACTTAATTTTCATACTCACTTGGCTCAAAATGCATAAAATCCTAAAAGAAATTATAGTTCAAGTTTTTCATGATATCATTTTTTTTGTTTTTGTTTCATTTGTTTTTTTTTCCTTTTTTTCAACTTGATAGATATCGGCTTATTTTATATCGGCTCAATAGCTTCAGATTGCGTCTTACGACGAGCTCTTTTGTGTGTGCTTTTCTGTGTTTTGAGGGCGAGGGGGACTTATTAACTTTTTTTGAGTCTTAAGTCTTGCTGATTTTTTTTCTCTGGTTAAAAGGTTTCTGCCAAGGTATTTTTGGCTTTGCTACTGTTTGGTAAAATTTCTTCCGATGCAAATCAAAGTTTTTGTTTCAAAGCTATGGCCTTATTTTTTTTGATAGATCAAGTTTTTTCAAAATTTTCAAATTTTTTTGATTTTTTTCAGACTTAGCGGGTTTCTTGTTTTGTTAGCTCAGCTTCGCCTGTGTTTTGTATATTTTTTAGATTATTAATTTATTCATGAATATTGCTAACAGTTCGACATTAACCATACAAACTCACTAAGACAGTGTTCGATGAGAGCACCCGCCCCCACATCTGACTCGAGCAAGTGTTCGGCTAGTATCCAGGGCATGCTCTCATTCAACCCGAATTGGGGGTCAGGGTTGGTCTTGGCAATTTCCATGGTGAGGTAACTCTCCCGAAACCACAGGATACTCATGTCACCTACAACAAAGAAGATAAATGATCGAAAAAACACTGAAAAAAAAGGTAATGATCCCAGAAGCTGCAACTTGAGTTTAAGGTGCGGACCTATACGCCTAATGACGGAAGGAGAAAATGTGCCGATAATGTTTTTTTTTCAAATATTTTTGGAAGGCTTTTGTTAAATAATCAATCCATTTGAAGTTTGTCGGTTGTTTCAGGACAATTAGTGCCTGACCTGTTTTTGGGGTGATTGAGGTGAGGTTGAGTGCGTAACTCCAGTAGAATGTTTCCTCGTGGAATGCCATCAGCTGCTGATTTAACTCCTTTGCCCTTTTGTGCAACTTGATCTGGTCCGAAGAACATAGCCACTCCAACACTGTTTATACAAATTAAGATTATAAAAATAAATTTGATAATTAAATTATCTTTAACCGTAAGAAGAACATGAGAACTTTTTTTAAAAAATCAACAGCTAAACATCCGTCAAAAAGCTGAAACCTAAAACATCCCTAATTGATGCTGTTTTTTGACAACAATGCTTAAACATCAATCATAAATAACTTCTAAAAAGCGCCGATGTACACTTATTTCGAAGAAGAACGATTTCGAAGAAGAACGGGGGCATATTTTTAAAATCTTTTTTCAAAACAATCAAAAATGGGATGGGATTCGGGCCATTTAAAAACAATGTGAGATGGGGCTGGTTTGCTACTGGAATTAGTTCAAAACAAGTATTTAATATATCCAATTACATTCTTGATAGCTATCACTGTAAAATATTTACAACTAACCAATCAAGATCCATGACTACAACATACAATAATTTGTAAGGCTGAAACTATTTATAGTTTCAGCCAGAGAAGTATAAATTTAACTTAGAAGGAAATTGCTCTTCCTCTCCTCTAACCTCGCAAGAATACTAGTATATACTACATCTATTGAGACTAAGAAATATAAGAGTAGGATTAGGATCGGTATTAGACTAAAAAGTTGCACGAATCAGTCGGTGCACCCTATCCAAAATTACTCTATGAGAAAGCCACCCGGAATTAAATTCATCTGGTGCGACCAAACGAGTTTCGAGCAAACCTATATTAAATCAGATTCAGAAAGACCAGACAAAGATTAGACAATTTTAGATTAAAGAAAAATCAACAAAATGCCAAATCAAATCGAAACTAAATTAGCTTATTTCCACGTCTCAAAAAATCTAATCAAATCAAGTCGATAATAAAGCTGAAACCAGATCACAACCAGGACGGCAAACCAAATCTCTGCATCTTCAAAACTAATTATGCAGTAAATTTTCGTTCATTACTATATGAACTGCAATATAAAGAGCCTTAAATTTGGTTTCTAAGCCGTCCATTTTTAATATTATGCATATTTAGTATTATACATAAACACCTAGTCGACGAAAAAAACTTATATCTACCTCAAAAGTCTAAAATCGTGCACAGTAGAAAAAATCAGGCGCACTGAAAATCCGATCAGATGAGGTTTTTTGCAGTAAAGTTTTTTGGCCTTTTTTTGTGTTTGGATAACTCGAAAAATTCATATTGGTCGACCTGAAAAAATCTGAAGGAAATATTTTCGAAAATTCACAGTCTTTGTCACTTGCAAAATTCTAGTCAACTCATTTTTTCACGCGAGGCTTCTCATATTTTGCGGCTTTCTTAAAACTTCAACACCATGAAATCATGAATTTAGAACTATAAGACATGAGTATTTGATCATTTGGCTTCTTCGCCAATCAAAGGGCCTCCTTTTGGTATTATTTTCTTATCCAGATACGGCGACCAAGCCCTTCAATTTTTCTAAAGGCACCTTTGACGCCAATATATACTAAATTGATGGGGAGCGAGCGTCAAAAAATGCACTTTTTTGGTCAAAATCAAAGTCATCACCTGGAAGGGTGTAATGTGATTCCCCCGTATCAGTCTTTTTTTAGGTTGTCCAAATGGCTATAAAAACAGTTTTTTTGCGCTTTTTCCTAGAACTAAAAGTTTCTAGTGATAAAAAAAAAATTTTATTTGCTATTCTGACCAGATGCGCAATGTGACCTAAAGTTTTCAAGAAAACTGTACTATTTAGTTTTTTACAATTAAATTTTTCATCATTCAGCCTCTCATTGCCTTATTACAACGTTGAAATCGAAATTAATATTTTGGAGGTGAATTATAAAAGAGTCATGGTTTCTTCTGCTTTAGTAAAAGGGTCAAATTATACAGTTTCTTTTAAATGAAAGTTTCTTTTAAAAGTTCTAGTTAGACAACTAAGGAACGATGGTTTAAATTAAGGTATGATAAAAAGTGAGCTAATAGACTAACAGAGCTAATATAGTGGGATTAAAAATCTATTGATTACTAAAATTGCATTGATTTCTAGCCTTTGAAGTGGAATCTGACTGTACGCGTATTTAAGGTCTAATGACACCTTTGATGCCTGATTGTACTAGAATTTGAAGTGAAAATTGGCTGTACGCTTATTTATAATGTAATGTTGACAACCATACCGCGTTTGCTGTATTTCCACTGATCGTAAGAGCTACATTGTGTATCAGTTCAATTATATGGGGCATTTAACAGTGACTATTGTAGATTTATTGATCTAAAATTTTCGAGTTAGGTGCTAGTTTAACCGAGCCGTTCTGTTTGCGATAAGGGCAATAGGACTAAGGAAAGAATCTTACGAACAGTTGGTTAGCTTTACTATATGACCATTTTTTAACAATTGGTCCACGCAAAGCTTAAACTTCGGATAGATGTATAGGTATTCGTTTGCCCTTGACTTAATTTGGTTTCTTGGCTCAAAAAATTATGCGTTGATTTTAAAGCTTTTTGATCTACCTGTTTTTGTAGTAATAAAAGGAAACTGGTTTTCAGATAAGTTTTGAAAACCCACTTTTGTGGGTCTTCAGTAGTTAACTCAAGCGGCATGTCAGTTTCAATTTGTTTTAGGTACTGTTCAGCATTGCTTTTGAGACAAATCTGACAGCTTTTCGATCTACCTGTTTTTTTAGTAAAAAGTGGAAACTGTTTGCGGATAAGTTATCTAAATTCATTTTGTTGTGGGCTGCAGTAGTTAACTCAAGCGGCATGTCAGTTTCAAATCGTGTTCGGTACTGTTCACTAGTGCTGTTGAGACGAATCTGGCAGATTTGACTGTTCTGTCTCGCTGTAGGGGCTAATTCAATGTCGATTCACGTAAATTATCGTTTCCCAGAAAGTTTCTCTCGGTCCCATCAGTTGAAAATAGCATCTGGCCGATTGCAATCCATCTAATTGATTGTATCTTGACGAGTACTCTTTCAATGACGTTAATGGTGCTTCCGAAACTGATATGCTCTTTTGGTGAATTGGTTTACCGGTTCTATCCTAAAAAATTGGTCTCTTTTTTTCAGTTTATCTGATTTTTTTCATAAAAGATAGTGGACCAGCTAAGTCAATCCGTATTTCGTTATCCAATGGCTTGTTGATGCCAAGGGTAACTTTTAATGTTTTCTTGATTTCTTGTCAATCGCGTGAAAACACCGTTCTAATTCCATGTTTTTTATCTCGTATATTGTTGACTTTAGTTTCTTCTTTAGTTCCTAGGTTGACAACAAATTCGAGATTTGAGTTATTGTCTCGACGTTGGATATTGATTTCACATGCTAGGGGTGCATCTTCAAGTCATGTTTGTTTCTATTTGTGGTCTACCTTAGCTCCTACAGTCTTTTGCAAAAAAATCTTTTCCGTCTACAGTTTTTGCGTGATTTATCTCTAGCTGGGGCAAACTAGGAGATCTTCTTAAAAAAATTGACAGCAATTTAGGCACTTTTGGTTCTTTGATATGTTAAGGGATAGTTCAATATTTAGATTCACATTTCTTAGGGTAAATTATGCTCAAGTTTCCTTTTCGGATACAAGCACAGAAGCTGAAAAATTTTCAGCAGGAAAATATTCGATACAGAGTTTTTTGTAATTCTTTTTCTCATATTGGTGATGAAATTACCTCTCACTTTTCTCGTTCTAGTTCGCCTAAGCTGCAATGTTTTGCTTATTCTGTCAAGGTTTCTTGTAGATTTTCGTTGTCTTTTTGACGATTGCTGAAGAAATTGAGTGGAGTTTGTTCCAGTATCGAAAATTGTTCAAAACAACTGCCAGATTTCCACAAAACTAATACCGAGGTTTTTCTTTCCCCGGTTCTTATGGGCAAAATATATTTTTTTATCTCTTTGCTAATGCTAAATAAAGCTGGAATTCCAATTCCTTATCAATTTCTCCTCTTTGGAATCCGTTAAGTTTGTTAAAATCCTCTTGTCTGTGTCTTTTCACTTCCTCGGTACAGATGTTTAACAGTGCTGAGTACCTTGTCTCTCTGTTCTGTCGCTGTCTAGCATCTTCGTTCTATGAAGGCTGTTCAGGAGTTGGAGGTTGTATAGGTTCGCGTTCTGGTGGGCTTATCACATCATATATGTCCACTGAGTCCTTTGCTATAATTGTGAGATGGAGTTTTTCTGCCCACTTTTCGCAGTCGTTAGTTGACTGGTTCCAAAAGACAACTAAGGAACGATGGTTTAAACTAAGGTAAGATTAAAGTTACTAACGTGGTTAAAAGGCTAGGTAAATCAACGGAAGGTCTGTCACATCAGAAAAAACTAACAAAACAACAAAGATGCCTAAAAGCTATGTCGCTTTTAGACAGGTACCAATTAAAACAGAAGAGTAAGAATATAAATTTTAGAGGTTGTGCATCAGCACTGTAACGCAGCAACACAAGACTGATAACATTTGACCCCAATTTTAAATACCTTGCATTTTATGGCTATTTTCTACTCTTTTGTTACCCTCCCCCAGCCTAATCGCTACATAGAGGATTTTATACGATATGAGGCGGGCTATTGAGGGCTGTTATTTGCTGGCGTCTACAAAAGGAAAGGGGAAAGAGAAGATTTGTAATGGCTAAACTAAAAACAAGACTGCTCGTATCAGGGTGAATTTGTAAAATTCAATGAAATAAAACAAAATGAAAAAAAAAATTCTAAAGTTTGAAATTTTTTATGAAAATCATCCCCCCACACGCCATATAAAATACGGTGTCCCACTCTTTAACCCTACGATATTTAACCCCCTCTGTTTACACCCACTAAATTATAACCCCGTAACATGATAACCCCACAACAATTTAACCCCCTTTTAATGACGATAATTTGTTTCAAATTAAGTCCTTTTTATAAGTACAGGAGTAGTCCAATTAAGCTTACTAATTGAGGCCTGAAAAGCTAGTCTTAATTCACTTGATGCCTCTAGCATCTCAAAAGTAATTGCATTTCGATTAGTTAGAGAAATAATCCCTCACTCACGCGTTTAAAACAGAGATAACCTACATGGTGCTAATTGAAGGCAACAAAAGACGTTTATGAGTTTTATAAAAAATCATACTGCCTATTTCTTTAACAATTGTTATACCACTCTATCAGATCAGATATAATGTTTGAAGCGTCATTCCATTTTACTTTATCTTCGAAAGACAAACAAATGCTAGTGGTATCAGGCCACGAGTATTACCTTAAACGAAAAAACAAGACAACAAATTGGAACTGCTCAAAGTACCAAACCCATAAATGCCGCGCAACAGCAATTACGGATGGAAAAAACTTTATTGAAACGAGGGGTCAACATAATCACGATATTTCCACGGGCAAACCTGATGCTCGAATAGTTTTGAAAAACATCAAGGAGCTAAGCGATAATAACACCCCAACCGTCGCAGTCGCAACCGCCATTCAGCCATTTACAGACAACATTGCCATATTTAATCTATATTGCCAAGCAATAAAATTTTTTCCAAGTTTAATTATTTTCCTTGATTTTTCAAAATTGAACTAGAGTCGATTTGAAACCGGCAAAATAATAAAGACATACAAGGTGTTGACTTTACTTTTCCCTCCGCCCAACCCTGTAAGGTTAACCCATTTATTGTACCATTGATATACCCGGTATCATTTTACCCGAAATTCAAGTTTTTTGGGGAAAATTGGAAAATTTTTTGTGCCGCCAGGGATTCGATCCTTTGATCTCTAGATTTTGAGACTAACGCTTTAACCACTATACCATGAGGCCTTTGGTGGTCATCCGAATTATTCTTCCAACTTTGGCTCTTTGAACTTAAATTAAGCCCATGTTTGAGTTTTCAAAGCGTAGATCAATTCTGTCGGCGCCAAAAGATCAAGGTCAAGAAATTCAAATGGTTTTGGACTGTTTTGTATATGCACCAATTTGAATCATGTCGGTCGGATTCGTTTTCAAGTTCATATCAAAGTCTAGACTATCGGCAAGGTCATTTCTGTTCCAATCTAAAACGCATTTAGCAGCGTGCATGTTAACTCATTTTGGTTCGCAAAATTTTTCGCAATTAAAGCTTTGATGATTACCGAATGGTTCCGAATCCTTTTCAAGTAACTTTCACTTTGATTCTAACAATTGGTTTTAAAAAGGGGTTAAAATGTAGTGGGGTTATCTGATTTTGGGGTTATATGAGAGGGGGTTAAGAAAAAGGGGGTTACAAAACACGGGGTGATAAGCTTGCGAACCATAAAATACAAAGGGATAGATTTTACTCCTTGTAACAAACCAATTATGTCAAATAAGCTTCTTTTAACCAATTTGGAACGATTTCTAAGACGGATTAACTCTCTGCTTACGCGTTAATAGCGCGAAATATATCGCGCATTAATTGTCCCGAATTGGCCAAAATGGCAATCTTTAAACCCCCGTAACTTTACGAAAATTGATCACAGGTGAAATATCTTTTCAAATTTGAGCTCAGGACAACAATACCTTTCGAATGATATAAAAAAAATTCCGTCAAAAATGGCTAGTTAAAAAGTCGAAATTTGTCTGAAGAAAAAAAATCCACCCCGAGCGCAAATATTCCGTTACTTTCGTATCGAAAGTCGGAACAACAATGCTTTAGAAAATTACGAAGTGCAACGAATTTGTTCAAAAAAGTTTTTATTTATTCTATTTCTAACTTTCCATTTGAAGGTGATACAATTAAAAAATAAACTTTTAAAACTTTTAATCAAAAGTGAAAGAAAAAGGAAAGAGGAGGGAAAGTCAGTAACATCAGATTTTTTTGTAAGTTAGAATTAATCTGGCCTTCTCATGAATTGTTTTCCGTATCGAAATTCTGAATATTCTGCTTAAAATGGCCATGGAAAGTATTCGGAATTTTTCTAAAGACTTTTCCGACTTTTCTGTGAGAAATTTTTCGAGCCGGGCAATACTTACTAGATCTCATCATATACAGCTGGGTATTTCCAGGACCGGTAGACCCAGTAGGAGATGGCTCCGCCTCAACTGTCTGAACATGATGTCCGCCCTTCTTCTCGCCAGATTTCCCGCCAGATTTGTTGTCCCGGGCAGTTCCCGGGGAGTTCCCGGGGCCAAGATTGCTTGGGTTCTTGTAGGGGTTCCTGAACTTCTTGGCAATTTTGACAAGTGTATCCAGGTACATGCGGGTTGTCATTCTGTGTTTTTCCTGAAAGAAAAACGTTTGAATTCCAAAATTTTACTTCATTTTGAAAAATCAAAAATTTATGCAAAATAAAAAAAATGAAATAAAAAACACGTACGAGTTCCAAATATTAGTTTCAATTTTGAACGCAATCCAAAGGTTTTCCAAACTCCTCCCCCCCCCCCCCCCCCCTCCGCCAAACAAAATTTTTTTATGTAGAAAAAAAAGCGCAGTGCTTTATCGGGTCAAAATTTTTGACGAGTTTTTGCTCATATTAATATTGAAATAGCGCCGAATTGTTTTATGCCGCGAGTAAAAAAACCAGCCGAAGTATAAACCAAACAATCTTTTAAACCAGTCGAAAAGTTACATCATACGAATGAAATTTGCATAATTTTTGTAACTGTTACATAATTGTTACATAACTATTATATAAAACTTACGTATTTTTGGCTGGTTGATATTCGGCTGGTTTATACTTCGGCCGGTTTATATACCACCTTTATGCCATCTTTAATTGACATACTGAATATTCGGTATGTCTGCGACAACTTTTTTTCCCGTGAATTGCTCTCAATGTTTTGTAAAAATATACGCGGATTTTTTGATTTTGTATGAACTGATTGATTTTAAACTATATCTTAAAGCAAACTTAGTAGAAATTACACGGATTTTTTTTCTAACGATTAGTAGTTTTGTACCATTTTTCAGATTTTCTTTTTTCGAAATAGTAAAAAAACAATCATTACGAGGCCAAACTGTGTATTTTGTGAATTGTAGGTGGATTCTGCCACAGACTGAGAACCGATTTTTAGTGGAGTCGGCAGCATTACAATTTGCGAAATTCCCCTACTTGATTAGATTTTACATTTCAGTTGTGCGCAATCCACTTACATGTGAGGTATTCACTTACTGTTTGCGGAATCCGCAGATTTTTGCGAAATCCAGAATAATTAGCTTTATTCGCTCGTTGCGGAATCCGCAGAAACACTAATATGCCAACAAAACTTACATAACGCGGAATCCTTGCAAATTTTACAAGTGAAACCCGCTGACTTTTCGGAACATTTTTAAAGACATGTATCTGGATTCCAGTGACTACAGACACCAGTTTGTGCGTCTATCAAGCGCAAAGTTTGGCCTCGTAATGGTTTTACCCGCTCAGTGGTTGATCAGAATAAAATTATTGAATTTTGATAAAGTTTGCTCATGAAGAGCTTTACGTTCTTGTTCGCAACAGCTCTTTAACCTACCGAATACGAGAACAAACATCACAATTTTTTTTTGATTTTTCAGTTAACTGATTTTGCAGTTACTTAGCTACCTCAATTCAGTAAAGGAGGATATATAAATCTGAAGTGTATTCCAGGTTTTTATCGCATAAACTATTACAAATTATTTCAATCTTTTGATATTCTGATTTAATTTCATGATGTATGAATATCAAAAGATGGAATTAGTTTGTTATAGTTTATGCGATAAAAACCAGTCATACACTTCTGATTTATAAATCCCTCTTCAGTGAAATTAGGTAGATTAGTAACTGAAAAATGTTCTTTGGTTATAAAATACCGGAATTTTTTCCACGAGCACCGGTATAACTTTATCGGTCACGTGGTGTATCCTGGCGAAGCAGTGTCTGCCGACTAAGAAGGAGAATATCTCCTCGTACTTGATCAGTACACTCTGCAGTCCCTTAGCCAGTCCAATCGCAATTGTCATGTCTGTTTTCTCCTCTCCATTGTAGTTGTAACGGGTCACCTAAACAGATTTTTGCCCCAGTTTTATTTGGCGCGGAGGAAATTGCTAATGCGAAAGAATGTTCAATGGGCAACATAGGTTTTTTTTACCTACTTGAGATTCCTTCCAAAATCTGTTTGGGCTTTCCAGAAGCTGATTGATTTTTTAAATGAACTTAAATTGCTCACCTCTAAGCTCCGATCTCATTTCGACCAAATTTATTGAAGCTTAGGGCTAAATGAAAACGTGTAACTAAAAGCACAGGCTTAGTGTTGAATTTCTAGCAATTTATCTCTCGGGTCGGACATTGTTTGATGACAAAATTATTTCGAAAAGCAAAGAATTCAGTTTTTCTTCATACAGAGAATTAATTTTTTTTCGGAGGGCTCGGAAAATCAAATTGGCCAACCAAAAAAAAGGTCGACAAAATATTCAAAATTTTTCAAAAAATCGCCCCATTAGAAAAATATCTGCGCATGCCACTGCTTTTAGAATTTTTTTTCTAGTTTGAAGCAGGGCGGATTTAGAGGGGGGAGGGGTTTGAAAACCCCACCCTACCCGCGAGAAAGTTCTGGATCCGCGCCTGGCTTGAACCACAAACAAAATGGAGTTAAAACGATTCCAATTGGTTGGCTTGCATGCTTTATTTCTGGTATCGAAAACCTAAAAAGCCTATCATTTTTTAACTCTCTGTCATTGCCACGCAATTTCAAACACGCCAAATAAAAGCGCCCAAGGAGTCGAGTCAATAAAATGATTAAACAAATTCTCTGTTTCAGATAAAATTGGTACAAACAGCTTTTCAAACTACGATAGTCTTCAAACTTCGTCTTCCAAAAGTGTTTAAACAAATATGAACGCACAAATGAGTTTCACTTTACTAACTTTGGAGTATCCAGTAATGTCTTCGTCGTCCATAGCTTTACCATGGCACAGTTTCCAGGCGTAGAGAGAAAGAATGGCCCCTGTAATGGACTCGAGACACTTCAGAGCTCGTTTGGTCACGTCGTACCTGATGAACAAAAAAGGCTTATCGGCTTCCATTTTCGAAAGTTTTTTTTGTCAACGGTTTTTTTCGAAGTTTTGTTTTTCAACGGGAAGTTGCAAATGTAAACATACCTTAAAATCTTTAAGAGTTATACTGAAGTATTCAATTCTTGGGGAAAATAGCAGTCCAACGCTTAAATGACTTGCAATGCAGGCAATTTATTAAAAACGAAGGAACCAAGAAAAGATGGCGCAAAGAAATTGAAGAAAATTGGCCTTCAAAGTATGTAGAAATGCATAACCAATTCGAGGCAATTCATTGGGTTGGTATTTTTTGAAAGGAATTTTTTGTTATTCATAATATATTCTTCGCAAAATTGTTTTTAGAAAATTCAAAGATTGTCCTTGTTTGAGGTTACATCAGCTTGTTTAGTGCACGCCTGGCAATTCGTGTAATTTTTAAACTAAAATCATCTAAGAATTTTTTTGAAACGTTCTTAACAAAAGAGTTTTCTTCACAAAAAAAAGGTTGACACTTGTAGTTTATTGACAACTTTGTTGCATTTATTGGGCAACGACATGTACTGCTTGTTACCGGACAAAGTTTTGTAGCAGCAACCCAGTAAGGGCGGCAACGTGCCTCAGGTATCCTGGAATTAATCTCACAAAGGGACTATTTATATAGTTGCTGTAGTTTTTACTCAAACAACGGAGGAATTACGTACAAGGGTTGACCTTCATAGACCAAAAATGCTTATCATACAATTCCATAAATTAAGTCTCTGAAAAAATCCTAATCATGCTAAAATGGTGTCATAGTAATTTCAAAGAAGCTTTTTCTTGTAATGGCATAAAAGTCGGTGTATCGTACTAATAAAAAAGAAAAACTTCTGTCAAAAAGTTCTAATCATACAATTTCTATATATAGAAATTGTATATGAATAGCGTGTTTTTAAAACGCAGAGGAATTCTTTGATGGTAAGAGTATCTTGTATACATTACACAAGGCTACCAAAAACTTAATCTACTTGCCTTTAACATAGATACCTTACAATTTCATAAATGTGCTGTCTCTGATGAAGAGTTGGTGCTAGCCAATTGGTCTTGTTGTTCCGACTTTTGTAATGAAAGTAACGAAAGTTTTGTGCTCGAGGTGTTTTTTTTCTTCAGACAAATTTTGACTTTTTAACTAACCATGTCTGACGGAATGTTTGATATCGTTCAACAAGTACTAGAGTTTTGAGCTTAAATATTGAAAGCTAAATCAACTGTGATTACTTTTATTAAAATTATGGGGGTTTGAGTGTTGCACTTTTGGCCAATTATGGACAATTACCGAGCGGTATATTTCGCTCTATCAACGCGTAAGCGGAGATTTATACCGTCTTGGAAATCGTTCTAAACTGGTTGAAGGAAGCTCATATTCTATACTTAATTTGTTTTTAGCAACTAAATATATCACTTTGTACTTTATATGGTAAGTGGGGGTTGATTATAAAAAAAAAAAATTTTGTAGTTTTTTTTTTCGAAAATTGCATCATTTTTTTTGCGAACACTTCTTCATATAACTTGAATGATCACCGGAAAGTTCAAAGCTTTGCCCTACAACAAGCAGTCCTGTTGTTCCGACTTTCGTAACGAAAACAACTGAATTGTGGGTGGGTTTCGTTTTTGACGGAATTTTTCAAAATCTTTCAAAAGGTAGTAATCTCCTGAGCTTAAAATTGTAACTATATATCAGCTGTGATCGTTTTTGCTAAAGTTATGCGGGTTTAAATGTTGCAGTTTTGGCCAATTAGTGACAAATAACGCACGATAAACTTCGCTCTTTTAACGCGTAAGCGGAGATCTAATCTGTCTTAGAAATCCTTAGAAATTGGTTGTAGGAAGCTCAGTTTCTTTGATTGATTTGTTTTCATGAGCGAAAATCATCACTTTGTACTTTATCTGGGGTTGATTTTGAAAAGATCAAAATTTTTGTAGTTTTCTTTAAATTTTATTTTTTAAAAAATGCATAATTTTTTTTAATAAACACTGCTTCAGAGAATTTAAAAGACATTCGGAACTTTCAGAGCTTTACCCTCGTTCAAGCAGTCTTGTTGTTTCGACTTTCCTAACAATAATAACGGAAAACTTGTGCTCGGGGTGGGTTTGTTTTTCTTCAGACAAGTTTCGACGTTTTAACTATCCATTTTTGAGGGAAATTGTGATTATCATTCACAAAGTATTGTTGTCCTAAGCTTAAATTTGAAAAAATATATCAGTTGTGATTGTTTTTTGTATCGTTATGGGGTTTAAAGTTTTCAATTTTGATCAAATAGAGACACAAAACGCGCGATAAACTTCGCTCTTTTAACGCTTAAGCGCGGAGAATTAATCTGTCTTAGAAATCATTCCAAATTGGTTGAATGAAGCTCGGTTTCAAAAATTGATTTGTCTTAGGATTGAAATTTATCACTTTGTACTTCATATGGTATGTGGGTGTTGATTTATAAAAATAAAAATTTTCGTAGTTTTTTTAAATTTTTTTTTAAACAAAATGCATCAATTTTTTAAGGTAAAAACTGCTTCATAGACCCCAAAGGACATTCGGAGCATTCAGAGTTTTATCCTTGCTCAAGCAGTCATATTTTTCCGAATTTTGTAACAATAATAACGGAAAAATTGTGCTCGGGGTGGTTTTGTTTTTCTTCAAACAAATTTCGTTTTCTTAACTAAACAATTTTGAAGAAATTTTTTTATCATTCGAAAGGTATTGTTGTCCTGAGCTTAAATTTAAAAAGATATTTTACCTGTACTTGTTTTTCGGAACGTTATGGGGTTTGAAAATTGCCATTTCGGCCAATTTGGGACAATTAACGCGCGATATATTTCGCACTATTAACGCGTAAGCGCAGATTTAAATCGTTCCAAATTGGTAGCAGAGAGCTTACTTGCCTTAATTGATTTGTTACTAGGAGCAAATTTTTTTACTTTGCACTTTGTATGACGTGTGGGGGGATGATTTTAACAAAAAATCCCAGAATTAAAAAATATCATTTTTTTACCTTATTTTTTCATGTGATTACTGCCCCATAGACCTTAAAAGGCATTCGGATCTTTCAGGGCTTCAATCAAATAGTACATTAAGGGAGCAAAAACCTTAAAAGTTTTTTTTAATAGATCTAGTCTGAATTCGGTTTCAATTACGACTAAATTTGACACTGCATCTGACTGGCTCTAACCACGGCACCTAGTAGCTAATCTCCCCTATGAAAAACTGTTTTAACGGTTAAAGAAATGTGGATTTTGCACCTAATAATAAATCCCTCACCCTCTATTGCCTCAAGGGGAAGGATAGTTAAAGGGAACCCATGTGACTTCTGCAATTCTTGGTGCAGCAAACTCACCACTGTTCGGCGACTGTGTCTAAGTAGTCCTCCAGTTCGCTCTCACTAATGTATGCCTTCATGGCCCTCTCCATCATGAGATTGTACCCCCGCACCAGTTCCATCACTCTACACACCACTGCCCCGTGCTCCCGCTCGAAATCACCCAGTCTGCAATTACAACGAACAAACACTTGTTATAACCTGCAATGATTTTTATGTCAAATCATAAGCAGCCAGAAACTGGCTTTCTAATCGGCTATAAAATCTGATTAGCCTAAAAATTTCCACTTGAAAACTAAAAATCAAAATTGAACACAGCTTCAGTGGCGCTTGAGAACTCCAAATGACAAGAGTACCCGTTTGCTGAGCAAGTAGCCCAGAATGTTATGCTCCGATCTCAGCGATCTTTTTTAATCAAATAGAAATACATCAAAAACTGACCTGTCGTGCAGTGAGCTCTGTCTGTCGGATCCTTTTCCATTGTTGATGTCCTCCAGCAGCTGGTTCTCATCTATCGGCACATCCCCGAAATCCTTCAACACCGAGATAGTCTTGAAACACGTCACTATCTTTTTGCGCTCTTCGTCGTTGAAACACTTCTGAAATGGAAATACTCTTTTGACAATGTAACAAAAACTGAGTCAAAATTTTCAAAAAAGTTAAACTGTTCCACCATGAGCATCCTTTTTATGGTGTTACAAATGTTTTCCAAGGTTAGGTATGATGACCAAATATGTTTCTTTTTATCGCATAATTATTACCAGCATGAATAAAAATTTTAAGCTGAAGGAAAAAAGTTGCTCTTCTTTCAGAAATCAGAAGACGAGGAAGTAGCGGATTTAAGTGGGCAGGGATACCTTAAAGATTTTCACCCACTTGAAATGAACTCGAAGTGTATAAATCTTTTTATCGCACCTTGTAAACTTGATTGTTGCTTTCAAATTTTTTCTCATTCCTCATTATGAACTTCAGACAGCAAGAGATAATCTTCAAGTAATCTTCTTTTTCAGAGGGAAGGACGAACTTCCCGCGTGAAAAACTATCTGCACACGTGACTATGAGTTTCTTGAAGAAGTTGATCACGAGGCCGCTTCCAACACCTATAAACATTGCAATTAAAGTCAAACTAAAAACTTCACACATAAATACTTAAGCCAGCAGGGCTCGATCCAGAAATTCAGAGTAGTCCGACGTTTTTTTGTAGGCACATGAACAGCAGCAAAAAAAATTCTGCAGCACACGGATTTTTAGAAAAAAAAATATTCGATAAAATTGCTTTTTTCTGAGCGCTGATCTCCTTCGAAGATAAAATACTATTTTACTTTTTGAAAAATTGTCATCTTTATTTGTCAATATTTAACCTGTGTTCATTTGGTCGGACTCCTGCAGGAACTTGAAAAGTGAATCCTGCAGGGGTGTCTTCTGGGCAAAGAACATCTTCATTTCTCCCAGTTTCTGGTCCTCTTCAACATTGTTCTAAACAGACCACAATTAGCCAGAAAATCGAATTGAAGTTCAGCTATTTTCAACATCAAAGTTAATTTCGGACCAAGTGAACAATCTCCCCAGGGAACAAGATTGTTCACTTGGTCTATTGAGGGGGAAGATTGTTCACATGGGCCTTAATTTCTTCACGGATTTGGTTGCTAATTTATTTAAATGATATACAACTGAACATTTCTCCACATTCAGACGTGCAACTTTTTTATTTATGGGCATAGAAACTTGGTTCTCCGTCTGGGAACATAAACAAAACTAATGATAAACAAAGAAAAAACAATTTAAAAATTAACGTTTTTTAAAAGGATTGATAAATCGCTTTCTCTTGCACATCTAACTTCAATTTAGGAAGGTTTCATGAATTTTGAAGACTTAATTTCTGAGGAAGAGTTATCTTGTAAGAACTTACAATATAATATTACTTCTTACAAAATCTTTCAAGATTATTCAAAATCTTATGTTTTTCTACAAATTCTTTCAACATGAGCAATCGCTGAGAAAATCCGTGCAGCTTTTTAATTCATTAACGAGTGTTTATTTTTTAAAATCTTTTACAATTCTGTTAAGATGTTATAAGACGAGCTTGTTTTAGAAAACCTTACAGATCTGCTAAACAATCCCCCTTATGGTATCTACTACAGAAAATCTCCTTTTAAAGAAATTGGTCGAAAACAGTCAGCTGAATTAACCGATTAAAAGACAAACTTGACCGCATCATGACTCTTGCAACTACAAGGCTCGCTAAACACAGTCTGCTTATCAACAATTCGAAATTGGAAAATTCCACATTTCAGGGAGCACCAACGACTGGAAGAATTGCAATTTCCTTGGTACTTTATTTGACACGGAATCAGATATTCGACGCAAACAACGTACCTTTTGTGAGAGGCGAAGGTATTTTCAACATTAACAAAAACCTCGGTGAATACCAAATTGAGTCTTCAACGCCTTGATTTCTAGTGTTTTCCTTGATAAGTGTGAATTCTGGACGCTAACCAAAAAGCTGACAGGCGTCGTTGATATCATACAAAGACGCTTTCGACGTAAAATCATAGGTATCTTTTATCCTAACATCATCACGAACAAAAACTTCTACAAACAACCAAACTAGAACCCTGGAGTACCCGTATCAAGCGTAGACGTCAAGCCTGGTTCGAACACGTCGTTAGTGTTGACACAAAGACCCACTAAAAACCCACAGGGTTGACAAAAAACATCGTGGGCTACATTAGTTCAAAAAGACATTAATTCTTTGTACAATCCTCTTAAGTTCAAATTCCTGAGGCATATCAAATCACCGAGGACAGAAAATAGTGGAGCCCTGAAAGCTCCGACTGCATTTTAAAATCTATGGAGCAGTAATAAAATGAAAAAAAAAGTTATAAAAAAATGAAATTCAATTTTTGTTAAATTCTTTTTATTTCAGTTTGTTGGATAAAAATGAATCTGTAAAAAACCAGGACAAGATCTTTTAACACTGAATTTTCATCGAATTAGTACAGATCAGCCAAAAAACTAGCACTGGATTTTAAACAGTTGAGTTTTCTAACCAAACACAAAAGTTTTTCGACTTTATTCAAATGCGCTCAATTATTCTTCGTAACGAAAACAATTTTAAGCAAGACTGCTCGTATCAGGACAAAGCACTAATTGTCCAGACTGCCTTCTAAGATTTATGGAGCAGTAACAACATAAGAAAAATAAATGTAATACAGCCGAATGAAAATTTTTTTTTCCAAAATTTGAATTTTCTGAATGAAAATCATTCTCCCACACACCATATAGTACAAAAGAATTTATTTCGCTACTTGTAACAAACCAATTACGGCAAATAAGCTTCTTTCAACCAATTTCGAACGACTTCTAAGACGGGTTAAATCTCCGATTACTCGTTAATAGCGCGAAGTATATCGCGCATTTATTGTCCCTAATTGGCCAAAATGGCACTCTTTAAACCCCCATCACTTTACGGTCACGTAATGACTTTGCGGTCACGTAATGAAGTTGTTTATTCCTTGCTGTCAAATAAATTTGAAATTTAGTATAGAAACAGGACACTTACTAATCACTTCCAATTTCTAAAAAGCCGAACTTACGATTAATTCGAGTTATCAAAAAAATCAAATGAAACTGTTTTTTAAAATGTTTTTGTTAGCGAAGCCGATTTGAGCGCACACAAATAAAATCATGAGTCGAGCACGTCAGTCCTGGCAAAATACTTCCATACGGTTCATTGGAAGAAACGCATGCATGAAAATGGCAAGCTTTTTTTTTCTATTTTATAAAATTGTGTGAAAAACAATTTTCTTTGCGATAGAATTTTTTGATAAAAAGTTTTTCTTCAAACCAAAAAAATATATTTTGTTTTCGTATTTTTTGTGTGTTTTATTTTTTTTGTTGTTTTACCAGAGTTTTGATGGCCTAATTGGTAAAAATCTTTCGAATGAACAGCGCTTGGACTTCGCCATGTAACCTTTTTGTCTGATGTACTCGAACTGCAAATGCTCTAATCTGCCGTAAAGTGCTTGATTTTAATCAACCTTTTGAAACTTTCAAATCGGTGCTGCGAAATTTTCTTTTGTCTGAAACCACTCATTTCAACATCTCTCATTCATGTTCTTTCTATATAAAGTGTAACTGTAAATTTTGTCGCTCATAAGTCTTTTTGTTTCATTTGTTATAGTATTTTTATTTAATGTGACTGCACGCATATGGAATTAAGTCTTTTACTACTAATACTGCTAATAGATCTAATCTGTTTTCAGTTTCAATTACGAACAAGTTTGGCACTGCATCTGAATGGATCCGCCCACCGCACCTAATAACTAATCCCCCTATGAAAAACTGTTTCAACAGTTAAACAAATGTGAATTTTGCACCTACTAATCTATCTTTCTCCCAATATTGCTGCAAGGGGAAGGATATTTAAAGGGAACCCATGTGACTTCTGCAATTCTCGGTGCAGCAAACTCACCACTGTTCGGCGACTGAGTCCAAGTAGTCCTCCAGTTCGCTCTCGCTAATGTATGCCTTCATGGCCCTCTCCATCATGAGATTGTATGCCCGCACCAGTTCCATCACTCTACACACCACTGCCCCGTGCTCCCGCTCGAAATCACCCAGTCTGCAGTTACAACGAACAAACACTTGTTATAACCTGCAATGATTTTTATGTCAAATCATAAGCAGCCAGAAACTGGCTTTCTAATCGGCTATAAAATCTGATTAGCCTAAAAATTTCCACTTGAAAACTAAAATTCAAAATTGAACACAGCTTCAGTGGCGCTTGAGAACTCCAAATGACAAGAGTACCCGTTTGCTGAGCAAGTAGCCCAGAATGTTATGCTCCGATCTCAGCTATCTTTTTTAATCAAATAGAAATACATCAAAAACTGACCTGTCGTGCAGTGAGCTCTGTCTGTCGGATCCTTTTCCATTGTTGATGTCCTCCAGCAGCTGGTTCTCATCTATCGGCACATCCCCGAAATCCTTCAACACCGAGATAGTCTTGAAACACGTCACTATCTTTTTGCGCTCTTCGTCGTTGAAACACTTCTGAAATGAAAATACTCTTTTGACAATGTAACAAAAACTGAGTCAAAATTTTCAAAAAAGTTAAACTGTTCCACCATGAGCATCCTTTTTATGGTGTTACAAATGTTTTCCAAGGTTAGGTATGATGACCAAATATGTTTCTTTTTATCGCATAATTATTACCAGCATGAATAAAAATTTTAAGCTGAAGGAAAAAAGTTGCTCTTCTTTCAGAAATCAGAAGACGAGGAAGTAGCGGATTTAAGTGGGCAGGGATACCTTAAAGATTTTCACCCACTTGAAATGAACTCGAAGTGTATAAATCTTTTTATCGCACCTTGTAAACTTGATTGTTGCTTTCAAATTTTTTCTCATTCCTCATTATGAACTTCAGACAGCAAGAGATAATCTTCAAGTAATCTTCTTTTTCAGAGGGAAGGACGAGCTTCCCGCGTGAAAAACTATCTGCACACGTGACTATGAGTTTCTTGAAGAAGTTGATCACGAGGCCGCTTCCAACACCTATAAACATTGCAATTAAAGTCAAACTAAAAACTTCACACATAAATACTTAAGCCAGCAGGGCTCGATCCAGAAATTCAGAGTAGTCCGACGTTTTTTTGTAGGCACATGAACAGCAGCAAAAAAAATTCTGCAGCACACGGATTTTTAGAAAAAAAATATTCGATAAAATTGCTTTTTTCTGAGCGCTGATCTCCTTCGAAGATAAAATACTATTTTACTTTTTGAAAAATTGTCATCTTTATTTGTCAATATTTAACCTGTGTTCATTTGGTCGGACTCCTGCAGGAACTTGAAAAGTGAATCCTGCAGGGGTGTCTTCTGGGCAAAGAACATCTTCATTTCTCCCAGTTTCTGGTCCTCTTCAACATTGTTCTAAACAGACCACAATTAGCCAGAAAATCGAATTGAAGTTCAGCTATTTTCAACATCAAAGTTAATTTCGGACCAAGTGAACAATCTCCCCAGGGAACAAGATTGTTCACTTGGTCTATTGAGGGGGAAGATTGTTCACATGGGCCTTAATTTCTTCACGGATTTGGTTGCTAATTTATTTAAATGATATACAACTGAACATTTCTCCACATTCAGACGTGCAACTTTTTTATTTATGGGCATAGAAACTTGGTTCTCCGTCTGGGAACATAAACAAAACTAATGATAAACAAAGAAAAAACAATTTAAAAATTAACGTTTTTTAAAAGGATTGATAAATCGCTTTCTCTTGCACATCAAACTTCAATTTAGGAAGGTTTCATGAATTTTGAAGACTTAATTTCTGAGGAAGAGTTATCTTGTAAGAACTTACAATATAATATTACTTCTTACAAAATCTTTCAAGATTATTCAAAATCTTATGTTTTTCTACAAATTCTTTCAACATGAGCAATCGCTGAGAAAATCCGTGCAGCTTTTTAATTCATTAACGAGTGTTTATTTTTTTAAATCTTTTACAATTCTGTTAAGATGTTATAAGACGAGCTTGTTTTAGAAAACCTTACAGATCTGCTAAACAATCCCCCTTATGGTATCTACTACAGAAAATCTCCTTTTAAAGAAATTGGTCGAAAACAGTCAGCTGAATTAACCGATTAAAAGACAAACTTGACCGCATCATGACTCTTGCAACTACAAGGCTCGCTAAACACAGTCTGCTTATCAATAATTCGAAATCGGAAAATTCCACATTTCAGGGAGCACCAACGACTGGAAGAATTGCAATTTCCTTGGTACTTTATTTGACACGGAATCAGATATTCGACGCAAACAACGTACCTTTTGTGAGAGGCGAAGGTATTTTCAACATTAACAAAAACCTCGGTGAATACCAAATTGAGTCTTCAACGCCTTGATTTCTAGTGTTTTCCTTGATAAGTGTGAATTCTGGACGCTAACCAAAAAGCTGACAGGCGTCGTTGATATCATACAAAGACGCTTTCGACGTAAAATCATAGGTATCTTTTATCCTAACATCATCACGAACAAAAACTTCTACAAACAACCAAACTAGAACCCTGGAGTACCCGTATCAAGCGTAGACGTCAAGCCTGGTTCGAACACGTCGTTAGTGTTGACACAAAGACCCACTAAAAACCCACAGGGTTGACAAAAAACATCGTGGGCTACATTAGTTCAAAAAGACATTAATTCTTTGTACAATCCTCTTAAGTTCAAATTCCTGAGGCATATCAAATCACCGAGGACAGAAAATAGTGGAGCCCTGAAAGCTCCGACTGCATTTTAAAATCTATGGAGCAGTAATAAAATGAAAAAAAAAGTAATAAAAAAATGAAATTCAATTTTTGTTAAATTCTATTTATTTCAGTTTGTTGGATAAAAATGAATCTGTAAAAAACCAGGACAAGATCTTTTAACACTGAATTTTCATCGAATTAGTACAGATCAGCCAAAAAACTAGCACTGGATTTTAAACAGTTGAGTTTTCTAACCAAACACAAAAGTTTTTCGACTTTATTCAAATGCGCTCAATTATTCTTCGTAACGAAAACAATTTTAAGCAAGACTGCTCGTACCAGGGCAAAGCACTAATTGTCCAGACTGCCTTCTAAGATTTATGGAGCAGTAACAACATAAGAAAATTAAATGTAATACAGCCGAATGAAAAATTTTTTTTCCAAAGTTTGAATTTTCTGAATGAAAATCATTCTCCCACACACCATATAGTACAAAAGAATTTATTTCGCTACTTGTAACAAACCAATTACGGCAAATAAGCTTCTTTTAACCAATTTCGAACGACTTCTAAGACGGGTTAAATCTCCGATTACTCGTTAATAGCGCGAAGTATATCGCGCATTTATTGTCCCTAATTGGCCAAAATGGCACTCTTTAAACCCCCATCACTTTACGGTCACGTAATGACTTTGCGGTCACGTAATGAAGTTGTTTATTCCTTGCTGTCAAATAAATTTGAAGTTTAGTATAGAAACAGGACACTTACTAATCACTTCCAATTTCTAAAAAGCCGAATTTACGATTAATTCGAGTTATCAAAAAAATCAAATGAAACTGTTTTTTAAAATGTTTTTGTTAGCGAAGCCGATTTGAGCGCACACAAATAAAATCATGAGTCGAGCACGTCAGTCCTGGCAAAATACTTCCATACGGTTCATTGGAAGAAACGCATGCATGAAAATGGCAAGCTTTTTTTCTATTTTATAAAATTGTGTGAAAAACAATTTTCTTTGCGATAGAATTTTTTGATAAAAAGTTTTTCTTCACACCAAAAAAATATATTTTGTTTTCGTATTTTTGTGTTTTATTTTTTTTGTTGTTTTACCAGAGTTTTGATGGCCTAATTGGTAAAAATCTTTCGAATGAACAGCGCTTGGACTTCGCCATGTAAATTTTTTTTGTGAAATTACAGTTGTGATTCGAATCCAATTTAAGAAAATTCCAAAAAATTGCAGTGCAGAGAAAAACTCAAAGTTTTTGATTTTTTATCTAATTTCCAAATAAAGAAGGGCGAGCTGGCTTACAATATGCAAATAATACATAAAAACGAAATTTTTAAGGTACATTAATTTCGGCAGTTTCTTTTGGCGTGTTTTTAAAAACGAAAAATTACTTAGCAAACCAGAAAAAAATTTGCAAAAGTTTTGAAAAAAATTACAGATTTTTCTAATTTTCTTTGATAATCGATTAAATTTTTGATAAAAACTGGGCTATTTTTTCCCCTCCACCTTTCAAAGTTACTTTGTTATATTAGTCTAACGTGTTAATTTGGCTAAGATATTGATTTTACGATGAGAATTATAGAGAGCAAATCTGTTCACAATTGTTAATTTCCTCACCATGCCGAGTTTCATTGCATTATGACAACGTTTAACTAGTTTTTTAATTTTGAAACAAGTTTCAACATTTTAATTAGCCATTTTGACGGAAATTTTTTTATATCATTCAAAAAGTATCGTTGTCCTGAGATTAAATTTGAAAAGATATTTCACCTGTGATCCTTTTTGTAATGTTATGGGGGTTTAAAGAATGTCATTTTGCCAATTTGGTACAATTAACGCGCGATATATATTGCGCAATTAACGCGTGAGCGGAGGCTTAGACCGTCTTAGAAATTGTTACAAATAGGTTGAAGGAAGCTTATTTGCCAAAATTGATTTGTTACTAGGAGCGAAATGTGTCACTTTGTACTTTATATGGCATGAGGGGAGGTGAAATGCACAAAAATATCAAATATATATTTAAAAAACTTTGTTCTATCTTATTACATAGAATTTTTTCTTGTTATTACTCCTCCATAGACATTAAAAGGCAGTGGAAACATTTAGGGCTTTGCCCTGATACCAGCAGTCTTGCTGAAAATTGTTTTCGTTACGAAAAATAATTGAGCGCACATGAATAAAGTCGAAAAACTTTTGTGTTTGGGTAGAAAACTCAACTGTTTAAAACCCAGTGCTGGTTTTTCGACTGATCTATTTTAATTCAGTGAAAATTCAGTGTTTAAAAATCTTGTCCTGGTTTTTAACAGTCTCAATTTTATCCAACAAACTAAAATAAATAGAATTAAACAAAAATTAAAATAAAAATTGTGGGTTTTCGCAAAACACGCATGGAGGTCTTTGATTTTTTTGTGTGAAAGTTTGTGTCTCAACTAAGTTATCAAAAAAATCCAAATTTGCATGCAACATTTTTTGGACTTAAAAGTGGCCTCAAACAGCAAAAAAAAACGTGTTAATGTATTTTAACTTTAGCTGAAGCAGGTTCTTGAATGATTCATAAAATTTTTATCGACAATTTTGTTTACGATGAGCATTTTTCCATCAAATCAATTCAAACAAGTTTAAGTAGTTGAAAGGCATATTTGAAGAACTTTTTACCGGCGCTACTCCTGCATTCTTTGCCTTGATCAGTGTCCTGTTGTATTCTGCAAAGTCATTTCTGAAAGCAGCATTGAAACAGATGAGGTTGTCCAGGGCCACAAACGAGCCAATCATCTTGCCCATGGTGACAAGACACGTCTCTGAGTAGAAGTTTCGATTGTTCTAGAATAAGTTAAAGGGTTCGATTATTTTTTATCAATATATCAGAGCAAGTGTTATATTATATTTAATCTATAATAAAATAAGCACATTAAGACATTACGAGGCCAAAAGGTGCACTGGATAGGCGCACAATTGGGTATATAGAAGTCACTGGAATCCACAGACAATTCACAAAGTTTCAGTGGATTCCGCGCTCAAAAATGTGTGACGAAATTTTGACGGCACACTAGTTTTGTTGCGGAATCTGCAACGAGCAAATATAGCTAGTTGTTCTGGATTCCGCAAATGTAAGCGGATTCCACAAATGTAAGCGGATTGCACTTACATTTTGCGGATTACGCTTACATTTTGCGGATTCCGCTTACATTTTGCGGATTTGCTTACAATTTGCGGATTCCGTTTAAACTTTGCGGATTCCGCTTACAATTGCGGATTCCGCGACAGCATAATTTTACTATACACATATTATTGTTTCTTTCTGGGTTCCACAAACTGTTCCGGATTCCGCAAACTGTTCCGGATTCCGCAAATTATGTTGCGGATACTGCAAATTCAACTGTTTTTGGAGCGAACCTGAGCTATGCAGTGTTTTAGCTATTTGTTCGTGAAATCATCCAAAACAGCGAAAAAGATTTTTCAGAAACTAGCACTGTTCCCCGTAAAATATATTTTCGGCCTGTTGGGAAATCCTCTTGCATTCCACAGAATACACAGTTTGGCTTTGTAATGGAAAAACAACTACAGCGACAACAGTTCAATGATAACTTTCAGTAAGCCGCAACTTAAAAGCGTCAAAAAACAACTCACAATCATCCAAAAACTTATAAACCAAATGTTCAGTTTGTCGACCAAAAAGTGTCCAAAACACTCTAGAATTCTGAAATGCTTCCAAACACCTGCACGAAAGTAAGCTTTGATTGTCGGTGGTCTCAAAAACTCCCATGAAAAAAACTTATCAAAGAAAACTAGGTAAGTACGTAGGATAAGTGCAGATATCAACTCACCTGCTTAAAACTTTAAAATTTTTCAAATGTCTATGTTGTTCGTTGAGAAATTACAGACAGAAATCTAAAAATCTGGATGCAAGAAAAAAACGAGTGCCTTACACTTTAGTTCGATTAGCTTCTCTGCTCCTTAAAGTTCACTAATGAGTTTAATTATAATTTCTAGATTTGAATCCAAATATGGATCTAGGGTTTTCTCGAGGGGAAGGGCCGGATTTTTAAAAAAATGAAAATTTTGACGACCCATGTTTTTTTAGGAATACAAAATTGATTTTTCGAGCTATCCCACATCACTACAAAGATCCTATTTTGACCAATTTTGCTGCAGGGAATCCGCAGCCAAAAACAAAAAAAAGGGGTGTGGTTTCGTGGGATTCAACGTTTCAGATCCAAAAACACCAAATTTGCATTTGCGAAAGGTACACGACTAGGTACGATTGACGTCACGATTGACGCCGAAGGCGCCTTTAGAAAAATTTTATGGTCGGTCATCCAAATTTGGATGTCTGAACATAGTACCAAAAAAGAGTTCCTCTGGGCTGCCAGGGGGTCGAATCCCCTGAATCCGCTACTATTTAAATCCACAATTACTTCAGCACATCTGCTCACATTTTCATCATTCAAACCACCGTTATGTGTTCTATCATCAACAATTTTTTACCGTTACACAAAATACGTTACACAAAGCAAAATATCAGTTTAAATGGATCGCTTCAACAACCCCACCAACCATCCCCCTATCGGAAAATCAACCCCAAACCCTACTTCAGAAAACTATTGCGCATGCCAACGGCCCTTTCCCTTTCTTATAGCAATCCTGTAAAGCAGTAACTAGATTACATAATCGGTTCTTTCAGACTATATAAACCTCTCATGGAAAACCTGGACCCCCTAATATTCAAAATCACTGCTTTGGCGATATAATATTACCTTTATCTGTCCGGGAAAGGAAAAGGGTTGTATACAATGAAAAATGAGTCGTTTTTGTGTAAAATTTTAATTATCTGTTTCGTGTTGGGTTCGATACTTGTAACAAGGATATCTCAGGCGAAAATAAGGGGGCAGGGGGATGGGAGGGAGGGTTGTCAAAGATATCTCTCAGTTTGGAAGCAATAGTGCTCTCTGTCGAAGTATCCTTGAGTGTCACTTTACCGGATTCATTGACGAGCTCTAGACATATAATAAAAGCTACGATCTATAATAACAAACGTAGAAAATTTTTGAAATTTCTTGTTTGCTCCGGTAAAAATATGTTTTTAATCATTCAGCTCAATTTTCCAAATTTCTGAAATTTTTTTTTAAATTTTGAGGTTTTGGCTTTTTTCAGGGTTACTCAAGGGCCGAAATTCGTGTTCCCAATTTCTGCGTAACTCACCCCGGGACCTTTGTCGTCCCCTTTGATGAGACTCTGAGAAAACTTGTGGATCTCGCCAGCCAGGAACTTGGATGCCTCCTTGTGGTACTTGTACAGCTGGAAGGCCTTCCGGATTTCAGGTTCCATTACTTTCAGACACTCGCTTAGAGCAGCCTGTAGAAACATTCTCATCTTTTTTTAACAAAAAAACAACACGGAACATGGGAGTTTGAAAAAAAAATTTTCCGTTAATTTTTATATTCTTTTTAAAGTTCAAGTTTTTAACAGCCGCCTGGATTTATTGACATTTTAAGGTTTTTTATTTATTTTTGAAAAACGTCAAAATCAAAACGAAAATTCTGGCATGCTCAAATGCAATTACAGTTACTGATTGTTGAAATCATTAAAAAGTTTTACCTTGTTTTCATCCGTTCGTTCCGACAGAGTTGGTCTTCCCATGACAAACAGTCGCATCAGAGATCTCCACGTGTACAGATTCTTAGCATGTTCCTGTGCCTCGTCCAGATATTGAACCACCTTCTTCTGAATCTAAACCAGAATAAATTTATAAAATGTGCTAACTAGATATAAGCGCAACTTCCTTCAATGCTGCTCTTTTGAAATGATGCTCTTTTCTGGGGTCTTTTTGGTGATGGCGTGTCACATTTACGAGCATTTGAATAGCCGAAATAAACAATTGCACTCTGACAGTAAAAAAAATAAGCATCAAAAAAAATTATCTCAACTTCGTGCGACTCTGGCAAGTAGAGGCTCTCGAGGTTGTCCACCATAGAATGTACTGCGCAATCACATACATTTATATATGGTTTGTGTAGAAATTGATTACTCGTACGTCGCACATATTTTTTCTACGAAAATCCTCATTTTCAAAGTCTACTGAATGGTAAAAAAAATCGGGAAAACAGTTTCTTCAAATACGGATCCCCGGGCCGAGTTTTTGACTTTATGTTTTGACCGAAGTGGTCGAACCAGATGTCATTGTGCAACAAAAAATCCATAGTCGCGCAGCGCTTTTAGTCGAACTGTGCGAACTGCATCGAACTGTGCCTTTAGTCGAACTGAATCGAAACATACAGTCGAACTGGGTCAAAACATAAAGTCGAACTGGGGGGTCGGAACATAAAGATGATCTTTTGTACGATCTATAGAAAAGTCTCATATGATGGAGTAAATCAAAATGTAGAAACATGTATAGCAAAAATGCTCATTTCAAGAAGTTTGAATCCACAACGCTTTTTCATAAAAATACCTTTACATTGAGTTTAGATTAATTAGCAAGAATGTACTCGAAACAAAAGTTTGGATGTCGACTTTTAAGTTTTAGCCGCAGAAAAGAATCCTATTTTTTATAAAATCTTTTTAGCTGTTTTTTTTAAAATCTAAATGAACGAGAATTATGCTAATTTAGGAGCGACTATGCTCTATAATTACTTTAAAAAGCCTTGTTTGATCACATAAAATAAACAAAGAAATCAAAACCTGGCTATGGAGGTGTACAGCCTGACTAATACAATAGATTCAAAAACAGAATACAAGTACTGAATTTTTACCTTCAGTCGAAATATAGCTAGTTTGGTTCGAGTCGAGCGAAACATAGCTTTTTTGTTCGAGCCGGTCGAATAATAAGTCTAACATCTCAACCCGAGGAGTCGCGCCGTCTCCGCCTCGAAAATCTTGGTCGTGAAAGTCTGAACATACCAAAAATGGGTCCCGATATTTTGGTCGCGCCGTCTCCGTTTCGGTCGCGAAAGTCGCGACGGATAATCGTGGTCGCTTAAGTTTGGAAAGCCAAGTTGCGGTCGCGAAAGTCTGGACATGCCTAAATTTGGTCGCGAAGGTTTGCACAGGCCAAAAATTTGTTGCAAAACTTAAACTATAGTTTTGGAGTGCGAAGATGAACACGACACGAGCATGAGTCTGGGGTCTCGAACAGGGTCTTACTCGGTCGAAACGTTTTTCCTCGGTCGAACTTGCTCGAAACATATGATTCAGTCGAACTTGGTCGAAACATAAAAGTTTTTGGTCGTGCCGGTCAAAACACATCTTACTTGGTCAAACTTGGTCGAACTTGGTCGAAACATTGATATTTTATGTCGTATTGGTCAAAACATAACTCGCTTGGTCGACTTGGTCGAAATATCGATATTTTTGGTCGTTCCGTTCGAACATGTGTTTCGCTTGTGTTGGTCAAAACATAAAGTGGAAACTTCGGCCCGGGTTGCTTTTAGGAATTTTTGAAAAAAATCACATGACAAAAAACACATGGCATAATAAATGTCGCTGCTTATGGTAACATTTTTGTACATTTATAACTTAAAACACAATCAAACCGGACCATTCTTTGCAATTTGAGTTTAGGAAGTTTCTGAACACTTTGCATTGATGAGAAGAACTTAAACTATAGTTTTAGAGTGCGAAGATGAACTTGACACGAGCATGAACACGACACCTTAACTCGCTTGTTTGTGTTTATTTCAAAGACTTTGTAAGAAAACACCTTAGTTTTTGAACACGATAAACATGAACACGACACTTTTTTTGCTCGTTTGTGTTGATCTCAAAGACTTTTGAACACGACACCTTTACATTTGAACACAATAAACATTAACATGACACTCTTACTCGCTCTTTATTTGACACTCTGACACTCTTACTTGTATTTTTTTCAAAAATTTTTGAACATGATGAACACGAACACGACACTTTTACTCGTTCGCTCGTGTTTGTTTCGAAGACTTTTGAACACGGCATCTATACTTTTGAACACGATGAACACGAACACACCTATACTGGCTCGTTTGTGTTTATCTCAAAGACTTTTGAAACGACAATTTTACTTTTGAACACGATGAACATGACCACTACACTTTTACTCGCTCGATTAAATTATCTCAAAGACTTTTGGACACGACACCTTTACTTTTGACCACGATGACCATGAACACGAATTTTTTAATCGAAAGTTTGTGTTTAGCTCAAAGATTTTTGAACACGATGAACATCAACACGACACCGTTACTGACTGGTTTGGGTTTATTTCAAAGTTTTTTGAACATAACATCTTTAATTTTGAACATGATGAACATAATCACGACACTTTTACTAGCTTGTTTGCGTTTATCTCAAAGACTCTTGAAGACGACACCTATACTTTTGAACATGATGAACATGAACACGACACCTTTACCCGTTCGTTTGTATTTATCTAAAAGTAAGCTCGAAAATGTCGTCAATTTGCAATATCTGAAATCATCTGTTTTGGAAATTACAGAACCAGCAAGGATTTTGTCATAGTAGTTGATCCAAACACTAAATTAGGTGGGATATCCTTTGTTTTCTAAAACATATCTGATACGACCGATTGTCTAAATATATAGGTATACAGTTTCTCAGCTTTCAAAAAATGCAATTTTTTTGCAAATGTACTCTGAGAGCGTTGTTACCGTTAACATGAAGCTTGAAATATTCTGTTGAGATAATTGCTCTTTGAAATAAAAATGATTATTTTCTGATTACGCTAGAGCATTAGCGTTATGTGTTTCGGCATTTTTGTTGTTTTTTTTATAATTTTGGTCGAGTAGCGTTTGATAAACGAAAATGTGGAGGAACTTTGTACTCGGGTGTATTTTAGTTTTTTTTCTTTTGTTTTCCACGCAAAACCAGGTACCACAAATAATCAATGGACTTGGTTATTTGATATATCAAATTGAGGCCTTTCAGTCGTGATTGCAACCACATTTAAAAAATCCTGACATTTTTTTTAGTGTCGAGAAAAAACCGGTTTGAAAATTTTGATTTTTTTGTCTTAATTCGTGCGAATAAAGCAGGCGAGCAAGCTTACAACAGCTGAAACCTAATAATCTGCCTAATTTAAGACCCTAAAACTTAATTTAAAGCAAGCAAAACTAGTTTTTGGAGTTTTCTAGCTTCATTTTCGGAACCAAAATTTTCAAAAAAATCAAGTTTTTTTCTGCAAAAAATTTGGAAAAAACATTTTAATGTTTTTTTTAGTTTTCTTGTCATTTTTCTTCAAAAATGTTTTGTCCAATTTGCCTATATTATCATGACTGTCTAAAATGTCTAAATTATATTTTTACGTCAGATTTTTTATCACACCAACTAGAAAAAACTACACTAATTGGAAAAATTTCTAAGCCGTAGTTTTCTAAAAAAAAAACCATGGTCGGAACAATCTGTGCTATTTGTTTTTTTAACATGTATTTGACTTTTTTTGTCATTTCTGAGTACGGATTCTGAGTGTAAGTTTATCCAATCATGACCATTCAAAATCTCATTTGAAGGCCAGAAATGATAGCAAGTTTAACAAATCAGAACAATACTCTGAATGTTTCGACTGCCCTTCAATGGTGATTTTCAATTTTGTGATTGAAAAACGTCTAAAATTGCTTCTAAAAAAAATTTGTTTTTTACTTTTCCCTACACGCCATGCAAAACACTGAAAAAAAACTTTTGCGTCATATAACATAATAATACGATCAAGTTACCTGCCTCATTGTTCGACTTTCGTAACGAAAGTAACGGAATATTAGTGCTCGGGGTGGTTTTTTTTTCTTCAGACGAACTTTCAACTGTTTACTAGCCATTTTTGGGGAAATTTTTTCTTTCGTTCGAAAAATATTGTTGTCCTGAGCTTAAATTTGAAAAGTTATTTCACCAGTGATGATTTTTCGTAATGTTATGGGGGTTAAAAGATTGCCATTTCGGCCAATTTGGAATAATTAACGCACGATATGTTCCGCGCTATTAACGCGTAAGCGGAAATTTAATCCGTCTTAGAAACCGTTCCAAATTGGTTGAAGGAAGCCTTTTTGCCATAATTGATTTGTTAGTAAGAAGAAAATTTATCACTTTGTACTTTATATGGCGAGTGGGGGGGGGGGGATAATTTTCACAAAAAGTTGAGTTTTTTTAATTTTCATTTAATTTTTATTTTATTTAGTTTTTTTAATTTTATTACCGCTCCATAGACCTAGAAAGGCAGTCGGAACATTCAGGGCTTAGCCCTGATACGAGCAGTCTTGCTTCAGTTTTCAATGAGTTATTTTGACACTGACGCTTCAATATGACAAACTGAATTGCGCGGTAATTGTCCAATTATCGCAATTTTAGTTTAAGTCACGAAATCAAACAAATGCAGCTATAAGAAAACTACCACAGAAAATAACAGAAAGATAAATGAAGATTCGAGAAAAAAACCTACAAATTTGAATTTGCAAGCAAAATTTGAATCTACAAAATCCAAGAATTGTCATGAAAACGTGGCGCAAACACATCTATTCAGATAATTAAAAACTATCTGAAAACCCGGGCAACTTATACTTTCAGTAACACATCCCATTGTTGAACCATCCTCTTTTACGGAGTTTTAATGTCAGAAATCAACTATTGTAGCCGATATTGAGCAGACATTTAGAACAAGAGTAATTTATGCATAGTTGACAATAGTTGTCTTCGTAAAATGAATAAAAAAGCAACAAAAAATCGAAAAACATTCCACAATAAATTTTTTTTTGTAAAATGCAGATCAATTTTTAATTTTTTACAACCTTTTTGCTTCCACGGAAGCGCTTAATAAATTTTTTACCTTACTAAATTTTAGATAATAATAAAAAAATTTTACAAAGGTTTGTTTGCAAATACTTTCAGAAGCTAGTCGTTGGTTTGCCCTTTTTAATTAGTTCCGTCTGTCTTTTTATAACCTTGCCATTCTCAATTTTTTTTGAGTATTCAATTTTATTACACTCGATTGTACTGACCTCTATTTCCTTGTTGAGTTCTGCAAGTGCGATCATGATAGAGGCTGGGTTCTCATAGGACTGGTCACTCACTGGCAAGTAGGCGATGGAGAAGTGGTGCAGTTCCACCGGAGGCTGCATGTTGGGGGGAATCTTAAGACCTACACGAAAGTTTCAGACTAAATAGCTGTAGATGGTTGCTTGGCCAAGCGGTTAAGGTAATTTTATTTAGTGCTTGAGGTCTACCTCTCAGTCGAATGATCTGTGGCTCAAGGCCCACCATGATCAATAGTCCTTGATTTTTTTTTTCGGAGATGCAAAACATCCAAGCCAAAAAAATGGAAAATGTTCGTCATATCTCTTGCGGACCAAAACGACCTAATAGAATATGTGTTTTAATTATTCTTATGATTTATTACTTTCGGTTATCTTACGGACAATGGCTCAACAACAGAAAAAAAACGCCATTAAAATTAAATTTTACTCGGTTTTGACTACTGTCATCCCATTTTATTGAATCATTCAAAAGCAAAACATCAACTTTTGGATCACGTGAACAGAAAAAAAAACATCAGTTATTTCAATACTTGATCTCAGGTTGAACAAAATTTCCTCTTTTGGATATTTTTCCACAAAAAATTGTTAAAAACGGGCTTGAAACTTTTTTCGCATTTTTATTAATTGTAGCTAAAACGCTCTAAGTCCTTTCTGTTGTCGGTGTCAACTGAAATATTTGAGATTCCTCTGTCTTCAACCACATGAAAGTCATGGATCTCAGCTACACCCACCTATATGCAGAGAGTCGATGATTTGACAGGCATCTGTCATTGAAGCCATGTTGTTGTCCACCTCTCCTTCGCCCGAATGAGTGTCAGAGCTTTCCATCGTGTCTTGCTAAAGTGTATACATGGAAGTCAAAATCAATTAATTTTATAACAGAATACATAGCCGGCAAAATAGAATGTGAAAAGTCTTAATAAACATAACCATAACCCACAAGTTCAAACTGGTTTATACAAGGATTTTTGAACAAGGAAGCAGATTGTAAGGACCACACTCTATATTTGATGCTACATATTTTGATTTTTTTAAGAACGCCGGATTGAACTTCACACACCGAAAGTGCTTGTCATGAAAATCCATATATGAAAAATGCAAAATGGTGGCCAAGCCAAACAATTCTCATTCATGGGAATTGTATTGACTTACATTTTTTTTTACAAATTCCTCGAAAATAAAATGACCGTTACATTTCTTACGACTTTATTTGAATGAAGTTATCGGTCAAGATTAGATGTTGAAAAAAAAAGAATCGAGAAGAAGTTATCAAATTTTTTTGTAGGGTCTTAACAGCTTCAAAAATTGGGTAATAAAGGCTGAAACAAAGTTAAACAAAATTATAGTATTATGTATTAGTATATGCAGGGGCGGATTTAGGGGAGGGGAGGGGGCGGGGGGGTGGTTGGACGCCCCCTCCCCCCTCAGGGATTCGAACCCCTGCCAACCCAAAGGGTCCCTCCCCCCTTTGGTACTTTTTAAGAAATCCATTTTTGGCCGACCGACCCTAAAATTTTTCTAAAGGCGCCTTAGGCGCCAATATATACTAATTTTGAGGGGGAACGCGCGCCAAAAAAACGCGTTTTTTGTCAAAATTTTTCAAAAAGTGCACAAAAACGGCTTTTTTGACCTGTTTGGCGCAGAAAATTTGGCCAAAACAGGGTCTTTTTGCTGCTTTGGGAGAGCTCGGAAAATCAATCTGATCGACCTAAAAAAAAGGTCGTCAAAATTTTCGAAAATATTTTGAAAATCCGCCCCCCCTCGAGAAAATCCTAGATCTGCCCCTGAGTATATGTATTGTGACCTTAGTCAAATAGTTTTACTATCAGAAATAAGCTGCCTTAATTGGCCGAAAAAACTTTGTTTTTCTAGACACTAGCAGAAATTTTTTTGAATACCTTTTTAGAAATCTAAATGGCTAAAAGTTTACTTTAGTCCGATGACTCTTTTTACAGGTAAGCAAAAGGGTGATTAAAACAAACAGTAGGAAAGCAGTGTACAAAAGTTAACTGCAAAACAATCTATACGAGTTTGCAAGCTTTTTTCTGACTTTCGTGTTAATGCTTTGAGCAGGAGCTGGTCTAGGATTTTCTCGAGGGGGGCGGATTTTCAAAAATAAGTTCGAAAGTTTTGTCGACCTTTTTTTAGGCCGATTTGATATTCCGAGCTCTCCCAAAGCACTACAAAGACCCTGTTTTAGCCAAAGATTCTGCGCTGCAGGCAAAATTTTTCAAAAAGCAGGCCAAAAAGGGCGTTTAAAGGCTCTTTTTTGAAAATGTTGACCAAAAAATCGCGTTAATTCGGCGCGCGCTCCCCCCTCAAAATTAGTATATATTGGCGCCGAAGGCGCCTTTAGAAGTAATTTATGGTCGGTCACCAGAAATGGATATCCCAAAATAGTACAAAGAAGGGGCTGCCCCCCCCCCCCCAAAGCGTCAGCGCCCCCTAAATCCGCCCCTGGCTCTGAGCTAAATGATATTTCAACGGCACCAAAATTTTGTCAGCTAATTGTGCTTTAAAAATTGCCAAATTCAGACCGTTAACGCGCTAAATTTTGTCAAATTTACGCGTGAGCGGCTAGTAAATCTGGCTCAAAAAACATTTCAAATGGGTTTAATGCAAGCTAAACTTTTTATTTAAAATATATTTAGACGCAATTTCACCATCTCCTTAGCCAAAAACGTTTTAATAGACAATCAATGGCATTTCGAAAACTTAAGGTTGCGTCGTGATCTGAGCAGTTTTGCTAACAATTTAGTGTTGGAGCGAACCATTTGTCTGTTGGGTCATGAAAGTGTTTTCAAAAGAAACAAAAAAGCAAAAAAAAAAGAAATTCAACCGTAGATTTAAATAAGGCTCGCATATCAGGCAAAGTAGTATAGAATCTAGGGGGGGGGGGCAAAGACCCATTTAATGATTTAACACCCTGACTACCCAAAGGGCTAACCAACCCTTAACATTCAAAGGGAAGCGTGCGTTGTTTTGTCATCAGTTCTCAAAAAGGACCTAAAGACTTCAATTTTAAAGATTTTTTTAAAATACGGTGTAAAAATAGGTCGACAAAAAACTTCCATTTTTTGGAAAATTATCCAGATACGCGCTTGAGGAAAAATCCTGAATGTTCTGAATCCAGATTCAAGACCCTCAATTTTCTGGTTTTTTCCCTTCCAATAATTTTTGGTTAGAGTGTTTTTTGATAAAGACTGTCCTTATCAAAGATTAAGGGCTGAAACTTGAGTCGTATAAGGAAATAATATGGCCAATTAGCTTGCTTGATTTCAATTCGGAACAGTTTTAAGCGTCGCATAACATACCATATTACGCTTTCAGCTCTATAGATTAAATCTACAAAACATTTAACGGACAATTCTGTATTTCCCAAAATGCACGGAGGATAGCGCACTCGACCCGCCTGGAATTTTGATGACACCTGGTTCGAAATTAGTATATATTGGCGCCAAAGGCGCCTTTAAAAAAATTTTAGGGTCCGTCACCAAAAATGCATTTCTCAAAATAGTACAAAAGGATGCTGCCCCCCCCCCCCCCAAAGCGTCCGCCCCCCTAAATCCGCCCCTGGCTCTGAGCTACATGATATTTCAACGGCACCAAAAATTTGTCAGGTAATTGTGCTTTATAAATTGCCAAATTCAGACCGTTAACGCGCTAAATTTTGTCAAAATTACGCGTGAGCGGCTAGTAAATCTGGCTCAAATATCATTTCAAATGGATTTAATGCAAGCTAAACTTTTTATTTAAAGTATATTTAGACGCAATTTCACCATCTCCTTAGCCAAAAACGTTTTAATAGACAATCAATGGCATTTCGAAAACTTAAGGTTGCGTCGTGATCTGAGCAGTTTTGCTAACGATTTAGTGTTGGAGCAAACCATTTGTCTGTTGGGTCATGAAAGTGTTTTCAAAAGAAACAAAAAAGCAAAAAAAAAAGAAATTCAACCGTAGATTTAAACAAGGCTCGCATATCAGGCAAAGTAGTACAGAATCTAGGGGGGGGGGCAAAGCCCCATTTAATGATTTAACCCCCTGACTACCCAAAGGGCTCCACTTTAGTACTCTTTGCTACTCTTTTTTGGTATCATTTTTTCGCTAACCAACCCTTAACATTCAAAGGGAAGCGTGCGTTGTTTATCATCAGTTCTCAAAAAGGACCTAAAGACTTCAATTTTAAAGACTTTTTTTAAAATACGGTGTAAAAATAGGTCGACAAAAATTTCCATTTTTTGGAAAATTATCCTTCGCTCAAGAAATTTCCAGATACGCGCTTGAGGAAAAATCCTGAATGTTCTGAATCCAGATTCAAGACCCTCAATTTTCTGGTTTTTTCACTTCCAATAACTTTTTTAGAGTGTTTTTTGATAAAAACTGTCCTTATCAAGTATTAAGGGCTGAAACTTGAGTCGTATAAGGAAATAAAAATGGCCAATTAGCTTGCTTGATTTCAATTCGGAACAGTTTTAAGCGTCGCATAACATACCATATTACGCTTTCAGCTCTATAGATTAAATCTACAAAACATTTACCGGACAATTCTGTAATTCCCAAAATGCATGGAGGATAGCACACTCGACCCGCCTGGAATTTTGATGACACCTGGTTCGAAATTCACTCTATTCGTTTTTCAGAAATTGGTTTTAATAAAAAAACACTCATAACGATTATAAATTTGCTTACTTTATTCGAAGTTTTCAAAACAACCTAAGTATGCGGGTTATCAAACGGTGAGAAATAATCCTAATGTTTCGGTCAATTTTGAGAAGATCCAAAACAATCATTTGTGGGACTGCTAAGAATTTTGTTCCGAAATAAATTAAAATAGTTTTCGGAAGCATCTTACGGTTAGCAGAGGCCATCGAAAATTACAAATTGATATCTTATGTATCTTATGTATCTACTTAATGTATCTTGATCTTAAAAATAATGGAAAAGTTTAATTGTCACAGTTGGTTGTTGTTCAAAAATCTTAAGTTTTTATCCCAGTTTTTTTAATCTTTGAGCAGTTATCCCACACGATCCAAAAAGAACTTTCGACATTATATTACTTGTTTTGTTACAACTTATACAATGAAACAACCCGCATAAGTAGTTGTTTTGATTTTTTTCAACATATTTTTTCTCAATACTTTCAGTCACGCACCAAAAACCATACACGAGGTGAATTTGGAATTTGTTAGAGCAAAATTATCATTTTAAATTAGGTGAAAAGTATTGACTGCATCACTTAAGGTAATTTATACACTGGTTTCGTAATTTGTTTTTGATCATACTGACTATTTTATGTTGTTTTGTTTCAAAACAAGAAATTGCGGCAATATAATAGAAATTGAATCTCTGGAAACGAAACAATTAAGTTTTTAAACTTGCTTCAGAAACATTTAATTGTGCCATCATCAATGACATGACAAATGATTTTTGTTCCGACTTTCGATACGAAAGTAAGGGAATATTTGCGCTCGGGGTGGGTTTTTTTTTTCTTCAGACAAATTTCGACTTTTTAATTGGCAGTTTTTGACGGAATTTTTTTATATCATTCGAAAGCTATTGTTGTCCTGAGCTTGAATTTGAGAAGATAATTTATTTGTGATCATTTTTCGTAAAGTTATGGGGGTTTAAAGATTGCCATTTTGGCCAATTTGGGACAATTAACGCGCGATAAATTTCGCGCTATTAACGCGTAAGGGACATTTAATCCGTCTTAGAAATTGTTCCAAATTGGTTCAAGGAAGCTTATATGCCATAATTGATTTGTTAATAGGCGCAAAACCTATCAATTTGTACTTAATATGATGTGTGGGGGGATGTTTTTACATAAAATCTCAAATTTTTCCAAAAAAAATTTTTGATTTTTTTTTATTCCATTGAAATTTTTCATCTTATTAATGCTCCATAGACCTTAAAAGGCAGTCGGAACTTTCAGGGCTTCGCCCTGATACGAGAAGTCTTGTTGTACTTTCATTAAAAAAATCAAAATTTAGAAGAAAAAAAATTTCATTTTATTTTATTTAAGTTAATTTTTTTATGTATTACTGCTACTCCATAAACCTTAAAAGGCAGTCGGAACATTCAGGGCTTTGCCCTGATACGAGCAGTCTTGTATAATTTTAAGCGAATTAATGGGACCTTTTTTCCGTTAGTTTCCGGCTTGCGACGGCATATTTGTGTTCGGGTAGTTTTTTTATTAAGACAAGTTTCGATTTTGAATGGCATTGCTATATCATCTGAAAATGTTTGATGTCACCAGCTCAAAATTCCAACCTATTTTGTCGGCAAATTTTTGTTCTTTAGCTGTCGGGATTAAATTTTGGACTAATTTCGCTACAATAAATAAAATTGGGATAAAAACGCGTAATTTCTGTCTTTTTAAAGCGTACAGGTCCAACTAAATCATTTTAAAGTAAATTAGGGCTAGCAAATTGCTCTTATTCTGATATCAGACGCAAGTGTATCTTTTTTGTTCTTCATATACTGCGTGTGAGGAGAAAATTTTTTAAAATTATCTTGACGGTAAAGTGTAGTCAGACCAATGAGGCCTTCGAAATGCCTTTCTTTGGCAACTCGCGCAGAAAATTTGGTAAATTTGTGCGAGGCGTCGTTTTTTGGCCAAAATTCTACTTCTGGAGCTATAAAATTGAAATTGTACTAGCGCCAAGAACTTTTATGTAGAAAAAAATTCGTTCACTTTTGGAGATTTGAAAAATAGCCAATTTAGCCTATTCAGAACAGCCAATACGCTCTATATATTTTTTTCTAATAACGCGTGGGCGGCAAATTTTAATCTGGTTAAACATCGTCCCAGTTTGATTTGAGGCTAATTATTGTTCCGACTTTCGATACGAAAGTAACGAAATATTTGTGCTCCGGGTGGGTTTTTTTTTCTTCTTCAGACAAATTTTAACTTTTTAACTAGCCATTTTTGACGAAACTTTTTTTAATCATTCAAAAAGCATTGTTGTCCTGAGCTTAAATTTGAAAAGATATTTCACCTGTGATCATTTTTGGTAAAGTTATGGGGGTTTAAAGATTGACAATTAACGCGCGATATATTTCGCGCTATTAACGCGTAAGCGAGATTTAATCCGTCTTAGAAATGGATCCAAATTAGTTGAAAGAAGCTTATTTGCCATAATTGATTTGTTACAATAGCGAAATCTATTCTTTTTTGTTTTATTTGGCGTGTGGGCGAATGGTTTCATAAAAAAAACTCAAATTTTAGAATTTTTTTTTTGATTTTATTTTATTACATTTATTTTTTTTATGTTACTACTGCTCCATAAACCTTAAAGGGCAGTCGGAACATTCAGGGCTTTGCCCTGATACGAGCAGTCTTGTTTACTTTAGCGAGAAAACATGGGAAAACCGCGTTTGTTTTTGAGACAATAATTGTCCATCAAGCCTCCGAAACCTATGTTCATTGTGCTCCTGAGTGTTCATTTGAATAAGGAGAAGGATATAGTATGATATACCGTAAACCATTTGACTGAAAAATCTACGGCATAATATGAATCAAAAAAATCTGCATACAAATAAAAAGATTGTTTTAAAGAAAACTGTGGCATCCGGTATTAATGGTTCCCAGCAATCATATGCCTGAAATTGCGCGTGTATTGCAATTTAAAATGTGGGGACTAGTAAGTCTCAATGGTCTCCTTTTGATTAAGTGATATCTATCTCATATTAAAATAAACAAGACTGCTCGTATCAGGGCGAAGCCCTGAAAATTCCGACTGCCTTTTAAGGTTTATGGAGCAGTAATAACATAAACAACAAAGAAAAATTTAATGAAATAAAAAAAATGAAAACTTTTTTTTCTAAAATTTGAAATTTTTTATGAAAATCATCCCCCCACACGCCATATAAAGTACAAAAGGATAGATTTCGCTCCATGTAACAAACAAATTATGGCAATTAAGCTTCTTTCAACCAATTTGGAACGATTTATAAGACAGATTAACTCTCCGCTTACGCGTAATTAGCGCGAATTATATCGCGCGTTAACTGTCCCAAATTGGCCAAAATGGCCAAAATGGCAAACTTTAAACATTCATAACTTTACGAAAAATGAGCACAGGTAAAATATATTTTCAAATGTAAGCTCAGGACAACAATAGCTTTCGAATGATATTAAAAAATTCCGTCAAAAATGGCTAGTTAAAAAGTCGAAATTTGTCTCAAGAAAAAAAACCCACCCCGAGCACAAATATTCCTCAACTTTCGTATCGAAAGTCGGAACAATAACGCGCTCTGGAGTTTTATGGATAATAATCGATTATCTTGTCATTTTACAATCAGTATCTATAAAATTACTAAAAGAATGTATTATAATCCATCGAAAATGGATTATAAAATTGGTATTTTTAGTATCAATATATTCCATTATAATCGATTATAATCCATTTAGAAAAATTGTAGTCATAATACTTTTTAAATCATTGTTGTCCATTATAATAGATCATAATCGATTATAATGAATTCTTTGTGACGAAATTATGAAATTCGCAATTTTTAAAAATTATCTCATATCTTGTTTTGTGCAGTTGCTAGGTATTGTGTTTCATAAATTTTCACTTTTCACATGAAATTTTTATTATTTAAGTTTTCTCTACTTTTTTATACTACGTAAGCTCCATCGCCTCTTTTACCAACCCCCTTCCCCAGTTTACCCCCCCCCCCCCCCCCCCCCCCCCACAGCTTACACCTCCTCAGTTTATCCTCCGCCCGTTTACTGAACGTGGGTAAGGTAAAAAAATGGGGGGGGGGGGGGTGGGAGGGTGGAACAAAAAACTTGAATGAGGCGGTTAAATTGGAGAATGGGGGTAAATAGGTGTTGTTCACACTGAGTAACCCCTCCCCGGTCCCGTTCAACGGTGAACAAACTATCGGGGGGGGAGGAATTGTAACTTGGGGGTGTGGTTTTGGGGGTAAACTTTACTAAATATGGGGGTGGGCGTAGGGATAAACGTAGGGGAATGTAGGGGGGAGGGGGTGGGGTTTGGGCAAATGTGGATGGGGGCAAAGTGAGGGAGGGGGGTTAGTTTGAGTAGGTTTAGGTTGCATGTAGGCCGTGAGTAACGCAGAAATATTGCAAGTTTTGCGAATAATTTTGCAAAAAAATGTAAAGGTTATGAACCGTTATAATCAATTATAATGGATTTTAAATGGATTATAATCCATTATAATGGATTTCAATGAATCGTGTTTTTACGAAATTGATCGATTATAATGACAATATAATCGGTTTCGTGGTCTTAATTTGCAACAAAAATGGATTATCATGACAGCAGTTTAGACAACAATTTTCCCTTGTAATCGAATACTATCCATGAAACTCTGGTGCGGGAAACTCCTGATTAAGTCACCGGTCCGGTTAATAAGACAAAAAGAAACGCCGTACAAAGATTTTAGGTTCGAACATCAAACAATAGGACTATCGGATGCCTTGTAAAAATAACAACCTAGAAAAACTAAAATTACTCCTGACAAGGCATTGCTGGGAGTGTTTTGACTGCTCTTCAAAGCTTACTTTTTTTCATGATTATTAAAATAATAAAACTGTAAAAAAAATTGAAAAAAAGAATGAAATTTTGCTAGAATTTAACTTAAGTATTCCCCAACATTGCAAAACCAACAAAGATGGCCTAATTCGTTTTAGTAAGATTTTCATTTGAACCAGATTGAATTTCAGCTTACGTATATAGAACAAAGAAATTTTTCAATCCCCCATAAGATTACAACAAGACTGATCGCGTGTTCAGCAGTGACCTATCATTAAGGTTTGAGAGCATAATGGGTCCAAGAGCAGAATGACAAAAAAAAATAATTTTTGTAAGCTAATCGGTAAATTAAATTTAAAAATTGTCAAAATTACCAAAGAAACAAATATTTTATGCATTTTTTGACTAATTTAATCGAGACTTTTTTTAAAGCTTGTTTGAAAAATTCGGTGAAATCTTTCAAATCATTCAAAATTTTAAAAAAATTTTCGTGTTCATTCACGATATTCTAAAAATTATTGCATCATCATTTAGCCTGTATAAATTTAAATAAACAATTTAATATTTTTCTGTTTTTTTTCTGCCCTTGGACCCATTCTGCACTTAGACGATTCTGCTTTTTGCTCTGCCTCCATATTCAACGTATCCTCCTTCACGGTGATTAAGCCAAAGATGGATGCAATGACATTTCATATTCTATTAATAAGACAAAAATCTCCATAACTTTACATAAATCTATCACAAGGGATTTGTTTTACATTTGAGCTCCATACAATTATATATTACATATGGTATTAAAAGTTTTTAAAAAAGAGCTTAATTAACAAACCACAACAAGCATAACAATTCCGATTTTTCTTCGAACCTCGAAAAAATGATCATATATAGTGTTTTTCAACTTGAGCTCACAAAGTTAATACCTTTAGGATAATATAAAATAACGCACTCAAAATTTCATTTTAGTTCATGATTCGGATTCCAAAAACAGGCTACATTTTCCCAATCTACAAGCAAATTGGGAAAATATATTCCATTATAATCGATTATAATCCATTTAGAAAAATTGTAGTCATAATACTTTTTAAATCATTGTTGTCCATTATAATAGATCATAATCGATTATAATGAATTCTTTGTGACGAAATTATGAAATTCGCAATTTTTAAAAATTATCTCATATCTTGTTTTGTGCAGTTGCTAGGTATTGTGTTTCATAAATTTTCACTTTTCACATGAAATTTTTATTATTTAAGTTTTCTCTACTTTTTTATACTACGTAAGCTCCATCGCCTCTTTTACCAACCCCCTTCCCCAGTTTACCCCCCCCCCCACAGCTTACACCTCCTCAGTTTATCCTCCGCCCGTTTACTGAACGTGGGTAAGGTAAAAAAATGGGGGGGGGGGGTGGGAGGGTGGAACAAAAAACTTGAATGAGGCGGTTAAATTGGAGAATGGGGGTAAATAGGTGTTGTTCACACTGAGTAACCCCTCCCCGGTCCCGTTCAACGGTGAACAAACTATCGGGGGGGGGGGAGGAATTGTAACTTGGGGGGTGTGGTTTTGGGGGTAAACTTTACTAAATATGGGGGTGGGCGTAGGGATAAACGTAGGGGAATGTAGGGGGGAGGGGGTGGGGTTTGGGCAAATGTGGATGGGGGCAAAGTGAGGGAGGGGGGTTAGTTTGAGTAGGTTTAGGTTGCATGTAGGCCGTGAGTAACGCAGAAATATTGCAAGTTTTGCGAATAATTTTGCAAAAAAATGTAAAGGTTATGAACCGTTATAATCAATTATAATGGATTTTAAATGGATTATAATCCATTATAATGGATTTCAATGAATCGTGTTTTTACGAAATTGATCGATTATAATGACAATATAATCGGTTTCGTGGTCTTAATTTGTAACAAAAATGGATTATCATGACAGCAGTTTAGACAACAATTTTCCCTTGTAATCGAATACTATCCATGAAACTCTGGTGCGGGAAACTCCTGATTAAGTCACCGGTCCGGTTAATAAGACAAAAAGAAACGCCGTACAAAGATTTTAGGTTCGAACATCAAACAATAGGACTATCGGATGCCTTGTAAAAATAACAACCTAGAAAAACTAAAATTACTCCTGACAAGGCATTGCTGGGAGTGTTTTGACTGCTCTTCAAAGCTTACTTTTTTTCATGATTATTAAAATAATAAAACTGTAAAAAAAATTGAAAAAAAGAATGAAATTTTGCTAGAATTTAACTTAAGTATTCCCCAACATTGCAAAACCAACAAAGATGGCCTAATTCGTTTTAGTAAGATTTTCATTTGAACCAGATTGAATTTCAGCTTACGTATATAGAACAAAGAAATTTTTCAATCCCCCATAAGATTACAACAAGACTGATCGCGTGTTCAGCAGTGACCTATCATTAAGGTTTGAGAGCATAATGGGTCCAAGAGCAGAATGACAAAAAAAATAATTTTTGTAAGCTAATCGGTAAATTAAATTTAAAAATTGTCAAAATTACCAAAGAAACAAATATTTTATGCATTTTTTGACTAATTTAATCGAGACTTTTTTTAAAGCTTGTTTGAAAAATTCGGTGAAATCTTTCAAATCATTCAAAATTTTAAAAAAATTTTCGTGTTCATTCACGATATTCTAAAAATTATTGCATCATCATTTAGCCTGTATAAATTTAAATAAACAATTTAATATTTTTCTGTTTTTTTTCTGCCCTTGGACCCATTCTGCACTTAGACGATTCTGCTTTTTGCTCTGCCTCCATATTCAACGTATCCTCCTTCACGGTGATTAAGCCAAAGATGGATGCAATGACATTTCATATTCTATTAATAAGTCAAAAATCTCCATAACTTTACATAAATCTATCACAAGGGATTTTTTTCACATTTGAGCTCCATACAATTATATCTTACATATGCTATTAAAAGTTTTTAAAAAAGAGCTTAATTAACAAACTACAACAAGCATAACAATTCCGATTTTTCTTCGAACCTCGAAAAAATGATCATATATAGTGTTTTTCAACTTGAGCTCACAAAGTTAATACCTTTAGGATAATATAAAATAACGCACTCAAAATTTCATTTTAGTTCATGATTCGGATTCCAAAAACAGGCTACATTTTCCCAATCTACAAGCAAATTGGGAAAATATTTGAAAAACAAAAGAAACGTTTCTAAAAGTTTTTTCCTATTTTTTTTCTTCATTTCTTAGGTTACTTGCACATCAATCACATATTTTTGGCCGTTTTATTTGCAGTTTTAATGGGGGTCTTATTTTTTACCAGAAGCACTTTGTTTAAGACACAACTAAAAAGTGGAAAAATTCTGAAATGGCAATTTGATTATGTTTAAGTAATAGGTCATATTTACCTGAACTTTGTTTGATGGTCAATAAATGAAAGCTAAAAAGTTCGGAAGTACACCCGCACTTTAGATCACCGCCGTCTCAAATAAATTATTTATTTCAAAAGTAGGACAGTTTTGAGCTTGTCTATAATTTTGGGACATTTAATGCATTACAGCGAGTTAGATGACAGAAAATTAATAATAATAGAGCTTTGTTGATGAAACAAAACGAAAAGTTTGTCAAAGGCAAATAATTGAACAAATCTTGGTCTGTATATTAAACTCTCGCAACGCAAGTTTTGATCTGACCAAACGCATGGTATCATTTGACTCATATGTAATACATAAATAAATAGACTTTAGGCCATGATTATTTTGAAGTTACGTTTAAACCGTGCAGTTTATAGTCTACAACATCAATTTGGCACAGACTTAATTCTGTTTCTAATGTCGTCGAATCGAAATGGTATATGTGCAAATGAAAATGTGATTACATCAGACGTTTCATCCAAGAAGAGTATACTCTTCATCTAATGATGGAAACAGATATGCAATTGGTTTCCTTAAGAGCTACGCAAGATGCTCCCAAGTTTATTTTACGATAAGGAAAACGAGAAACGAAGCACCGTGAACGCTGAAGCAGTTAATTGCAGATCGTGGAGTACCGTCTAGTCGAAACATTTCGAACAAAACTGTTTGTAAAAAAGTTGTGCAAGTATTCTCAGCGCCACACACACTAAATGGCAAGGTTGAGAGGGTTTAGAGAAAAGTACTGTGGATTGGTTTTTTGCATTGTTGCAACAGCGAGCAAGCAACAGGAATACTAGCGCAACGAATAATGAGAGTAATTGTGGAAAAAAAATATGTGGCTGAAGTTTCATCCCAATACCGGTAAAAGACCGTAGAGACGTATTCTCTTGCGAAATAGGACGCTTCTAAAAGAATAATGATTTCAATTGCAGTCAACAAGGTCATAAAATTGACGTATTTGAAAATCAAACTAGTTTTAGTGCGGTTTTCCCGCCAAAAAAAAAACAATTTTTTGAGTTTCTAACTAATGTCCACGTGGTCCAGCGGCCATGAACATAGGTGTCAGGACTATTTGCCCCAAGTCAATTGGCCCTATGCCAACTTGTACTATACTAACTTGCCCTACATGGCAACTTGTCCTATGCCAACTTGCCCCACATGACATTTTGTCCTATGCCGTTTTATCCCATACTTAACACTTTTACTTGATTCATTGATGTTAAAATTGAGGACCAGCAAGTGCTAATGTACACTGGACTCATTTCGAGATAACAAAAGACTATAACCGAAAATATTCAAAGCTGAGCCTAAAAAACCATAATTTTTGGTATTTACACGCCAAACGTTGACAATAATCTACAATTAGCGCCTTTGAAACAAAATGAAACACGGCTATTCTTTCATTTTGCTTCATTGTTTACCATTTCGTTCTTAAACATCCACATAAATACTTCAACATAAATACTATGAGTCAACTTACGTGGGGAATTTCTCAACGAAACAAACGAACGCTAATTATTGACGGACACGATTTCACAAAAAAGCAGACGACAAAAACTACTGAGCACTGGAGATGCGCAAGATACAGTTCACACAAATGCCGCATGCTCGCCGTCACAGCAGGAGATGAACTCGTCTCAACAAACAATGAGCACAGCCACGATGTTAGACCTGGGAAAACTGAGGCAAACCAGATCATGCATCAAATGAAAAAAAAGGCCAAATTGTACCTGTTAATAGTAGTATAATTGCCATTTGTCTCTAGGAAGTAACTGATGAGAAAGCTGTTCAATTATCCTTGCCCAGTCGTGCAGCAATAAACAGAACTCTTAACCGCCAGAAACAGAACTTGGTCCCGTCCTTGCCAATCATTAAAGACAGGCATTTCATAATTCCGATGGAATATTCTGATTTCTGTTCATTCGACAGTGGAGTTATGGATCCAGAGCGAATTTTGATTTTCGTTGATCGAGATAATGTTCATGCCCTCCGAGTTCACAATTCTCTTTGGCTTTGCGACGGTACATTCAAAATTTGCCCAATGCAATTTTATCAGCTTTATACCATTCATATTCAAATCGGTGGATTTTACCCACTTTTCCTGAATTTTTTCATTTTCCAATTCGAGCTTCACCTTTTGTTCGATCTCCTTTGTTACCAATTGCTGCTGGACTCTGAATAGAGCATCCCTCGCGGCTGCCTTATAGTCGATCTTGAAGTCATCCACTGCAGTCACTGGTTCCGTTTCACATATCTCTTCCGTTACCGCCTGCATCTTCTTCGTTGCCAGCTCTTGTGGTTTCTCTTTTCTGCGTGCCTCTGCATCATTCAACAGGCGAGCCTTGCTAGCTTTCACAATCGATAAAGTTTCCTCATGCCTTGGATGATTGATGTCTGCCACAGCATCCCAGAAATGTGGACAATCCGATTTAAAATGACCTCCCAAGTTATAAAAGAAACACCTTGGGCCGAATTTCGCAATTACTCCTCTCATGAAATCTTCATGATCGAACTCTGACGCATCTTCATCCTCGATGCTAAAGCCTATTGCTTTCATTCCCTGTTTGTAAGTTGGGCATGCTGACACATGACGGTCCATCGAACTGCAATTAGCACAAGAGCGTCTCTTGTCCATATCGTCCCTTGGTTTGTACCAGTTGTTTCCTTGGTTTCCTGGTCCATTGTTAAAATTGCCATAACTGTTTTTGTAATATCCAGTTCTCGATGTGGGCTTCAGCAAAATATATTCTTTTGACTTGAGTCTCAACTCCTCTGGTGTTGGCGCATTGGTTGAGAGTGGTGTGTAATGTGTCGCCAACATTGTTCGAAGTTCATCATTTTTCACACCATCGATGAATTTTGGGGCTACTGCCAGGTTCATTCTTCTGTTTGACTCATCTGGTTGGCTACGCCTTCTCAGCATCTCCAATTTTCTAGAAACTTGTCTATCGTCTCATCTTTACGTTGCCTCCATTTCTCGAAGCGCATCATTGCTTGGTGTCCTTGCACCCCTGAGCCGAAACGATATAACAAGATTTCAAAGATTTTCTCAACAGTTTAGGGCTGGTAAGCGCACTGCATTCTTGTCTTTCTGACAAGTCCTTTTCTTCAAAATGCAGTTTCATTACCTCTATCCAGGCATCAATACAGCCATCAGATTCGTCTTTATAGCATCCTGGTTTCTTAAATACCCTTCTGGACTTTCACTGCGTTCATTGGTTCTTGATAACCTCGTAAGAATTGTTTCCAAGGACCTGTTTAGAGGTTCAAAGGCATTGATGCAGCGTCTCTTGGATGCCCCGCCTGATTATCTTCGCCCCCTGGTAAGGGCTCCGGATTTTCCCTCCTGTCCGACTCGCTGGGATTTTTTCTTCCTTGGCTCGCATGACTCCTGTTCCTGGAATCACATCTCCCAGTCGCATGTGTATCTTGCGTCGGTCTTTCGTTTGAGGTCTGTCTGTTGCCATTTGAACTTACCTTGATGTTTGGGCCCCGTGGTCTATTGTCCCCTGTGGTATAGCCTGATGAACTGCCCCTTCCTCTAGTGGATCCATATGTCCTTCTTCTATTCTGTTGTTCATTGAAGTTCACCCTCGGCTCCCTACTGGGTTCTCCAGAGTTCGAGTCCCCACTTCTGCTCCACTCCTGCTGCCTAGTAGCCCGTCCAACCTATCCATGATAGCCTGAGTTCGCCTCTCCATCATCGCATCTATATTCGTGTCAAGAGTCCCAAGAGTCAGCTCTCTTGAATTCTCAACTTCTCCATGTCGTATTTTAATCGAAACTCTCTTTAATCAGCCTCCCTAAACAATCGCGACAGGTTCTTCGCTAAGTGTTCATCCGTTCTCTCCTTCAAGCGTTTTTCGCTTCTGCTAGCTTCTTGTCTGTTACGGTTGATCTCTTCCCGGTTGATGACTTTCTCTCTCGACGTGAACTGCCCTATCCAGTTTACTTATTCTTATGGACATCCGTTCATTTTGTTCTCCTATACTACCCACTATGTTTGTCAAGGCTTCTTCAATTGATGCTCTGTTTTCCACTAATGGCGTCACAAGTGGCGGTGTTACCCTGTCAATCCCAGGTAGCTTGGTGTTGGTCGAGATTCGGGCTTTGATTCTCTCGATGTCTTTTCACTATCCACATCTGGATCCGCCGGTGCGTTGCTTAGCCCTGTGTTCTTACTCTGCCCAGTTCGCATTTCCGAGTCCCTTTATCGGTGTATGCGCCATTCTCCTGAGTTGAGCTTTTGAGGCTGACTTGAGATCCAAGGTCATCCTGCCCTTCATGGTCCGCTTCTTCTTCCTGGGTTTCTGCTTCATCGCCTGTACCCGTTCCCATAGTAAATGGAAAGAAGTTTCCTAAAGTGTTCTTCACTCTTTCTGAAAACGATGAGGACCTTGCCGTTTTTTCCGTCATGCCAACCATCATGGTGCAGTCTGTGGGTGATCTTGTAGTCGTCACATTTCAGTAAAGATGTCGGACAGTTCCGACATCTCTTCTCGGTCCAAGGTCCCGGTTGAAATGGCAAAACCCTGGCCTTGTTCTACCGGAGTAGATTTACTCGCCAATCTACTGTTTCCTCTCCCTTCCGGTCCATGTCCCTCCTGGTTCTCATCCATGGCAGGGTCCGAATGGACCTCTACCTCTAACCTTGCCTTTTGTCCTTCTGATGACTTTTGACTCCTGGTTTCAACCATTATGCTTGAAACTTTCTTCCCTTTGTCGTTCCGGGTTCGTGTGATCTTTTCCACAAAAGGGTCATTCATTGCTTTTTTCTGTTTCTCTGGTATGAACTTCCTGGAGCTATCACCTAGTTTAGGTATCCTTGACTTGTCTACACTCAATTCAACTTGCTAGTGTCCTTTTATGCTGACTACTGATAATAAAAACACAACACAATAAATTCCAAAAGTTTCAAATAGTGACCACGAATCCTTGTATGTTATCACAGTACAGCGTGTATACCATTTAGTCACAATAATCGATTATTAGGTGCAAGATATGATGCTAGCACAGTCTGATGATATCAATATATTTGAAAGATAGTATTCTCACTACTCAATCAAGCACAAATATTATTTAATTAAAATGAAAAAGGAAGAAAAACAAGAATATTTTCAATGAAAAACGTATGTGTTTTGTCGCAAAGTGATAGTCGAACTTGTTTCTAAAGAAAGAGCTTTCCTTGTTCGGTCCTGCACCAAACAGACAAAAATTGAAGGCAGTAATTTCCTCAAGTGGGCGTCTATTGCACCCACCGAGTCCTGTGTTACCTATCTGCCTTCAGATTTCCCGAGCTAGACCTACTAAAATCCTCAGGGCAATCATTTTCCCAAAAACTATTTGGATTTCAATCCACACAAATTGGTTACAAATTGTTTTTCAATTTAGAATTAGTGTCGCGACCGAGTTTAGACCTGTCTTGTTTTGGTCTGTTTTTGTTATAAAAGGCAAGTTACCAGCGCAGTCACTGGTTCTTATCTGTCTCTTAATAACCTATTACTTTTCACTATTTTCTTTTCTTCTGTCCACTTAAGTCTTAACAAAAACAGTACCGCCCCCCCCCCCGGATTGGCAAAAACAGGACCCCTCCGGATTGGCAAAAATAGTACCCCTCCGGATTGGCAAAAACATGACCCCTCCGGATTGGCAAAAATAGTACCCCTCCGTATTGGCAAAAACAGGACTCCTCCGGATTGGCAACGTTGGGACCCTCCGGATTGGCAAAAAGAGTACCCTCCGGATTGGAAAAAACAAGACCTCTCCGGATTGGCAAAAACAAGACCCCTCCAGATTGGCAAAATTGGGACCCCTCCTGATTGCCAAAAATAGCTTTTCAGAGACTTCCGAAATTTTCACCCGATACCCTTCCGGATACCTTTTCCGATGCTTTTATGCTGTTTGTAATAACTAGGAAGGGTGTATTTTGGTTTCCTAGACCCTTCCGGATTAAAGCTAAGCCTCTTATTTGACAATTCACCTTAACTGTGAAGGGTCTTATTACCAGCCCAGTTTCGACTCGACTATGGTCTTCTGGTTCCCTTAGCCTTCTCTTTTTGTCTAGAACAGCGTTAAATTGCCTTATTTAACCGTTGCTACTCTTTGGTAGGAGTGTAAGGGCTTTCCAAAATTTTTTTATAAAACGTGAAGGGTCTACCTTCCCGAATTAGTGAATTTGCTAAAAACAATCTTAAAAAATTTTCACGCTGACTCTTTTAAATAACTGATAATTTTATTAGTAAGTTTACCTAATTTCTAATCTAATGGTACCAAGATCAACTAGATCTGTCCTGTAGTTCCAAAGTTAATAACCAAAACGTCTTTTTTCTAAAATCTAAAAATTTTCTAAAAAACCCAAACTAAAACGTTCCGGCTGAAAAACTTTGCCAAAAACCATGCTATTTGGACCCCTCCGGATTGATGAATCCACTAAATCAAACACGTTAAGTTCGATTTCTCTGTAACCCGGAAGGTTATTGGCAAACGGATTTTAAAACCTGTCGATTCACTAGTGAACGTTGTCCGAAAAACAATTTTTACTGTCCTAACTCAAAAATTTCAAAAATTTAGTTATTTTGTAGCGTTTCGTTTCATCAAAAATGAAGAAAATTCGGTTTTTGGTACCCAATTAGTTCCAACCACTTCTGAACTAAACTTAACCGGTTCTACCTATCATACTACTACAGTTACAGTGTAACTCACTAATTTAGCGCTTTTTCCGTTTCAAAAAATATTGATATCTCAAAAATCGCGATTTGTGGGGGGATCAAAATATCGCTATTCTGACCCTAAAAAACGGTCTGCTTATTGTGTTTTTAACTGAAAAATGGTATAGGAGTATTAATATTGGCTATATAAATAAAAATACTAGTAATACTATACACCTCCGGGTTTGCTCAATCTCCGAATTAAGGTGCTTAACTCGGAAGTTCGCAGTTCGGTGAAGGGTCACTACAGTGCAGTCACTGTCGAGCCCCCACAGAGTAATATCTTACTTTTTGTACCAAAAGGGATACAAAACTTTTAGTGATACCCAACAGTCGATTGTTGTTGTCCTTGAGCCCCTTCTTGTCGCTCCTTAAACTGCTTGCCGGATCAGTCTGCTTCACCAATACCGAGACCCTTCCGAATTGAGCGCAAATTAGCATTAACGTGCTTAAATTTTCAAATAACCCTACAGTACAAGCACCACAAACGGGCCACAAAATTGATTGTAACGACCCTGACTGATATAAATGCCTGTAACAAGAATATATCTAACAACAACAAACGGGAGGGTCGGCTCCCATCTGGTCTGGGGGATGATTTTTACTGATTTTATACTTTTTCACTGTTTTTGGTTTTTTAGGTTATTTTTTATGTTTTTTGTTTTTCTTAGGTACTATACTACTTTTTGTTTGGTTTCTTGTATATCTTTAAATGTTTTTGGTTACAAACCTCTCAGGGAACGACGGGACGGCCAATCCCCCAACCCTTACTGGTTCGTGAATTTTCGGTCTTAACTAGGTTAAAAAACTATTCATGGTAATCCGGAAGGCTTCCGCGTTCCGAACTACCCTTCCGCCCCGGCGGTTAGAGCCTTTTTAAGGGCGTTATCGTGAGCATCTGCTCGGCAGTGAGTGCTCGTTAACGGTTCTGCCAATCATGATGTTTAAAAAATAACACCCAGGAGCGCCATAAAAATATCTATGTAACATTCGCCCGGAAGTACATATCGACGGAAAATAAAGCTAGGTTCTAAAACGACTGGCTAGCGTCTAAACACAGCTCTACATGATTTTCGCCGTCTCTGCCAAAGCCAGTCCTTTTGGTTGTTTTCCTAACATCGGGTCGACAAAAACGTTACTGCTTCTGGCTTCGGTCAAAACACTCAAATTAACTTAATTACATGCAAGAATAGTCAGCTCATGGCTGGGTCTCAGTAGCCTCAGACCACGAGGTCACTCCTAAAAATAGGGCTCTTACTATTTGTTATATTACCTTGTTTTTGTTCAATAGATAAAAATCATCATCTCCATCGAAGATGGATCAACCCTTTCCCTCAACTCCTAGCTTTTCTTTATCTGAAAATGAATCCGGATAATAATTAAATTCAACTCAGGACATAACCAGGAAGCTAAAAGTTTTTTTAAAACAGTTTGAGTTCTCCGCCCGAGACCCCTCCGGATTCTGGAATCAGGGGAAATAACGCTCTTATTTCCTTCCGGAATTGCTCTGTAAAGATTGTAGCGACACAATCGTTACAACTCGGAGCGATTTCTGACAATTTACAGTTATCTGTCGTTATTTCTTTTGTAGTCGTTTCTACTACAACTATTGTTGTTGTGTTTTTTTCTCATTTTTCTCCAAAATGGCCGTTTCAATCATTTGTCAGAAATGTGACGTCATAATTCTAATTCTTGAAAATTAAAAATTCCAGATTATTCTGACCTTCACGATTCCTCTAATGTCTCAAATAACGTCGCTAATCAGCTAAAATCGTTAATCCTCCAGGTCAGCGGCCACGAATTCGAAACTGCATTTTCGTTCATTCTGGTCGAATGTCACAGAACAATATATTCTCAGCAAGTCGTTTTGTCTTGGGGTTTTCCACGTTGAAGGAGACATGAATTGCCGAGAAATTACGAGTACCTACAATTTGTCCATTTATTTTCATACGATTTATCTTCATAATATTCTTAAAAAACACGGATGACTAGGTTTTCGGTTTTTCCTATCATTTGGAAGATACTTTTATACGCCAAATTATTTCGGTTTACATTTTTGTTATCATTTGCAGACAAAATTGAGATACTCTCTGAGACATATCGGATTTGAAATGTGAGAATGCTTTCTGTGTCACTCATATGCCTACTTTTGATAGATTGTCATTCCCAAGAATGTTATGTTTGAGATCTCCGATTCAGAAGAATGGCGTACGTTCGTGAGCCCATTCTTACGGGGCTAGCTAAGTCGACTTGTATATTCACATGTACAAGATTCTAGATTTCTGCCGCCAAAATGCCTTCAATTTGATTGTTTAGCTCGTTATTTAGTTCACTGTCTAGATTGGGCCCATCTTCATGTCATTTACCAAAAAATCTGTTGAATTGTTAGTTTGATCAATATGCCAACTTTAGTTGCATTCTGACAACGTTAAATTGATTTTTCAAATTGAGTTTTGAAAAGTTGCGGGCAGGAAAAGAGCCAAAGTGTTCAATACAAAGATCGCTTACGATCGTATTTCATCAAAGGAGATTCATTGCCCGCTCTGCTATTTTCCTCTCAATAGCTGAGAAAGATCCCACCTTTCAATTTTGAGTTTAAAAAACTACTTAAGCTTTGTCATAATGCAGTGAAATTCGGCAAAATGAACAACCTAAAACTGTGAACATATTTTTTCTCCCAAAATTAGCCGTAATAAAACGTAAAACAACAAAAAACGGAGAGTTTGAATTATGGGGGAGTGGAAAAGAACTCCTTAAGTTAAATAGAAAAACTCATAGGTTTCGCACTATTTGATCATAAACAACAGCATTTTTCACTTGAATTGAGCTTGGTTTAACAGACTACGCTTAGTAACTCTCAATGGCCTACTAGAACCAGTCGAGACTTCTGATGCCAGGTTTTCAAGAAAGTAGGGACTTCATGGATACTTCGGCTTGCACTCGAAAAAGTAGCACGTATCCTCTATTGGACAATTCCTGTTGTCCCAGCACAATTTGCGGCGACTCACTCTTTTACATTTTTCGTCGGTACAGTCATGTCGTCTCAAGCAGTTGATATCATGTTCACATTTAAGTGGTGCTACTATTGTCAACAACTCCACGCAAATGACAGACACAAAAATGAGTTTTGCGATCATAGTGGCATGCGCGACAGACACTATATATAGCTCCTGTAGGCTCTTTTCCACCCCCCCTCCCAATATTTCAATTTCAAATTTGAACTACTACTTGAACGTTGTCTTAACTGCAATGAATCTTGGCATAGTGAATCAACTAACAATTGTAAATAGATTTGTTTTCCATACTTAACATCGTCACATCACGTTTAGCAGGTTTATTATATCTTGTTATATTATAGCCTAACGGAGGAAAAAGAGCCAAGTTTGAAAGATGGGGTGAGTGGAAAAGAGACTGACAATGTATGCCTTCCTTGTCAATTAAAGCTAATTTTACCTTTTTGCTTGGAGGACTTTGTGTACCAATGATGATATGTTCCTAAATGAAGATGGTAATATAGCATGGTTTTCCCGGAATTTAACTTTCAATTAGATGAATTAAGTCTGACTTCTTGAAATAGCATGGTGTTCCCGTAATTTACCTTTCATTTAGCCGGATAAAACCTGACTTCTTGAAATAACATGGTGCTCCCGTAATTTACCTTTCAATTAGCTGGAGGACCATGTTAACATCCTTCCCCCCCCCCCCCAAAGCCGTTTGGGGGGAGGATGTTAACTTGGTTCTAGACTGGGATGATCAATTTGATACCCAAACAATTGAAAGTCTTTGGCGAGATGCAAAGGCAAAAAACAAAAATTGTACGGAACAGAAAGAAGTATGATTGATTCTTACCAAGCGGAATTCTTGGTTCGCAAAAATTGCAAAAACAAAAAACTGGAAGTGTTCGAAGAAAAATTGAGAAATATTGGTCAATTACACAAACATAATAATGATGCAAATGTGTAATCAAATGGTTGAAATAACATATACAATGTAACCATCTTTAAATGTAATCATTGAAATAAATTATTTGATCTGCCTATTAGATTAATTAGAAACCTTTGAGGGGCTATAATGGGAAGATTTGGGAGGGAGGCTATAATTTTTTGATACTAGGCTGGGGGGCTATAATAGGAAAGACCCGGAAAACTAGCCTGTTTCAGCGCAATTACCTCAAAATGGGACACACAAATTGATCATTACAAAAATCTTTGGCCAAAGATAACTTTTTAGTGAAAATAAAACAATTGCATGCGCAAAAATTTGTGCATTAAACATCAGCTTCACAGTGTAATTAGTGATTTTACGATGAAGAGAAGCAATTGGTTTTATATGTAGGCGAAGTTGTACGACGAACCTTGAAAAGTTGTCTATAATTGCGTTAAGAAAGCAGACGCCAAATTTGATGATGATCGGACTAGGTGCAAAAGCAGTTAGGTAAACAGAAGGATCAATTGAGCCCCCAAGCATCGCCCCCCAATTTCCCCAAAGCAAAAACTAAGACGCTACAAAAAACTTCAACAAACGCAAGTAGATGGTAGATGTGTTCATATCAACAATTGTCCGTTTTTAATGAGTATCAAGAAAAATTTTGAAAACAAAAAAAAAGAAATTTGATAATAAAAAAATTGACAAGTTTTTGTTTGGGCGACGCTTGTCATTGAGAAAAACGAGTTATCAGGATTGATGCTCTACCCTTGTATCTAAACACCAAAAACTATTCTCCTCAGCCCCTTAATAATGTATGCATTAGCTTTTTTTCACTTAAGTCAGTACAAAGTCGCTCTATGTGCCTTAATTTTATTGATTCTTATTTTTTCACTCTGAAGGTAAATTTCATTGGTGATTTTTCGTTACTGAACTGGAATTGGTCTTTCTTATTCGGTTCAAACTGAAAAATCACTTCCCAATTTTTGTTGAAATTAGCTGGCGAACATGATCTTTTGTCATTGGTTACAGCAACTTTGTGCGGGTGGTTTACCATATATATCGATCTGGTGTACTACTGGAACTATCACTCAAATCTCATTAATTCACTCTTTATTACTCAACCGTTTGTCGCTGCAATAACTTGATAGGTTATGGGCTCAAATGCCCAATCGCAAGTGAATATACCTTACCAATTTGAAATCTGTGGAGGGACCTTAGCTTTGCTAATTTGCTGATGGGTTATTCGGTACGCAGAGCGTTAGGTTCCGAATCAGAATTAGATTATCAGAAATACTTGCATAATTATATAAGCGGGCGGTAATAATGATTATAACATATGAGTTTGATACAAGAGAAAACTGGGCCATTCAGTCTTACCTGGGGCAATATTTAGCATTTTTAATTTTGATTGGAGCTCAATCTTTGTGTAGGACTTAATTGGGAAATAAGAACATGGATTGCAAAAAATGTCGAAAACTAATAGCACAGTTTTTGTGAAAAGAAAATGCTTTTTCCTATTTTGAAGAGCAAATCGAGGCACGAATTTTTCACTTGAAATGAAATAAGATTTCAGATGAGACACTTGATTGAAGGAATTTTATGCCAAGTTTAAGAACGAAAGCAAGCAGGGATCCAAAACAAGCTGCAATAGATAAACGAAAAGAGATTTTCTAGGAAAAAGATTTGCAACATTGGTACGAACTTGTGCAGGCACTAGATAAGAAATTGGTTTTGTTTTAAAGACCTTAAAAAGGCAATGGTAGCAAAATTTGGGATGTTTTACGGAAGAGTTTTAAGAGTTTTGAAAAACTGAGAGGTTCAAAGAGTTTTGCAAAAACAAATCTCCGAACTTACAGTTTTAAAAAAGAATAGCAATGAAACATGATTGATTATTTGACTAGAGCAGCGGAAATTCAAAGTAATTTAGAACAAGCGAACGAAGGAGTGAGTGAAAAATATTAGTTTCAAATATTTTGAAAGGGTTTCCAAAACAATTTGAAACTTTTTCTACTATAGCCAAGTATAGTAGAAATGAGAAAAATTTAGATGAGTTGAAAAGATATTTAGTGAACTTTGGTAGCGTGAGACAGGTCATTGAAAAAGAGTTTGCTTTTAATAGCGGAATAGAGTTTTTTAAATGTCATAAACGAAAACATGTGTCGAAACAGTGCAGAGAAACAGTGCAGAGAAAACTTAGGCACCAAACAAGACAAGGAGGACAAAACTCAAAAAATTCAGTGCTATGAGTGCAGGAGTTTGGTTATATTGCAAAGCTTTGCCAAGCAACGAAAAAATTAATTTGTAAGACTAAACGAAAACAGAACCTAGCAGCTGAAACAGCGGCTCATTTCAAATTTTTGAGATGAGTGTTACCGGGCGAGGACTTATTGGTAGCCTCTGGAGCCACCAGAAAAATGATTAGGGATCGAGATACCTTTGTTAGTTTAGATGAGAAATTCAAAGAATTAGTTAGCAGTGCAAATTTCTCTTACTCGAAAGTTTTACGCAAAGGTGAAGTTAGGTTCAGAGTGAACGATGAGAAAGGCAAATTTGAGATGATCGAGCTGAAGGATATTTTGTTCCTTCCTGAAAGTTCAAGAATTTTGATAAAAATATCAAAATAGAATAATGCAGGAGCAGAAATCGTTTTCGGTGCGAGCTCATTTGTTAGTCAGCTTACTCATTCAAAGTTGTTCAGTTTACTCATTCAAAGAGGAAAGTGGTCTCTTTTTGCCGGACACTTTTGTAGGAACGACGAGTGTTATGTAGTTAGCGCATTGAAACAATGTCATTGTAGTATGAGTCAAAAAAACTAGAAAAACTAAGTCATTTTGAGCAACATGTTGAATGCAAGAACATAAGTGAATTTAAAAATGATAATTCTGAAACTCGTGAGTTGAATTAGGCAAAAAAGAAGCCAGTCCCGAAAGATTGCTACACCAGTTCAACCAGGTCACTAGATATTGCTGACACAGATATTTTAGGTTATATCAACCAGATAGCAGGGAATGGTCATAATTATGCTATAGGTTTTGTGGACAGTTGTTCTAGATACCTAAACTTTTATTTCAGAACGACGAGAGATGCGGTAGCCAAAAAATTGGAAAGGTTCATAGCATATAAAGGAGTCCCTCAGATTTTAGTTTCAGATAGCGCAGTAGAGTACATAAGTCAGGAATAAATGCGAGTTTGCAGGAAACAGAAAATAAGATTGGAAACGTCGGCTCCTTATACTCCTCAAGAGAACGGAAAGATAAAAAGGGTCGGAGGAACGATTACTCAAATGGCTCGCTGCATCATTTTGGATGCCATTTTAATGAAAACTTATTGGCTTCATGCTCTTGATATGGCTACCAAAAAAAACATGTGCTTTCATTCTGCTATAGGCAAAACAGCCTACAAGTTAGGTATGGGAAAAAATCCAAACTTAATTTTTTGAAAACTTTTAGATGTGTAGCGTATAATTTTGTGAAAGAACAGTTGCGCAAAAAACTAGACAAAAACTCTGAAAAGAATTTTCTTTGGGACATCCGACAACAAAAAAGCTTGTCTGATTGGAATTGAGAATAAAGGAAAACTCAAAATGAAAAAGTATAGAAACGTTATTTTTGATAAGTTTAATTTCTATATTGAGAAAAAATAGAAAGTGACAAAAAAAGAAAAAAAGATGATGAAGTATTTTTTGGAGAACTTCTTGAAAATATAACAAAAAATGCTAGGGAAGCTCTAGCAGAACGTGACTAGCAAGAGAAAAACAAAGATTGGTAACTAGTTAGAAATAGAGGTGGGAAGTCTATAGGCAGCAGATTGCATTATGCTTTGAAGTACGGACCTAAAGGTGAAATTTCTAGGTTTAAGGGTAGATTTGTTGCTAAGAGTTTTAAACAAAATGAGGGAAGGGATTTTCACAAGACTTATTCGCCTACAACTAAGATGTCAACAATTAGAGTATTTCTAGGCATAGCAATTCAAAATAGGTATGAGCTGAGACAGTTAGACATTAAAACTGCTTAATTGAATGCCAAACTGGTTGAAAATACTTTAATGAAGCACCTAACGGGTTCAAAAAATTTGATGAAGAAGGAAAACCTTTAGTTTGTCTTCTGAAGAAAAGTTATTTTGGAGTAAGGCAGTCCGGTAGAAACTGGCATAGGACTCTAAAACATTGGCATAGGAGTTAGGTTTTGAAAATTCAATTTTTGATGAGTGCTTGTTTATAAGGAGGATTGAGGGAGAGATTCAAAATGTAATTGGATTGTGGGTCAATGTTATAGTGGTTTGTGCAGCGGACCAAAGTCTCTGCAGCTCGTTTGAAAACAATATCTCTGAAAAATTCAAGATAAGCGAGATAAGTAATCTTGAATGAAAATTGATTACTCAAAACACAAAAAACGGAGGGGTCAAAAGAAATGCGTTACCTTTAGTATATAGGAGGGATAAGGAATTGAATCTTGTTAGCTATGCGAACTGGGCTGGATATATAGACAATAGGAGAAGTAGCTCAGGATTTTGTCTTAGGCTCAAGGACAACTCAGGTGTAATAAATTGGTCTAGCAGATTCCCGCTTTAGGTATCAACTTTAACAGCCGAAGCAGAACACAATGCTGTGGTCGAAACAGTAAGTGATGGAATTCATCTACAGGGCATACTTAGCGACTCAGGCATAATCTGCAAAAAGGCCTATCGAAGTTTTTGTTGTTAACAAAGCTTGTATTGTCCCTAGTAAACATTCAATGAACCACGAAAAAACGAAACAATTTGCCAAAAAACTAAACTTCCTTAGACAGTTAGAATATGACAGTTAGAACAGAAGAATATGACATTAACTTTTTTACTAGCAGCAAACATGCCTGCAGATGCTTTGAGAAAAAATTTGGGAAAATGCAAAACCGCATTTTTCCGAGACTTATTACTAGAAACCAGCTAAAATGAAAGCGGGGTTTTGGTGATTTTTTGTAACTGAACTGGAATTGGTCTTTTTTATTGGTCTTTTTCAAATTGAAAGATCATTTCCCGTTTTTGTTAATATTAGCTGGCGAATCATGACCTTTAGTCAATGGTTCGAGCAACTTTGTGCGGGTGGTTTACCATATATTTTGATCTGATGTACTACTGGAACTATCACTCAAATCTCAATATTTCACTTCTTATTAATCAACTTCTTATTTTTCGCTGCAATAACCTTGATAATTTTTGAGCTTTAACTTTGTAAAGTTTCAAGTTCAATGTTCGTTGGAGAGTCTCTTTCAAGATTTCATAACATTCAAACTATTTTCAAGAGCTTATGAATACGTCTTAAGAATCTATTGAGCTATTTCTTCACAAGAGAATGAGGGGAGATCGCTGATTTGATCCAATGATCAATTGAGCAATCTAGTTTCCGTAATGAATGACTAATTGAGCTAATCTTCTCCCAAGCAAAAATTAAGAAGCTACAAAAGACGTCAAAAAACGCAAGTAGATGGTTGATGGGTTTTTAGCAAGCAAGAAATTGACCGAATCAAAGTTGTTTTTTATGAGTATCAAGAAAATTTTTGAAACAGGAAAAAAAAGCAAACTTGAGAAAAAAAACTGATCCAAACTTTGCCTCTCATTGAGGAAAACGAGTTATCAGGGTTGTTGCTCTTGCCTTGTATTTGAATGAATACCAAAAAACTGCTCACCTCAGACCCTTGATGGTTGATGGGTTTTTAGCAAGCAAGAAAAATGTTGTACGTAATAGCCTTTTTTTCCAATTAGATCAGAAAAAGTCGCTCTATGCGCCTCAGATTTCTTGGTTTTTTTTTCAGTCTGAAAGTAATTTTTCAGTTTTGATATTTTTACATATGGCGTTCAATTTTCGTTGGAGAATCTCTTTCATATTTCATATCTTTCAAACTAATAATGAGTGGTTATAATTATGTCTCAAGTACCTATTGAGCTATTACCCCCACGCGAGAATGGGGCTAGAGATTGGGCAATTGATCCAAACAGAACATAGCATATGGTAGGAAAAGGTAGAAGAGCCGGTGTTTGATAAACTTTAATTGAAAATAAATATAGTTTTGAGGAAACTACTGATAAGATTACACTTCTTTCTATCCTTTGTGTGCTTAGAATGCATTTTCCTTGAACCTCAATTCGGAATGCAATTTTTAAAAGAAACTTGCAAAAACTAGCTAGAGTTTTGTAAGACATAATTGACTAATAACATTCTTTGTTGCTTAAAATTTCCTTTATACAGCGGGAAAATATAGAAGTAATAGACCAAGGGTTGTGTGAAAAATTAAAAAAAAAACCATGCTAGAAGCAGGAGTATGAAAGCTGAGAGTTGGTTGCGTTTCGCTGCCGCAAAAATCGTTCTAAAACTGAACTGAATTTCTGATTGGAAAACAAGTTGAGCTTAAAAAGTCGATTTTATCTGTCGAAACATTATCGATCCTGCTCTTGAGGCAATTTTAATCCTTCTGTTTAAGCATTCTGTGGAAGAGTTTGAGCAGCATTTGGATCAACAGGAGCAGTACTCTTCAAAAGATTGCACAGTTTTTGAAAAATTGTCTACACAAACTAATAACAGGCCTTTTTCACGTCAAGTATGAAATAATAACAGACCTTTCTCACGTCAGTCTGAAGGTAATTTTTTAGCTTTGATATTTTTAAATTTGGCGTTCAATTTTTGTTGGAGAATCTATTTCATATTTCATATCATTCAACCTAATTACGAGTAGTTATAATTATGTCTCAAGTACCTATTGAGCTTCCCCCCCCCAAGCGAGAATGGGGGAAGAGATTGTGCAATTGATCCAAACAGAACATAAAAAAAACCATGCTAGAACCAGGAGTATGAAAGCTGAGAGTTGGTTGCGTATCGCTGTTGCAAAAATCGTCCTAAAATTGAACTGAATTTCTGATTGAAAAATAAGTTGAGCTGAAAATGGCGAAAATATCTGTCAAAACGTTATCAATCCTGCTCTTGAGGCAATTTCAATCCTTCTGTTGAAGCATTCTGTGGAGGATTTCGAGGAGCGTTTGGATCAACAGGAGCAGTACTTTTCAAAAGATTGCACAATTTTCGAAAATTTGTCTACTCAAAATAACAACAGGCCTTTCTCACGTCAAGTGTGCAAGTCTATAAAATAAATAATATATCCAGTTCAAAACCCAACAGATTAAATTGAAAGCGTGTCAGCTCCAAACTGAATGGGACAACTTGAATGACTCGCCTGCCGTAATTGTTAAATTATCTATTTTTTGGAAAAGAAAAAAAATTTTGGGAAAGCATTATGGCTTGTGAGAGAGTCAAATACGTTTTACTCAGATTCTAGATTTATGATGGAACGACTGCCTCCGAAACAGCCAAAGGTTATTTACGAAGCAAATTTTAAACACAGTAAAGAAAAAACATGAGCGAGTTTATAAGGAAAAATGGCAAGTTGTTCATAAAATGTCCTCTTGTGCAATTTGCAGTTGGGGAAAAACACCAACAAAAAACTTGATTGAGGAATGCTTATTGAGTTCTGTAGTTTGAAGGTTGAGAGTTTCTCGAGATGAAGAAAAAGAGAGTTTCATGAATATGGTTCAGATATTGCTGGTGTTGCCGATGAGATATTTTGGAAAATTTGAATGAACAAGAATCTGTTGTTGGTCATTTCGTGCTGCAAGTAGTTCTAAAATCAAGTTTCATTTCTTTCATTTATCAGATGAATGATTTCATACTCGAAAAAAAAGAGAAGAGAATGAGGTGGGAACTGTGGATAAAAGTTTTCTGTCTCACTAAACAGTTTCATTGTTGATGCCATCATGACCAGTTAGAAGTCAAGGTTGAGCCCCAAGTAATTGCTTTTACATCGATATCGTTTATTGATTTGGTTCCGTTGGGTTTGCACAAATAAATGTGACAAAAAAGACTTGATGGGCGCGAATGCGGTTTTGTTTTTTTATGTGCGTAATGATATAAGTTATAAAGTCGAAACTTTTTAAATCATAATTGGAGGCAATGACAGTCAGTTTTTCTTTTAAAATCAAAGTGAAGTACAATCTAAGTGCTGTCTACAAACTGTCATCTAAGAATTTTGATCGATTGTTTTTCAAAAGAAAGATTTATTCGAAAACATATATCATTTACCATGGAAATCTTTATTCTGCAGAGGCCTTACAAATGACATTTTGAAATTGATTAGTGCCCAGAAAATTGATTATACTAGCCTGAATAAATTCTAACTTCAGTACACAAAAACCTTACACCAACTCGTTAAACCTTCACAACAAAATTCTGTGCAGATCAATGATTCTGCGAGATTTTTACTGATGTTTTGACTTTACATTGCACCAGTTAACAAGAGGAGAAGTAGGTGCGTAAGTTTTTTGGTGTTTTTTCTAATATCCGAGAAACTTTGAGACAAATTTTTGTTTCCAAAAAGTTTCACAGGGAAAAAAAGTTGTTTGTTTTTTGTAATATCGGAGAAAGTTTGAGAAAAAAAAGTTGTTCACAAAAAGTTTCATTGGGAAAAAGTATTTTGTTTTATCACCCAGAAATGTGCATGAGCGTGCATAGTACAAAAAAAATGAAAAAAAAAACTTCGGGCCATGATGGCGTTAGTAAAAAAAGTATTTCAGAAACTTTTGCCGGTAATATGTCAGCCTTTTGCTGAATTGTCAAAAGAATTTTAGTCTGAAGGCGTATTTCCGGCGTATCATAAGCTGACGAAGGGCAGGGATTTGCACAATTGTGGCGAATTTTCTGGTCCCAACAATTATAGATCTATTGGCCTACTCAACTCTACTTCAAAAATTTTTAACAATTGCAAAAAAAATATCTTTTCAAGAAGGAGCAGTTCGCGTTTCAAACAAGAGATCATGTGTTCATGCTTTGATTCGTTCCACACAGTCCATGACAAAATCTTTTGACAAACAGTATCACACCTTTCTATAAATCCTTAATAGAACTACACTGCTATCTTTTTCGAGTGATAAGTAACAATTTTCTAGAAAATTAATTAAGTGATCAGAAACAATATGTTGAGGATGGCAGTGAAGTATAATCTGTTTAGGTAGTCCGATTCGCTTTAACTCAAGGCTCCTTTTGGGGCCATTGCTTTTTCGGTTATATATCAACGACATGCCTGATGTGTACAAAAATTCAATGTTTTTTTTTTGTTTTTGCTTAAGGCATCATACAAGGCTTGTCGTATTAGTAAAATTGAAATCGAGAAAAATACTGAAAAGTGCACTTAAAAATTTTTAAAAATCGGTTGCCCCATAAGTAGGGATGAAAAAGCATCTCTGAACTTCTGGAAAATTTATAAAGATGAAACCACTCATAGAAATTTTAAAAATATATTCTGTCAATTATCTAGTCTTTGTTGTAGGCAAAACTCAAATTCAAAATACAAAAAGAAATTTAAAAAAAATTGATATTTTGTGGAATTGTGTTCAAGCCTAGTTTTACTCTTTAAATCAGCTTTCAGTGTTTTACGAATCTTGTGCTTAATCTACTGTCTAATTTTATATGGAAAAACTTACAAACATTATTTTGATGAAACTTCAAATCTTCAAAATTGTCTTTAATTTTTTTTTGTAGGAAAAAATGGAAGCGTTAACCGTATCATGTAACAAACCAATTACTAACTGTTTTTAAATTTTTTACGACTGAGTTAACAACAGAACAGTTTGCTCAGCTAAGACAAAAATTTCAAAGCAATGTGCTTAAAACTTCAAAACGTTACAACCGGCGTTCCACCTGTGCATCTGCTAAAGACTATTTATTATTTAAAGAAAAACAAGAGAACAAAAACAGCTGCCAGATCAATGACAAGTAGAATAAGGCTTCTCTATAGTTATTTGCTCGCAAAGGATTTGGTACGATTTTGACACAAGAACAGTTAACAATAAGGAATATCTGAAATGGTTTCAAGTTTTGAAAACTAAATCTTAGACATTAGGGATAATCACAGTTTGCTGTTTCAAAGATTTCTCACCCTACTATAATGGGTCCTCTCTTCTAGAAATTTTATCAGGGTTACCATTTACTAAGCTGAAATTCTCTTTGATAACCCCTCCAGCCATTTTGCAAACTTTGTCAAAAAAATTTTGCAATATATAGCTGTAAGTTAATTTAAAATAGGAAAAACTGAACCACAGGAGTTTTAAACTTCAACTTTTTGCGTTGGTCTATTAGGAAGGAAATTTAAATTACTTTAAACAAGTAGAAACTTCACTGATGATTTATAATGTAAGCATTTCGCGCAACATTTGAAATCTCAACATTTTCCATTTTGACCTTAATAATTTAAATCAGGGCTAATTAGCGATTGAAAAGTCTTCAGGCTAACTACAAAACAAATTTTTGAATTTTTCTTGTGCATTTTGATTCTACGTTTTCTACGCTGATTCTAACCTAATTCAGAAATTTCTGCTGTGAGATTTTGCGGAGTATCTGCTAGAGACTGGCAGAATTTTTTAAAAGCACTGAATATGAAAAACAGCAAAAACCTTTCCAAAAAATTTTATAGTAGAATGCTGCAAACATAATGTATTTTCGAGAAAACTGGTGCTAATTTCATTTGACTCCAAAATAATTGGGGTTAAAACCAAAAAACTCGTTTTTCCATTTAAAACCACCACAAGCGAGTTTACGCACCAAAAACAATCAACGCTTAGGACGTGGCTATTTAAGTTTAAATTTGCTCCTTCTGGTCATTTTGGTCGATCGTGACAGAGACGTTGCGGTCCCTGGCAACTGCAAAATCTGAGGTCAATAAAACACATTTCAAAACATTTTTTTTGAAACAAGCAAGCACTTTCACACATTTATTTACAAATTTATAATACAGATTTTGAGCTGCAGGCTTTTTGACAATTTATTCCAATCCAACTGTTCTTGTAACCGTAAAACTAATTCAAAATTGGATCAGCGTATGTACATCTTGTTTCCACGTTCAAATTGTAATCTCCTCCCCACTTTTTCGGATCATTCGGAAATGCCTTACTTGTCGGCAACCTGGCCCAGCCATTTTCGCCCCAGAAAGTTCCCCAGCTGTTACGTATGATCCAGTATTCGCCCACCTCAGCGTCAACGCCCCACCCTGAGACCGAAATCACGTGATCATAATGACCACTGGGTACTTCCTGTTGATACACCGTTCCACCTGAAACAACCGACACAGTAAAAAAAACATCAGAACTCATCAAATGGGACACAATTGCTGTCACTGTCTTGAAGAATGATATAGAGTCTACAGATAACCACAACACATAATCTACGACAAAATCGCAAAATCGAATTTCAAAACGACAAAATTGAAGTCTCAAGGTCTCATTTAATGATACGGTGAGGGATGATAGTGTGTAATCTACTTATAAAATTATAATAATTAACCAGGGGCGGATTTAGGATTTTCTCGAGGGGGGGGGGGGGGGCGAAATTTCAAAAAAAAGTTCAAAATTTATCGACCTTTTTGTATAGATCACCCAAATTAATTTTTCGAGCATCCCAAAGGACTAAAAAGACCCTGTGAGGGCCAAATTTTCTGTGTCGCAGGCAAATTTTGATAAAACAGGCCAAAAAAGCCTTATTTTCCCTTTTTTCGAAAGAAAGTTTCACCAAAAAATCGCGTTTTTCGGCGTGCACTCACCCTCAAAATTAGTATATCTTGGTGCCACAACCGCCTATAGAAAAATTTTAGGTTCTGTCACCAAAACGGATATCTCAAATTAGTAAAAAGGGGGAATCTTTGGGTCGGCAATTGAATTTTTAGGAATTCATTTTTCAAATATTTACATAAGAGCTGAAGTAAATTTTTTAATAGCTCGTATATAAGAAATTTTGTTACTGAACATATCTCTCAGATTTCACAAAAAATGATTACAAATTGATATATTTGTTGTTTTAAAAGAATTCTAAGGGTTTGATTTTGCTTCATTTCAAGTTTTGAAAATGAAAATTTATTAGCTGTGCCGCACACTACAACTCTATATTGCAGTTTTATCTAGGGGCGCTCAATTAGATCTTAATTAGTTGTCCTGTTACTAGTACGTCAATTAGTATGTATAGCAATACACAATTTTTTTGTTATAAAATCAAAATTTTATTTTATTGTTTTCTCTAGGATCAAAGTTTGTTTTTTGATTTCCGACAAATTTTCTGTTTATGATAAATCCTCGTTATCTTGGTGTGAAATTTGTCCTTGTTGCTTCACTGCTGTGTCATCAGCAAAAAAATTTTCATTTAATTTGTAACCAATGGTGAATCATTTCTCATTACATTGAACTGTATTGGTCCGAGGACTGATTCCTGTGGATGTCGAAATAAAATTTGTGATCTATTTGTCAAATATTATTTCAACAATGCTTGCATGTGACCTCGTGTCAGCTTTTTGTAGATATATTTCTAGTAAAAAAAGTATCAAGCACTTTTTAGAGATCTATAAAAGTTGCATGCGTTAAGTTTTTCAATTCCGAAACAATTCGAATGTTTGATGAAAATTCACAAAGAATCTTTGTAATCGATTTAGAACAGAACCTTTGTTGGTTTTTAGGCAGGACACCGTGTGCATGTAAAAACCAATCAGACGTTTGTGGAGCAGTTTTTCAAACATTTTGGCTTTTACCCGACAATTTTACTAAATTTTTGATAGAGACTGTTGTTTTTTGTTTCGCATAATTTTAAATTCAGACTCTTGTGTTTTGTTTCGAATAACATTATGGTTTTTGTGATGAATTGGTATTTTTTTGCAAATTTCGGTTTTTGAAGTTCACTTCCTGTAAGGATTCAGTTTGCAAAGTTTTCCTCCATTTTTGCTAGCGGTACTTTAGATTTTGTCAATTATCCAGGTTTTTTATTTTCGATGATATTTTTCGTAGTAGGTAGATCGAATAAGTTTGTTTTTAAGGTAAATATCAGATGAAAGAACCATTACACTCTAATATTGTCGTTTCTTCGCCGTGCGTTTGTAATTTAAGCAGAGCTCACTGATTCACTTTCTGCAAATCTTCTTGTCTTCTGATTTGTTTCAAACATCGCATAATTCTTCTTGAGTAATTTTATCAGGAGTCCTACTCTCTGGTTTTTTCATTAAGTAAATACTGTTGAATGGTCTGTATTCAATGTATCCGATTCTTTGATAACTGTCGCAAAACTTAGCCACATCACTTCAACGCAGCTGATTGATAAATTGTTGTTTTTTGATAAATTAAATTAAAACTTCTTGGAAAATCTGAAGCTTTTTTATTTGAGCTAAGAAATTGCCAAAGTTGAAGTTTCCGCAAAGAACAAGTTTATCATTGGTTCCCACATCAAAATTATCCAATAACATGTTCAAGCTCTTCGTTGAATCAATCAGTTTAAAGTCAGGACTTGAAAACTTCTATAAAACTATAAAACATCATTCAACAACTTTATGATAGGCAAAAATGATACTGGTCTCAAACAAAACCGCTAATAGGCTAGAAATCAGAAACATTATGAACAAAAAAGCCAAGTCCAGAACCTCTGCTATCTCTGCGTTGATTTTGAACTTGTTGGTATTTTGGTAGGCTGAGGCATACTTTATTCGAATCCGTTCTTAGCCATGGTTCTATTAGTGCAATAACTAATGGTTCAAAACCTAATGTACTCAGTAAAGCTGTAGAAGTTTCAATTTTTTGAGCAATCCAATGACTTGTTATACAAATTTTTCGTGTTTGAGCCATGCCAACAACGTCGCAAGGTACACAGACATTTTTTAAATTTCATACAAGATAAAATCAATTTTGTCTAATACCTTTTAAACAGAGCAGTCGAGCAAACATTGCAAACCTACCCAGTTTGTAGGGATTTTTTTCCCTTGAAAACGAAGGCTAACACCGCAGATATCGTAAAAATACGTTTTTGCTCAAGTGGGAAATCCATGTTTCTCAGTGCTGGAAAAGTTTGATAAAAAAATCTAGGAGATTTTTGAAAAGTTTTGAAAACTGTGAAACTGCGAAAACTAATTTTGTGGTTTCTAATCCAAAACAGTCTTATAAAATTCAAATAAAAAATTTATCAACTTACGTTTTAAAGGTTTTAAACTGCTTCCATGCCGCTTAATTCACCACAGTTGGTCAAACAACCAGAGAAAACATGCAGTGGAGACATAAGGCAAAGTTCTTGCACTTGAGTTGGTGTTCAGAGTTCATGGATTACCATCTTTCATCAGCTTTTTTCTCTTTTTTACTGTGATGGTTTTAGTTTTTTGCTTTATTTGAACTTGAGCTACCCCTCTCCTGCTTGTGATGTTTTTATCTCTTGTAGTTGAATTGCACACATTAGATATGTCAGAAAGATTGTACAAAGCAAAAAATGCTGTAGTTTTGCTAATTTTTATGCTAATTTTTTGCTAAAACTTTAAAAAAAAAATTTTTTTTTGACATTGTTCGGTATTTTTGTGACGAGAAATCGAACAATAATTTTTGCTGATATTATAAAAAAATTTTACTGGCCTCTGCTTGATTTCTGCCTTGTACTTTTATAAAATTGAATTAGTACAAATAAATTTACCCTTAAACTTGTTTCTGTTTTCATAAGTTCAAAACGAGCTAAAAACAGTATCTTTTCCTTAAATTCTAAAAACTTGACTTTGGCTGCTGGATAAAATTATCCTTGCCGCTTTCCGCTAAAAAATGGCAGGTCTTAGTTGGCTGAATTATCGATACACAAATAACCCTGAAAAGATCGCAATACATCAGGGGTCTCTTAATACACTTTGTGTCTTAGATGCGGCAAATAGGGTATTAGAAGTCGCTTTGCTATCTTTGCGGATATATCTATCCTGTGCATGTAATCTCTCATTTTTTTGTACCCATTTCAAATTATCATTTTTTACCGATTTAATTTCACCTCGTTTAATTTTTTTTTAAAGATTTTCCGTTTGTAAATTGAAGTGGCTCATCTTCTACCCCTTTGTACAAACTTCTTTCACCGCTTGTAGGCGTTGACTCATTTCCGAAAACTGTTCCTTGATATTCGATAATTTATAGTTTTTATTAAGAAAAAAATCGCTGTTTTGTCGCAAAAAATTAAGAATTTAAAAAATTCAAAAAGAAAAATGCTCATGGGGGTCTATAGTTTAGTTTTCAAGGCAATTTTGCTGAATTATTTGTTCAAAACAGTTGTGTTTAAAAGTTTTACCCCTTTCTTGAAAAAATATTGCTAATTTTCATCCTAATTTTCTCATTTTTAACGGATATATTTTTTACGGTTATTTTTTATCCTAGTTTTTCAATTTTTGTCCTGATTAACTCGAAGAAGTTGATTTCCACTGGCCGAATAAAGCTATTGTAAGTAAATGTTTAGTCTAAGACAATTTGATTTGGAGATTGAATTTTGTCGGCTTTCTGTTTCATTTTGAGAATTTCAAAGAACAAAACGCGTAAAAGAATCTCGCAAAGCGCTCGAAGCGCGAAAAAAACTAACCGATCTCTTTTCGGTCATTTACTTTCTTAATATCTAACCTATCTTCTCAGCAAGCTCAGGCAAATAATCTAGGAAACCACTGAAATTGTTCTTCTTAAAATTATGTTAAGTTATTCGAGGAGTTTTGAGTAACACTTAGTTTTTCTTACCGTGGGGTGAGAGCCTTCAGACCTCAAAAAATTAAAGAGGTCGCGGCGGAGTCTTCTACTTTGTATGAAGGAACTCTCTTCAATTGATTAATCATGAAAGAAACATCCGATGGAGTTGATTTTAAGCAAGTTTTCTTCTCAACTTTGAATTTAAAACTTCGATAGGAGATTTTTGTTTGGAAAAAATAGGCAGTGCTCAAATTATGCTTCAATTTCGGTCTCTCGACCAAAACCGCGTATGTTTTCGACTGTGATTGACCTATATTTCGACTTTCTCGTTCGGATTGTTTCGATTTTATGCTCGGCCTAATTTTGCTTCTCGACTGCGGATTTTCAGGCGCAGAACTGCACCTCGACTTTCAAAGTCGAAACAATAAAACGAACACCTAGTCCTGGGTTTGAATGTTTTAGATTGTATGAGTTTTGAAGACCTGTGAATTGCTCGAACTCTTTTGTGGCAAATATGGAGCAGACGATAGGTCCACGGTGATATATCTCACTCATCATCGCCTGTCGTCCTTGAAGAGACCCGAAGTCATCCACTTTATACACGGTATAGTCCTTCACAGGCGGACAGTAGGTGAAGTTCCAACACGTGCCACACTGCAAAAGAGATTAATTCAAAATAATCAGGGAAGCTTCTGATCAAAAAACACCTGGTGCCGAACTATTTCAAATTGGAAAATGAACAGATTTCTTTTGAAATTTTCGAAAAAACTAAATATTGAGGCAACTTGGAAGGTTCCCGTTTTTTGTCGAACTAAAACCGTATGATCAAAAAAGCCCCGCTTGAAAATAAAAACCACTCTTTGAAAGGTAAACTATTCGTAAAATATTTGAAGGATTGGTTATTGAATTATAGTACCAAAATTAACAAGTTTGCTGTGCAATTACCACAGAATAGCCCGGCCAAATAATTGAAGTGAAAAATTGAAAAAATGACAAAACACTTTTCTACTGAATTTCATGTTGTTCATTCTCCAATAAAGGGCAATGGAGTTGGTCTAATGAGACGATATACTAGTCAAACTAACGTATAATAACCGGGAGATTAAATTGAAAGCTCATATACGAATGACTTTCAAAAGCCAAAAAAAAACTAAACTACGTTTTTCTCGACAGAAAAATTTTTGAACTTTTCAAGAATCCAAATTATGACTAATAGGGTTTCATTGTGATGAAACACATGACCGATGACCAATTGCGAGTTTACCTTGAGTTACCTAATATTATTTGACGCGAAAAGATACGATCAAAATTATCTTCGCAAAACAATTAATTGTATCTTGTTTCGAGCAGAGAAGAAAATAGCCACAGTAAGTTATAGGAAAATGAAAAGAAAACCAAGAATTCTGTTTTTTTTGTGTGTGTGTGTGTGTATATACTTTGTTTTTAAAGCTAGAAAATTAAACTTTATATCGCTTAGTTAAAGGGTTTTTATTCAATTTGCTTGCTTTACTTGCTTGCACTACTCGCTCGTAAAAGCCTAAGATTATAAGTTTTAGCGGATAAAATCTTGCTCTAATCGCGACTAGGATTAAATTTTCTATTCAGTTTTTCGCGAAACGGAAAATTCTTTTGAAAATTATTTGAAATCAATCAAAACACATTCAATTGGATTAAACTTGATTTGAAATTCACTGGACCCAAGAACTGCTTAAAAACATAATTTATGTAATTTTAGGCATTCAAAATAAAACAAGAGTCAAATCTGAAATTGGTCTAAAACAAACAAAACTCAACAAAATGAGGCACCTATACTCGCATATTTTCGAAGAAAGTTGTTTAGCACTAGAAATATTAAAGCAAACGTTTCTTAGTTCCAGAAACAAGTTGCAATTATGAATATTAAAGCTCTACGAAGAATAAAGAAACGCGATAAAAAATGTTATAAGTTTCTAATGTTAACAGGGACGGATTTAGGGCTTTCTCGAGGGGGGAGGGGGGCTTTCGAAAAATTGACAAAAATTTTGGTCGACTTTTTTTTTAGGTCGACCAAATTGATTTTCCGAGGTCTCCCAAGTCAATAAAAAGACCTTGTTTTGGCCAAATATTTTGCGCCGCAGGCAAAACTTAAAAAAAAACAGGCCAAAAAAGCGTTTTTAGGCACTTTTTGGACAGTTTTGACCAAAAATTGTGTTTTTTTTTCGGCGAACACTTCCTTCTCAAAAATAGTATATTTTGGCGCACAAGGCACCTTTAGAAAGTTTTTAGGGTCATCCAGCCAAAAATGGAAATATCAGAATAGTACAAGGGGGGACCCGCATTTAAAAAAAAAACAAATCGATTATATCGAATTTTCGTAGTCTTTTAAATTTAAATTTGAATCCATTTTTTAAATCCATTAAATCCATTCAAATCAATTTTTTTCTCGCCAAAACAAAATGCATTTTTAGAACCATTTTTTTAAATCCATTTTTTCTGACCAAAACAAAATGCATTATAATTCATTTTGAATCCATTATATTGGATTTTATAATAAGTATGAAATCACGTTAAATTGGATTTTTTTCCACTATATTTTTGTTTCGCGCGTCGTGCAAAAAAAATTTGCAAGAATTTCAGCATTTATCAAGTGAGTGATGCGGAAACTTTGCAAAGCGAGTGTACGGCCTGGCCTAACGCATTCCAAAACCTAAACTCAAATTGCAAAAAGATTCCGTTGAGCTTCATCCCCCTAACGTTTGCCCCTTTGCTCCCCTCCCCCACTGAACCCCCCCTCCCACCTGAACACCCCGCCCCCCACCTGAACAACCCCCTATCCACCTGAAAACCTTCGCCTGAACAACTCCCCCCCCCCACCCCACCTCAAATAGTAATATTATAATCCATTTTTAAGTGGAGGGGGGCGTCTGAAAAGTCTCTGTTCATGTTCATAATTTTGTTTCAACGCCGCTACAATATTCAGTTCTGTTGATTAGATTTTTCGTAAGAAGGAATTTAGATGAGCAAAAGAGCTCAAAAGTTAAGATAATTTTAAAAATTAAAACCGTTGATTTATTCACCCCCTCAACCACTCATTTTTATAATCCAATTGAATATTTATAATTTATTGGAGTAAAAACATAATAATAAGCAAATGTTGCAAAGCTGGCAACTTTTTTCCTGCAAGTTTTAAAAGCTTAAGACCCAATATAACTTAAACATGATTAAAAAATTGAAAGAAACAGTTGTTAGATTATAAAATATCAGAAAAACATTCAAAAAATAATTAATTAATTATTTCTGAAATTGTTTGAAGCTAAACTAGCCGGCACCAGAAGCAGAAGCAGCTTAAGCTCCTTTTCAATACTGAAATACCATATACAACTAAAACGCAAATGGGGATCTTAAGAAACTGATTGATTGTTATAAGAAACTTAGTCAGAATTAAATGATCAAAAAAGGCTGAAGCAAAAATATTGAGATGACTATAAGTTTTTGATCATTATTTATACTTTCAATAAATCATCGTTATCTCAAACACAAACCAAATCGGTAGTTTCCATAATTCAGTCTTTGGTTAAGTGGCAGATAGCTTGACTTATGCAGTTTCAAAAATCGCTTTCAAAATTCTCAAAATACATTATAGGTTTAATCAAAGTTCTGTACTTAAAGTCGCCCATTTGTCAATGTTTAGAGAATTAAAGACATTACAACATTATTGAAAAGAGAAAAACAATTAATTTTTCATCAAAAAAGTTTTCAGCAGAAAAAAACAACGAAATCTTTGAAAATAAAAGTTTTGAGTCTCAGATTTTCAAATTTAAATCCTTATTTTCAAAAGGATTCTGAAAACATTCTTTTCTGATGATTGAAACAATATAATAAAACCAAAACCGTTTAGAACATTTTTTTTTCAAGTATTACGAGAATTAAGGAAAATTTCAAAAAAAAAAACATCCCCGGTTCTCAAAGTCTTATAAGAATTATAAGTAAAACTCAAAATCTTATAAGACTCTTATCTTGTAGGATTGATTTCGAAAACTTACAAAAATCTTTCATCATGTAAGCTGAAATTCCAAATCTAATAAGAGTCTTATAAAAATCTTACAAGATTTCGAATTTCGGTATAGAATTTTAAATCATCAAACGAACTCTGGCCTTCAAAAATGTTAAGAAACACTCTTTTATGAGCCTCATTCGGATGTGGCGAAACCTTTCGTCATAAAAGAAATAATCTGGAATCTTACGATATTTTTCCATCAATTAAGCAAAAATTCAAAATCGTATAAGAATCCCCGGGTTGAGTTAACAGGAAAAATTATTAGCTAACTCGCAGCGATTACCATCTATGGTTCAGTCATTGATCAGGGTCACTTTATCCATGATCAGGGCTAAATCATCACTGATTTAGCGCTAAATTTCAGGTATGAATCAGATATCGCAGCGATTACCATCTATGGTTCAGTCATTGATCAGGGTCACTTTATCCATGATCAGGGCTAAATCATCACTGATTTAGCGCTAAATTTCAGGTATGAATCAAATATAAATCATCCATGAATCAGGGATGGATTTTTACTGCATTAACTCTGAAGACCTATGAATCAGGGATATCTCAATCCTGAAAAATTCCTGAAGAGCCATGAAAAACTTAGAGGTTGTTTTCAGCAGTTGGTTGCAACAATTGTTTTACTTTGATGCCAAATTAGTGGTTTTATGATTGTACCGACAACAAAACTTTGAATCCAATTCGAAATTTTGATTTTTTTTTAGCGCTGATTCAAGGAGTTATCTTGGCCAAATTATCCATGACTATTGCTGAGAAAATTAGCCATGAAATAACCCTGAAGCATCGCTAAAAATCTTATAAGATGGGATATGCCTGAATTAGCGATGAATTTCCTAACAAACTGATATATTTCTGAATCAGCGAGAATGTTTCCAGTCAACTCAACCCGGGTCTTATAAAAATCTTACAAGTTTTTAAATTTTGGTTTGGAAATTGAAATTGTTTCACAGATTTTCCAGAAAGCAACCCTCCTATGCTTATTTAGAGTGAATCAATGAATCTTATTCAATAACATAACCTGGAGAAATTTTACTTTTTTGTTGATTTAAAGCTGAAAAGAGTAACTCCATCTGCTTGTTAGTGTATGGAGGCAATAGCTTGTTTAAAAGGTTCGAGTTATTGGTTTTATTGTATTCCATGCGCGCCGTTGATCGGTCAGTTTTGCAGGCTTTTAATAGTTTTCCTTCAGTCAAACTTATAATAGTACTTGAATAAAAACACTAAAATAGGTAAAACAGTTGTCTCAAACTTGTTGTAGTGGGTAAAAAAAGATAGCCTTGACCCGAAGTGGCTCTTCATGTTAACTTTCTCTAGAAAAAGAGATACACAAATTTGATTTTTAATTGTTTCTTTAGTTGCGTTTTTTAACTGCAACCAAAAATTTATCGCTATAGGGCTATAAATTTTGTATAAACTTTCATTGAATTGGAGCTCTTTCCTGGCTGTAACTTTTTAGCCGTTACCGAAAGTTACTGTACCCTATACAGTTTCATGGGAACTAACAGTAGGTTTGGTCGTGGTGGCTTTGTTACCATAAGATACGACTAAAGATGTTCATATGATGTTTCTATTCTTTATTACCCTATAACGTTTTTATTTTGAGTAATTTTTGATTGTGGAGGGCTTGTTTCCGGTTGTGGTTTTCTAGCCGCTTCTGGAATGAGTACACAGTATTTTTCCAGGAGTTTTTTTTGATGCACGCTTTCTCGTAGTGGTGCTGTTTACGACACAAAACTTTATGTCAAGCTAACTGCATCTTAAGCATACAGTTAAAGAGCTCGTTTGCTCAGAACACTGTTTTCTCAGTTATTGGAATAGAAAATCCAATATTTTGTTTTCATTCACAAAAAATTCATTTGGTTACACGATTCCACAAGATGCTTTCAAGGTTGAACTATTATGAATTAGTTTTTTTTTGCAGTAATTAATTGCTTTAGTTTGTATTCAGCTGGCGCTTTCGCGTCCTCCTAAGGTTTTATGATTTTTTGATGTTAGATGTTTTTTTTTCTGATTTATTGATTTTTTCAGATTGCGTATTTGTTTTAGGGTTTTTAGCTCTTCTCTCGCGCTGGTGTTGGCTCACTGGTAGCTAGTTTGCAAAAAGAGCTGTTCAGTTTGACATTTTGTCACGCACGAACAACCTTGAGCCTTCATTTAGCTACAGCCTTCCTCTTTGGAGCAAATCGAGAGATTTGATTCAGGCTACCTCATCCAGTTTTTAGACTTTAGCCAATTGTGGCTAATAGTCTTTTATATAATAGTTTTAATAGTTTTTATAGTCTTTTATAATAGTCTTTTATAATAGTTTTTTATATCCGATTTAATTTTTTTATCAGTTTCCTATGTTATAATTCAATTTCTCATACAATTCTCCCATGTTTTTTTTATAAGAATCTTACATCTCAATTCATTTTCTTATAAGAACCTTACATTTTCATTTGTCTTTTTCCAAGCTTCTCATAAAAATTATTTTACAAGATAAAGGTATTAACTTGCAAGATGCTAACAAGTTTTTTTATAAGATTTTGATTTTTACTAAGTCCCGAGCGATATCTAGGAAAGCAAAAAGTATGAGAGTCTAAAGCCTCAGCTTGAGATAGCAAATTTTTGCAGCGTTTCATTTAAGTGGTGCTATAATGATTGACACCATAACAAGTTAATCTAAGATTTCTGTAACAACTTATGTTTTTTGTGCAAAAGCATTTAAATAAATCTACAACAAAAAATTGGTCATTCTCAGTTTTGCGTTTCACTTCTTATAAATCTTATTGACGTACAAAGATTCTCAAATCTGAAAGATCAAAAGCAACTATTTATGAAACCTATAAAATTCAGAAATCGGGTATATTTAGTCGCAGTTTGCAGCTTTATACTTGATTTTGAAAGCAATAAAATACACATGATTATTTGTGAAAGCTCAATATAAATAGCAGAATTGTAGATGAATTTCAAAAAACGTCAAACTGGGCCATTGATAAAAATATGCAAATACTCTTCACTTCAAACAAAATAAAACAGTATGTTGAATAGGTAGATCGTTTTTTTGAAAACAACCTTAAAATGAGTAATTCTGCTCGTATCAGGGCAAAGCCCTGAATGTTACGACTACAAATTAATTGATGAATTTTTTAAAGACAAACCTCATTTTCAAATCATCTCTCTGCATGCTATGTAAACTACAAAGTGGTCTATTTCGCGTTAAGAAAAATATTAAACAGAGCAAAGAGCTTTGCTCAACCCAATGTGGAACGATTTCTAATACTGATTTAATTTACGCTTACGCGTTAATCGCACCCAATATATTGCATTTTAAAACCCTTGGCAATCCTTAATAACCTACAACTTAGCAAAAAAAATCACAGGTGAATTATTTTTTTGATTTGAGCTATAGACAACATTACCTTCTGAATGATCTCAGAAAACTCCGTCAAAAATTACTAGTTAAAAACTTGAATTTCGCCGGGAGATAAAAAATACCACGAGCGCAAATATTCTGCTACTTTTTTCGAAAGTTGGAACAACGAAGTTTTAAAATACTATACATTTTCTCAAAAATTTTATATTACGAGACACAATGAAGCACATGAGCAATTGTATTGGAGCAGTTTAGCTAAAATCGGAAATATTCAGGCATTTCACACGGAGATATTTCGGAAAATGACAATACTGTATTGAGATTTCTCAAAACATACCAGAAATTTTAGCCAATTGAAAATTTGGACATTTCAACCAATTTCAGTTTGAGACAACTGAAATAATCTAGACTAGCGGCAAACACTGGCTCTCACATTTTATTCATCTCGTGCCGGATATAAGCGTAGCGAAGAGTAGAAACCGTATCCTACTTGCAAATGCCGTTTGTATTCATTTTAATTTGAAAATTAATGCTGAAGTGGTAAATTGACTGAAATCAGGGGCGGATCTAAGATTTTCCCGAGGGGGCGAATTTTCAAAAAAATTTCGAAATTTTGTCGATTTTTTAAAATCGAGCAAATTGATTTTCCAAGCTCTCCCAACGCACTCAAAAGTCCATTTTGGCCAAAATTTTTGCACCGCAGGAAAAGTTAAAAAAAACAGTCCAAAAAGGCATTTTTAGGCACTTGGAAAGTTTTGACCAAAAAAATTTTAAGGTCCGTCACCAAAAATAGTATATTCATGACATGAATTGTCTCACATGAATTAAAGAAAAATGCGGTAAAATCTTTTAATAATAGCATGATTTGTTCCGAACTAATGAGTAATAAATTTGACTTCAACAAAGTGACATTCAAGATATGTTCATCAAAATCATGAATGCTACAAAAATTTTAAACCCATAGTCGATTTTGAAAGTTTTATTCATGTTCGTGCTATAACAAAACCCACTTGTGCTAAAATTTAAAACAATTGCGCTAAACTTTTGTACAGTTTTTTCTAAGAAATCTACAACCTCCAAAGTGAAATGTTAGTGCTGAATTGTTCAATTTAATTTTAATCCTCGGGGTATTAAGGTAGTACCTAAACACACAAAAAAAAATACAAGGTTCCCACTTATATAAAAAAAATACTGATAGCCAAAACCCGATAACCAAAACTTTTTAGCCTAAGACTAGCTACTGCGAATTTTCAAAAGCCCATTTTTTCTGAAACGTTTTCTTTAAACCCAAAACTACAAAAGTTTACTAGCCACATCTACAAAACTTTCTACAAAAATTTTGAAAGTCTCAAATTTTTTTACTCATTTGAACTCTTAAAAAAAAACCGAAAAAAAAGGTTCACCGCTTAGTCCTTAACCATAATTAAAAAACTCATAACTGCGTGAGCTGTAGCTCACTTTGTTTAATTAACCACCGGGTTAAACCTCTGGCTGGTTGACTTTAACAAAAAATTAAACGTAAATTATAGTAAAAACCTTGAGAAAGCTCAGAATAAAAGCTTCATTACCGGAACTACTTTGCGATCGCTGCCATCCGAGCTCGTAAAATTTTAATACATATTTTCTACTCCTTGTACTACTTTCTTGAATGGCTCCAACAAAGCCAACCTTACAACAGCTACTCAATCAATGGAGACGCCGCTACAAAACTTTCGAGGAGTTTGAGGAAGAAGTCACGAGGCAAATAGCCAACTCAAGCGAAATCGAGTACGTTAAACTCAGTTTTGAGGAGATAACCACTTGTTTTGATCTGCTTGATACGCTCGCAGACGACTTAGCCGCGTTTTCTACTCAGGAAGCACAAGACTGCCTCAACACTGCTTCAACGCTACGAAAACGAAAGTGCGACCTACTAATCAATGTTAGAAAATACGAAAAGGTCTTAACAAACGATGGTTCAGTTTCCACAAGGTCTAACAGCCCACTTAGAGTGCAAGGCACATCTGCAACAGCCAGTGTACCAGTAAGAAGCTCAAATACTACTGAAAACTTGGCCAACAACTTCATCAGTACTACGGCTGCCGACTTCTCAACTTACACATCCACCTACGGCTTGAGTTCATTCGACTTAGACGCTCCCCAACGCTACAGTTTCCCACCTCTACCGGGAACCAACAGAGCTATGGATCAGACAGTCAACGGTGTCATCACTACTTCTACAACTGATTTCAGATCAGTCTCACCGTCTGCAAACCCGTGTACTTTCAACTTTCGAGCTCCACTACGATACAATTTCTCGCCTCCACCAGTTTCCAATGAAAATCACATTTGGAACGACAACTCAAGACTTGAAGCCCAGATGTCAACTGACAATAATCGATATGGTCTGCTAACAATTTCAATTGCAAACAGTCCTGCTACTACATCTGAACAGTTCGTTACCAACCACTTCAACGACCATCATAGGACTATCCTACAATCACACGAACAACAACGCAACAGCCTTTTCGATAATGAACAAAGACAAATCACCAACCACACTACCAGTCATCCGACCACTGCCATCAACTACAGTTTGAAAGGATTCAAATTGCCAGATATAAAACTACTAAAGTTTGACGGCAACCCACTGGAGTGGAACAACTGGTTCGAACTCTTCCAGACTGCGATTGGCAACAACCCACGCCTAAGCCCGGTTGAAAAAATAACTTACTTGCAGTCATTATGCACTGATAATGCTAAATCTCTAATAGAGAGCTACGGAACCAATTCTTCTCAGTATGAACAGGCAATACTTGAATTAGTGCGTAGATACGGTAACCCAAAATATGTGGTGTCAGCGTTCATCAGGGAACTTGAAAAGTTTGACAAATTGATACTAAGCGAACCACAGGGCTTTATAAGATACGCTGCTTTCCTACGGAAACTAATCCACAACTTCGAACTCAACGGCTACACCGCTGATCTAAATTCTACTAACCTGACCCGACTTGCTCGATCAAAACTCCCAGTAAGTCTACTAATGAAGTGGGAAGAACACTGCGTGCTACACGATCTCGATTATGCTACACTCAAAGACTTGACGCAGTACCTCAATAACTACTCGCGAGCATGCGAGAACCTGGACATAGAGCCGTCGGCCCCAAACCAAGCGGGACGAAATTGCCAACCTATGAAGCAACAACAACCCGACAGCCGACCCAACCAATTTACTTCTATGTCCAGGCAAAACTACGACAAATCTTCAGGAATATCAGCAAGACCAACAACTTTAACATGTCCAATAGATAACCAAGTTCACTATGTTGGAAAATGTCCAGACTTTTTGAAACTTCCCGTAGATCAACGGGCAGAGCTGGTGAAGCAACATAAGCTGTGCTTCAACTGCTTAGGCAAACACAGATTTAGTGAATGCACATCGTCCAAGCGATGTTTCATCAACAACTGCGGAGGGAAACACCATTCAACTCTACACATCGACAAAAAACCGTTTCAAACGCACAACCAAAAATCAAATAACATGCAGCTTGGCACTACAGTAACCAAGCCCTCGGAACAAGCTGAAGATCCAATCCAAAATATGAACAACATCAGAAATCAGTTACAATTTATGCCGGTAACACTGTTTAACAATGGCATCAAACTAGATTGCTACGCCATACTCGACAACTGCAGCAGCTGCTCATATATCCTCAGCAAAACAGCTGAAACACTTCAGTGCAAACCAAGCCAACAACTACAGCTTAGCGTACGAGGTGCTTTCAGTAAGGACAAAGTGTCTTCCTCGCTGGTCCGGCTTAGTATCGGACCACATAACGCTACAAAACCTACTTTCACCCTACAATCAGTCTATTCAGTTGAAGCTCTGAGTTTTGACGCTATCGACGCAAACAACCTTAACAACACGTGCTCACTCTACAATCACCTTCGACATGTCAACTTTCCTGAACTAGGCGACAACACAGTTCAAATTTTGCTTGGCGTAGATGCTTTCTGGAATATAGCGGAGCGCGATATCAGAAAAGGTCCTACAGGCACCCCCTACGCTGTAAAAAATCTACTAGGTTGGACGATCACTGGCCCACTCAACCAGAAATCTAATAGTTCCGGACCAAGTTCACACTCAACTAACTTCATTGACTTAAATGATCAAGAAGACGCTAATCTCACTGAATTAGTGGAAAATTTCTGGAAAGTAGAAGGATCAGGCATCCAGGAAGATAACAAAGCTACATACTCTGATAAAAGCAAACGACAACTAAGATTTATGGAAAAAAGTATTGAGCACGATGGAGATCGCTACAAAATAAATCTGCTCTGGAAAAACGAAATAAAATTGCCAAACAATTATCCGGTAGCTAAAGCTCAACTGCTATCGCTACAAAAACGGCTCAGAAAAGACCCTGAAACCATGCAACTCTATGAGAAATCGCTTACTACCGACCTGGAAAATAACTACGTCAAGCCCGTTACTTTCCAATACCCACAACCTGAATTACTTTGGTACCTCCCACATCACCCTGTAACTAATCCAAACAAGCCCGGAAAGGTACGCAGAGTGGCAAACGCCGCCTCAACGTACAAAGGCGTCTCGCTGAACTCTTGCCTCGAAACTGGACCTGACCTCCTGAACAACATGTTTGGACTTCTACTACGATTCCGGGAAAAACCTGTGGCTGTATCAGCGGATATTGAAGGTATGTTTATGCAAATAGGTATTAAAGATGAAGATCAAAATGCGCTTCGCTTCCTTTGGCCTACTAAAAATGGTATCAAACAATACCAATACACGCGACTTATCTTTGGTGCAAAATGCTCACCATCCATTGCCATCTTTGCGCTTCATCAAACAGCTGCCGATTACTGCATAACCAAACCCAGTATTGCTCAACTGCTTCAGAAAAGCTTTTACATGGACGACTTCGTTCACTCGTTCAACACGACACACGAGGCTAGAGACTCTACTACGCAACTAAAATCCTCCCTAAGGCAGGGGGGATTCAACCTAACTAAGTTCGTATCTAACACTAATGACGCGATCTACTCCATTGATGGAGGCGATGTTTCTACTAATGCTACAGTGCATCGTGTTCTGGGTGTCAAATGGGACACAACTGACGATACGATGTTCGTGCAACCAACAACCAAGCTAAATAATACTACATCATCTACACTCCGAACAGTTCTCTCTACAGTAGCAAGAGTTTTCGACCCCTTAGGCATCCTAGCGCCGTTTGTCATAAAACTCAAAATTCTTCTTCAAAACTTGTGGAAGTCTGGTATCTCTTGGGACGAAACTGTGCCCAGTGACTTTGTTCCGATAATTGACAAATGGGTTGACCAATGCAAACAAGTACCCCCTGTTAGACTGCCGCGCTTACTTGGTCCACAGCTGTCACCTAGTGATATACAGCTTCATATTTTCTGCGACGCGTCGCAAGACGCAATGGCTACGTGCATCTACTTCCGAACTGCTTGTAGCTCTGGCATAACGCTACTTTCTTGATTGGCAGAACAAAGGTAGCACCACTGAATCAAGAGAGCATTCCTAAACTGGAATTACAAGCCGCCCTTATGGGTGCTCGGCTATGCAAGTTCGCTACTGATGAAATGCGATTAAAGCCCCACTCCACTCACTTTTGGACGGATAGCACTACTGTTTTGTCCTGGATCGCTTCACCTGGTAAACTGAAAACTTACTGCGCAAACAGAGTTGGTGAAATACTTACTTTATGCAAAGCCGAACAATGGAAACAAATACCTGGTAGACTCAACCCAGCAGACAGTGCTACACGAGGAATTGAACTTAAAGACGTAGCAAAGCTCTGGTTGGATGCACCACAATTTCTACTCAACAATGAGCCTATTTGGGGGACCAACGAAATAATGGAACAAAGTAATGCTACAACGGTTAGCCCCTCAACTACACCCTTAATCGATTCTTCCAGGTTTTCAGATTGGTTTCGATTAGTTCGGGTCACAGCTCGGGTTATAGTTTTTGTCGATACACTTAAGGGAAACGGCAAACGTTCTACCACTATGGAAGACCTAGAAAAAGCTAAGCGCCTCCTTTATCAACAGTCCCAGCAAGAAACCTTTGGTGACACCTACAATCAACTACGAACCAAGCAACAAGTTGAAAACAAAGACAAACTGCAACAGCTGTCACCTTTTCTCGACAACGGTGTTATTCGCGCGCGAGGACGACTACGAAACTCACCTTTACCGGACGCAACAAAGTATCCAATAATTCTTAACGCAAAGGACCCAATTGTGCGTATGATGATTGAGAGCGCTCATCGCCGCTGCATGCACCACGGCACTGAGTACATTCGCAACTACCTGCAACAAAGTTTTGTCATCATTGGGCTCCGAAAAACACTCAGACAGATAAGACATAACTGCTTTCTCTGCAGAAGATTCCAAGGCAAAGGGCTACATCCACTCATGGCCGACTTGCCGCCAACTCGTTTCGACGATCCGTCTGACGACCCATTTCCGTTCAAAAACACAGGAATTGACTATATCGGGCCATTCTACATAGCAACAACGGATACAACTGAAAAAAGCTATATTTGCCTCTTCACATGCCTCTCTACTCGCGCGGTTCACCTGGAATCGACAGACAACCTTACTACGAATAACTGTATAACGGCAATTAGACGTTTTATTGCTAGGAGAGGCACACCTAAGCTTTTAATCTCTGACAACGCTACTTACTTCGTCGGCGCGCGTAAACAACTACGCTCAGAACCAATCAACTTCAACGAAACCACCCTAACTGAAACGCTACAAATCCACAATGTTGAATGGCGCCTAAATCCTCCGGCTGCCCCCCATTTTGGCGGCGTGTGGGAGCGACTCGTCTCATTGATAAAACGAGCATTCTTACTAAATCTCGGTTCTGATCGACTATCAAGAGATCTATTTGCTACTATCGTAGCCGAGACCGAGGCAATCCTCAACTCACGTCCGCTAACTCATGTCAGTAGCGACCTTGACGACGACCTTCCACTGACACCCAACCACTTCTTAATGGGTCGTCCATTCGTCTACGCTCCAGCAGCAGCCTTCTACGAAGCATCTACCAGTAAACTGTCCAACAAGTCCTGGAAGCGAGCAAAAGATAGACTTGACAGCTTCTGGAGGCGTCTACTTAAAGAGTACGCTCCGACTCTCATCAGAAGGACTAAATGGACGCAACCCGAGGAACCACTCGAAAAGGATGACCTCGTGTGGATACTTGAGGACTTTACACCACGAGGCATCTGGCCACTGGGTCGAGTGTTAGAAGTTTTTACCGGCTCGGATGGCATCGCGCGCTCGTGTAAACTGAAAACAGCCCTAGGTACTCTAACGAGACCAGCGGTGAAACTTGCCCTCGTAACCCCAAAAAAGAAGATTTAAGACCACTTTAATTGTATTACAACAACAACAACAACAAAAACTTGGCTCAACTCCTTCCCCTTCGGTTCCAAATAAGATCTCCCTCCCCGAGGATATTCATGACATGAATTGTCTCACATGAATTAAAGAAAAATGCGGTAAAATCTTTTAATAATAGCATGATTTGTTCCTAACTAATGAGTAATAAATTTGACTTCAACAAAGTGACTTTCAAGATATGTTCATCAAATTGTCTTGAATATAGTACAAAGGGAAGGTCAACAGGGAGTCGTACCTTTGGGTCAACAGGGAGTCGTCTGCTCCCCAGCCCCGTAATCCGCTACGGACTGAAATGTCTCCAGCCGAATTGTAAGACTAATTTGGCCGAAATTAGTCAGACAACAGGCTGAAAAACATGGTGAGATAGCCGCGACGGAGAACGGATTTAAATACACAAAAGAAAAGAAAAAACTACTATTCGAAATATCCTTATTTCAAACATTCAAAGATAATTTTTTGCTATATTTTTTGAGCATTCTGAACACTTTTTTGATTTATAGGGCTCGCTTAGAGATCGCGACTAAAAGAAAGCCTCACTCACAGCAAAATGTTTCAAAAAATGAATTTAAGACAGAAAACGCTATGCAATATTTATTACACACATACAAAACTGCAAAGCTATTGCTGCCATACCGCATTTGTAAAAAATATTTTGCTTTATCATAGTTTAAAATAGTTTTTGTTGAACGATTAATTGACAAGCAAAACCTATAAAAAAAAACTTGAAACTAGGGAAAACGGTAATCATTTGTAGACTTTTTATCGTATTTGTTTACACTCAACATACAAAGCACCTCCCTAATTGATACTACTGTTCACGGCTAGATATGTAAAACTACAGGTAATAGTGCAAAAAAAAATTAGAACATGTTTTTATGAACTGTTGTTCGAATATATAAATTACGCACAGGCAAAGCGGAGCTTCGCAATACTTCCAACTTATAATAATAATCATAAATTGTTTCCAAACAATATCTAGTTACAAAGTTATTTATAAAAATTTATAAATACAAATTAGAATTATTTGGGAGAACACCATTAAGCCAACAAGGCCCGTTTTCAGGTGTCTCATTAAGCTCATTAAGCGGAGAACAAAAAAAAAACTTAAATTCTTTGATCCAATGCAATGGAGTTTCTACCGGTAACCATTTATTAAACGTAAAACCTCTTTATTCGCACCTTTAAACCATTCTCTATAAAAAAAAACAATTTAGTTTTCTCAGGTAGTCTTTTCTACCCATAACTTTGAAACCAACAGAAACAAGTTCTACTTATTGATCAATAAAAAGTCTCAAAGCATGCCCAGTAAAATTGTATTTCCCAGAATGTAAACATCCAAAAATTTATGATTAAAGCTATTTAATTGAACCCGGGAAGCTCCTTTTCAAGAAATTGACCCAGGTGGGAAAAAAAATTATTACGAAGTTGAACAATTTTTTAATTTTAGGTGTAATCGACACTCTGTTGAGTTTATTTCTGTTTATAGTTTATTTGTTTTTCCCTTTGAAAAAATTACGTTCAATTCTTGTTCAGTAATAGAAAATCTCAAGGTTTCAACTTGGCACTCTTTTCGAATAATTTTTCCGGTTAATTTCAGAACTTTGTAAGCAAAAAATTCTCTTACGGTATATATTTTATTATCATGCATTATTTCAGTGATTGAATCCATCCTGTGTTTATAAAAAATTATTCTGATTAGCCTTCTGATTTTCATTTCCAGTTCTAACAGTTTGGTTTTGTCGGTATTTGCATAAACTAAAACTCCATATTGGATGGTTGGTTGCACGTAACTTTTATACGCAAATATTAATTGCCGTCCAGTTAGAAACTTTCTCAAAACACTCCACAGAATTGCAAACTTTTGTTCTTTACCTTATCAATATGCTGATGAAAATTCAATTTACAGTCAAGGAGAATTCCAAGATATTTAAAACATTCAACATCTTCTATTTGGGTGTCATTTAAAAAATAATTTACTGGTCGTTCTTCAGTTTTCGTGCTCCGACAGTATCTCATGGTCTTGGTATTTTTGACATTCAGTGTCAATTTGTTCTTGTCTAACCAATCATTTACTTCAAGCAAAGCTGATCTATGTGCAAAAGCAATATAGTCTTTGTTGTTTGTGGATTTCAGAACAGTGTCATCAGCATACAAAAGTACCCCTGTTTTTTGTGGCTATTTGTAGATCGTTTATGTATAATATGAACAAAAGTGGGCCAAGGATAGATTCTTGAGGTACACCAAAAGATACCAGTTTAAGTTCGGTCTTAAAAGAGTTAGTTTCAATGTACTGATAGCGATTGTCAAGGTAAGATTCCAAGAGATTTAAGACAGGCCATCTGAATCCCATTTGTTCCAATTTTATTAACAGATTAGAGTGATCAACTGTGTCAAAAGCCTTTGTTAGGTCTAAAAACGTATTCTGAACAGTTAGTTTTTTGTTCGATAGCGATGTTGAAACTTCTATCAACAATGTAAGGATGGCGTCAACAGTGCTTCTATTTGATCTGAAGCCAAACTGAGTGTTTTGTTTCGGATGATATTAAACTTGTCTACACATGATTGGGCTCGTTTAAAAATTATACGCTCAAAAATTTTGCCCAGAATTGGAAGAAGCGAAATTGGTCTATAGTCTGAGGGGTCATCGATGTCTCCCTCCTTGAAAATTGGTACAATTTTTGCAATTTTTTGAACAATTTGGATAGATTCCCCAGGTTAGGCAGTCATTAAAAATTTCAGTCAAAGGGCCTGCTAGTATAGTTTTTAATAGCTTGACGAGAACAGTGTTGATATCATAGCAATCTGTACTATATTTATTTTTTAAACTTTCGATGACTTCAATGACTTCAATTAAATCAGTTTTTTTCAAAAACAACGATTGCTGCTGACGTATAACATTTTTTTTCCATGCAGTTTGGTTTGCTCTGTGTAAGTCTGGCGCCAATATTTGCGAAGTATTCGTTAAAATGCTTAGCGTCCCCGTTAGATAGATTTAAAGATTTAGAATTTTTTCTTTTTCCACTCATTTCCTTAAAAGTTTCGAAAAAATGTTTTCGTTTTACAATTAGACTCAAGCATTAGTTTATTTTGATAGTATTTTTTTTTTTACGGATGATTAGGCTTTTGACAGTTTTATTTTGAAAACTATATTTTTCCGGGCATCCGTTGTTTTAATATTCAAAAACTCTTGTCGTAACCGTCGCTTTTTTGCTGCTGCATTTTTTACTTCATTGTCAATCCATGGATGTCTTTCTGATTGTACTAGTAAACGCTTTGGAAAAAAAGTATCAGTTGCCTTCATAAGGATCGAATTTATTTTTTCTAAACTCCTAGAAGACATTTGAGGGTCTTCGGGATTCCATAACTGCATACATTTGCCAATCTCATGTTCCAAATAAAAACTTAACTTCTCACTTTTATCCCTTTTTTTCAACTTGTTCCAGTTTCTAGCGAAAGTTTTTTAGTAAAAACGTCCTTTTCCAGAAAATTAAAAAAAAACTGAACACCAAAATGATCAGACACTGAATTTTTGATGGTTTCGGTTGAAAAACTTGATGTACAGAAAAATAAGTCAATCAAAGTGCTACTACGTTCTGACACTCTTGTTGGGAGGCAGCTCATTTTGTTTTCTAACATGCCATTTCCTATCATAATATCCTCAATTTTTTCCGCTTTGTCGAGTTTAACAGAAAATTTACGTTAAAATCACTACAAACTATGTGATCAATTTCAAGCCCTGCAAACTTAACCTGCAAATGGCATTGAAGGTAGAATTTAACGCATACACGGCACAAAAAATAGGACTGAAGCACGTAAGTAGAACAAAAAAATTAAACTGCATTAGCAAAAATTGCATACACCTGAGAAAAGAGTCAAGAAATACAATTAGTGCAGTTGAGAAGCATTCAAAAATTTTGCCTAGCGACAACTCAGCCGAAAACTTTAAATTAGACGTCAGTTGAGTCGAAAACAAAATTTTTTCACCGAAAAGTTTGATGCTTGATGTTATCAGATCCCATTCCTCGTGGAACACAAAAAGAATAAAAACCTGTTTTCGTTTTTCAAAACAGCACCAGTCAAACATATTTCACCATTAAAACACAAAAACGGATAATCGATCATAATCGAAAACAGCAATGTTATAAACTATGGGAAAACTTTCATTTATAGTTAAAACTGCTCTAAATACAAGAAACAATAGACAAAAAATAGCTCGGCAAACCAAGTTTTTCATAAAAAATATCAAATTCTACACATCGCACAAAAACAAGGTCTGTTCAAAAATCAAATCCGAGACCTTGAGTTTCTAAGACGTGTAATTTACCTCTAGGGTATGTGTAAGGAGCCTGAATTTTGTTGAGGTTCCAAAACACAGCAAGATTCATTTCTTACAGATTTGCAAAAAAAAGATGCTTACGGGAAAAAAGTTAAGTTCCCGATTACAAGTAAGCTTTACAAGCAACCGCAAGTGGAACAAGGATAGCAGGTTGCTGTGCAAGTCTCAAAGAGCGCTCCGACCATATTCATAAAAATAACGAAAAACGAAGTTTTTTTTTCTCCAAATTAGTGTCGGTTTTAGTGCGTGGTGTGATTTGAGAGCCATGCTACCACGTGGCAATTTGATGAATTAGACTTAGTCGTCAACATTCGTATTCGCCTCAGGTATTTGAACCCCTGCCGACGCAAAGGAACTCGACCCCCCTTTGTACTTTTTTGAGATCTCCATTTTTGGCTGACTGACCCTAAAATTTTTCAAAGACGCCTTCGGTGGGAATACACACTAACTTTGAAGGGGAGCGCGCGCTATAAAAAGCACTTTTTGGTCAAATGTTTTCAAAAGATGCCTAAAAACGCCATTTTGGCCTGTTTTTTGCAACTTTGCCTGCGGCGCAGAAAATTTGGCCTTTTTAGTGCTTTGCGAGAGCTCGGAAAATCAGTTTGATCGAACTAAAAAAAAGTTCGACAACATTTTTTAATAATCCGCTCACCCTCCAGAAAATCCTAGATCCGTCCCTGTGTGTATTTTTAGGGGATTGCTACTCTAGATTTGTTTTTTTTCTCTCTCTCTCTCTCTCTCTCGTAACGACACCGCAAATTGGTCCCTTGGGTAGTGAAGTCAGCGGGGCGGCAACTACTATCTACAATTCGGAAAAGGTTAAATTGGCGGCAACTATTCTATACTGTTTTATGTTGCTTGCCCCCTTGTTGTGTACTGCTCTTAAGATTGTCTCGTCTACTCAAAACAATTGCAACAGTTTCCATGATAATTAAATTGAAAAACTATAAGTCCAAATACAGATGGCTCTTAGTGGTCAGGATATGATCTAACATTCTGATCAACAAGAAAGGGTCGACGATTTATCAGCACAATTTTCTAATTGCAATTTAACTTTCAACTGGCTCCATTAAACGATTATCTCTCTCTCTCTCTCTCTCTCTCTCTCTGTGTGTGTGTGTGTCTCTAGAGAATCCTAATTAAACAATTACTACACACAGTAACATAATAACTCTACGGGCTACTATTCCTTTGAGGTACATTAACTGTCTTCGTTAGCTTCAAGAATCACTGTTCTCACTCTGATGAGAAACAAACAACTACTGACTCTGCTATAATTGTTCTCTTACTCCGAGAACAAACTATTCGACTCACTAGCAATAATTATGCTGACTCTTGAAGGCTCTCCTTTACCCTCCAGTTCCTTATCAGCCTTTACACTTAAAATTAGTTGAGTCACGCCTTTCCCTATCAGTCCCGGCTTCCGCTTATATTACTCATTTGCACATGCTTTATGACTACTTCCCTCCCCCTGTCAACACTGTCACGTGCCAAGTTTGGTTTCTTTTATAAACCTTTTCACGCTTATTAGATACCCAGTATGCGGTAGGTGTCACAAGTCAACCAAGCAAACAATTTTCACACAGTCCTAATCAATTAAATTTTAACCTCAGTGAACTTCAGCCCTCTAGTTCAACTCAACCTCTAAACCATGCTATGTTTATTCAGTGAGTCTCCCGATGTCATGACCTTAAATATCGACTTTAAATGTCTTTAACGTTCCGACATCCCGAGTTTATGGAGAGACACTTTTCATGGGTACCTAATTCTTTTTAAGCATCTAAACTTTCCATCTATACTCTATTCCAATCCCGTCTTTCTAGCTGTCAGGGGAACGTAGTTCGTCTATTAGGGTCAAATTAAACCAAAAAGTCACATCCGGTGAGTCAAGTAAATTCCTGGTCCGTTCATACTATTCAGGAGTTTTTATTCACACGCTGCGCTCCTATAACTGCCAATTTCCTCAGGAACTACTTTTCTTTAGTTTAGTTGAATTGCTATTTATAGATCATATAAGCTGAACCCAACTTTTAATAAGTCTTCTTTGAATTAATTTTACTACCCCAAGGTTGCAGTGTAAAACTGTATCGCTATCAGCTTCCGCTTTAGTTCCCAATATATAAGTTTCCTCCCAATTGTTGTTAAGGTGAACAATTCCTATTTCTAGTGGTTGGGCTGGGAAATACGCCACTTTCCGGTTTTAATTCCGGGCTTTTCTATGCAATTTTGGGGAAAAAACGCCCAAAGGTCAAAATAAAGTGGGGTGACCTAGGGATCATCCGGGGTCAAACCTTCTCGGACAGGTTCAGAATCCCATGCGCGTCCTGCTTACCAAGTTTCATACATATCCCATTAATACTTTCTAAGTTTCCAAGGTCTATTATCCTTTTTCCCTGGAAATGGGCATTAACACCAGAAGGAGTCGCCGGATGCGTTGTACTCACCAGAGGTCTATTTTTTGCTTTCTGAGGGCAAAAAACCGGAAGTGGGGTTCTGGGAGTCTGAGGTTGTAAGCTTAAGCTTCCCTCAAATAGGCCTTCAAAATACTAAAATTTGAGCCAAAAAATGCCGCTAGCTGCCGAGTTCTGATAGGGCCAATTACATTTCCCGGGACCGTTATCACTTGCCCCCCATGGGTCTCAGAAGTCCCGTTTTTCGTATGCAGGAGTCAAATCATCTCTGGTACCTCCCCTCTGAGTTTAAGAACATTAGCTTTCTTTGGGTTCGCCGGTTTTGTTGTTTTTTTTTAAATTTTCTGGCATAGAGTGACGAATTCTTCCAAACTTGAACTATTTTGAGCTCGACCCTTTGTGTGCTGTACTACTTAACTTAATGACTAATCAGTCTAACGCTTAGGTTACCATGGCATACAATACAGTAGAATAACCAATTCTACACTATGTGTGCATCTTAGCATCCCAAGATTGCAGTTGACTTGCTCGCTTATTCAAGATTTGTTCACTGATATTTGTCATGTCAATTGTCGTGCGTTTCGTCATGTGTTTAACTAGGCAAAAATTAAAATTTTAATGCACTCAGCTAATAAATGAGTTTAAACACAAAATGAAAAAATAAGCCTTTTTTCGATTGAAAGAACTTCTATTTAAAGCGCAATTAGCGCACGCTTATAGTCTAACATGCTTAGCGCTACACCCCTTGAGAAATCATTAACATGACTTAGAAAAGGAGGAACAAGTGAACAATCTCCCCTCCAAATCATTTTAGGGGGTAGAGAGCTCAATTGGTTTAAAGTAATATTTTTTCAGCCAATCAGATTTTAACATAGCACATACAGGCCTTACGACTTGAATTTGCCATTAAATTTTAGGGGGGAGATTGTTCACTTGGTCTATTAAGGGGGGAGATTGTTCACATGGGCCGAAAAAGACGACTTTAACCATTTCTCTTCTTGTTGTAATCTATTCTCACCCGAGTGAAGTCGCTGCACTCTTGGTCCACTGCTTTGTAATTGTTACATGTCTCATCCGGCACACCAGACTCATGCATGTACCTGCAGAAACATACTCTGATTTATTGTTGTCAGACGACTACGATTAAATTTCTGAGCTTAAAGGCTGAAACGGTGACCTCTCGACTAGCATAAATCTCACTAGCATAAAAGTTTGAAAACATGAAAATGTATTGACTAGCACAAATTTGATAGCTTTATTTCTCAGAAACACAAAACAACAATCATAATCCGGTGGTAGGCCAACAAGCCGAAGGGCCAACAGACCGAAAATAGGATTACAATTCGAACAAGCCGAAAATAAATATTGTTATGCAATATAACAGCAGATTGTCCTTGTTGTGGTGCAATTGCTGGTAATTTTGAAGTAATTTAAGTAACTCTCATGCAATTTCGGCTTCAAGATATGGCGGTTTGTTGATTATCCGCCTATAAATCCGTTCAATTTGAACCAAATTTGCTTTTCTGAGGAAAAAAATTGAGCAAATGAGAAATTAAGCAATCAACTAGCAAAATGAATGGATCAACATAACAATCATACGCCCATCCCCCCTAACATACAACCTTTCCCCTCGATCCTCCCAAAAAAATTCCCTCTCAAGAAAGAGTTTGAATTCTTAAAATGAAGCCAATTTAAGGTTTTTCTTGGACCAAGTTAACATCCTCCCCCCTAAACAAGTTTAGGGGGGAGGATGTTAACTTGGTTCTAAGTGGGAATTTTCAGCCAATCAGAATCGAGCATTTTACATGCAGCGCATAGCAAATTTAATTTAACTTAAGCGCTGGAATGGAGGATTTTAACTTGGTCTACTAGGGGGGGGGGGGGGGGGAAATGTTAACTTGATCCTATTTCTTTATAGGGGCGGATTAACACAAATTTGATCGATCAAATTAACATCCCCCATTATACCAAGTTAAGATCCTCCACCCCAGCTATCAATGTAAATTAAATATACTAAGCGCTGCATGTAAAACGCTCTATTCCGATTGGCCGGAAATTCGAACTGAAGGCAAAGTTAACATATGTAAAGTTGGTCAAATGTAATTAGTGGGATCGTTCGAAATGCATATTTTATATTTTATACAGAAATGATTTTCAAATTACAAATGGGCTAAGGGGGGTATTCTACGGTACGTCACTTGGGAGGGGGGGGGGGGGGGGGGGGGTTGGGGGTGGGGTTGGAGTGGGGGTCTGGGTTTTAAACTATTAAATGCTTTACCGTTGAATTAAATCTTTACAGGGGGATTTTCGTTACTAGGTACCCGAGGGCGAATAGAGTTAAAGAGATCCTGGAATTGTATGTTGGACAGGGGCGGATTTATGGGGGGCGGACGCCCCCCCCCCCCCCCCTCAGGGATTCGACCCCCTGCCGACCCAAAGGGTCCCCCCTTTGGTACTTTTTAAGAAATCCATTTTTTGCCGACCGACCCTAAAATTTTTCTAAAGGCGCCTTTGGCGCCAATATATACTAACTTTGAGGGGGAGCGCGCGCCAAAAAAAACGCGATTTTTTTGTCAACATTTTTCAAAAAGTGCCTAAAAAAGTACCCACCCCCCCCCCCCTCCAAAAAATCCTAGATCCGCCCCTGATGTTGGATCCATATTTTGTGCATAGGTTTAATTTTGCCGGTGTATGGTTCACTTGCGAGAGCATGGGACTTGTTTGAGTTTTCTATTTGGATTTTTATACTGGTCGATGCATTTTTCAATTTTAAAGTTTTATATTAGTCGAGCTCTATGATAGCCGAAACCAAGTGAACAATCTCCCCCATAAAAGTAAATGGCAAATTCAAGACGTCAGGACTGCATGTACTATGCTCAAATCTGATTGGAAAAAAATTACTCTTAACCAAGTGAACTTACTGCCCCAAATAAATTGATATAAAGGGAAATTGTTCACTTGGTCCGCTTTCTTTTAAAGACGAAGTCGATATTAGATCAAATTCATCATATAATCAACAAAATTTACAGAAAATCAAGATTTTGCTTGAAATGGCATTACAGAAATTTGTTTTTTTTACTGAAACTCCCCATTGGTAGGCCCTTGGGTGACCGCTTGACTAGCATGAAGCTCGACCACCAAAAAAATTTGAGAACAAGAAAATGTATCAACTAGCATGAACTTCAAACCATAATCCTCAAAAATAAAAAGTAGAGAGCTGGATTTCAACCTACGCGGAAATAATCTACAACTTTTCGAGACAAACGCTTAACCACTAGACCATGCGGTCTTGATAATCAAAAATCGATGGCAAAAGTATATTCTTCCTTTCCATTTACTAAGTGTAACGACAAATATTCAAAAAAAAGAAGCGTTAACTTTGGCCATCGAAACTTGAATGAACTGCATCATAATATCGCAGTTTGAAATAATATAGTCTTAATTAAACTTTTAATATACAGTCTTAATTATACGTTTAATATAGGCGAGTTCAGCATTGTTCCGTCAAAAACAAGAGGCGGTACTAATTTGGTTGTTGATGGCTACAGCTTTAAGAACAGTAAAATCAAAAAAGCCCAATGTTATGATTGCGTGGAACCATCTAGAAAATGTCGATTTATTACAAATTTGCAAATTACTAATATTATAGAGAACAAAAATAAACAAACCCATGATGCTAATTTTGAAAATTTGAGAACAAGAAAATGTATCAACTAGCATAAACTTCAAATCATAATTCTCAAAAATAAAAAGTAGAGAGCTGGATTTCAACCTACGCGGAAATAATCTACAACTTTTCGATACAAACGCTTAACCACTAGACCATGCGGTCTTGATAATCAAAAATCGATGGCAAAAGTTTATTCTTCCTTTCCATTTACTAAGTGTAACGACAAATATTCAAAAAAAGAAGCGTTAACTTTGGCCATCGAAACTTGAATGAACTGCATCATAATATCGCAGTTTGAAATAATATACAGTCTTAATTAAATTTTTAATATACAGTCTTAATTATACGTTTAATATAGGCGAGTTCAGCATTGTTCCGTCGAAAACCAGAGGCGGTACTAATTTGGTTGTTGATGGCTACAGCTTTAAGAAGAACAGTAAAACCGAAAAAGCCCAATGTTATGATTGCGTGGAACCATCTAGAAAATGTCGATTTATTACAAATTTGCAAGTTACTAATATTATAGAGAACAAAAATAAACACACCCATGATGCTAATTTTGAAAATTTGAGAACAAGAAAATGTATCAACTAGCATAAACTTCAAATCATAATTCTCAAAAATAAAAAGTAGAGAGCTGGATTTCAACCTACACGGAAATAATCTACAACTTTTCGAGACAAACGCTTAACCACTAGACCATGCGGTCTTGATAATCAAAAATCGATGGCAAAAGTTTATTCTTCCTTTCCATTTACTAAGTGTAACGACAAATATTCAAAAAAAAAGAAGCGTTAACTTTGGCCATCAAAACTTGAAGGAACTGCATCATAATATCGCAGTTTGAAATAATATACAGTCTTAATTAAACTTTTAAAATACAGTCTTAATTATACGTTTAATATAGGCGAGTTCAGCATTGTTCCGTCAAAACAAGAGGCGGTACTAATTTAGTTGTTGATGGCTACAGCTTTAAGAAGAACAGTAAAACCAAAAAAGCCCAATGTTATGATTGCGTGGAACCATCTAGAAAATGTCGAATTATTACAAATTTGCAAGTTACTAATATTATAGAGAACAAAAATAAACACACCCATGATGCTAATTTTGAAAATTTGAGAACAAGAAAAGGTATCAACTAGCATAAACTTCAAATCATAATTCTCAAAAATAAAAAGTAGAGAGCTGGATTTCAACCTACGCGGAAATAATCTACATTTTTTCGAGACAAACGCTTAACCACTAGACCATGCGGCCTTGATAATCAAAAATCGATGGCAAAAGTTTATTCTTCCTTTCCATTTACTAAGTGTAACGACAAATATTCAAAAAAAAGAAGCGTTAACTTTGGCCATCAAAGCTTGAACGAACTGCATCATAATATCGCAGTTTGAAATAATATACAGTCTTATTTAAACTTTTAAAATACAGTCTTAATTATACGTTTAATATAGGCGAGTTCAGCAGTGTTCCGTCAAAAACAAGAGGCGGTACTAATTTGGTTGTTGATGGCTACAGCTTTAAGAAGAACAGTAAAACCAAAAAAGCCCAATGTTATGATTGCGTGGAACCATCTAGAAAATGTCGATTTATTACAAATTTGGAAGTTACTAATATTATAGAGAACAAAAAAACACACCCATGATGCTAATTTTGAAAATTTGAGAACAAGAAAATGTATCAACTAGCATAAACTTCAAATCATAATTCTCAAAAATAAAAAGTAGAGAGCTGGATTTCAACCTACGCGGAAATAATCTACAACTTTTCGAGACAAACGCTTAACCACTAGACCATGTGGTCTTGATAATCAAAAATCGATGGCAAAAGTTTATTCTTCCTTTCCATTTACTAAGTGTAACGACAAATATTCAAAAAAAAGAAGCGTTAACTTTGGCCATCGAAACTTGAATGAACTGCATCATAATATCGCAGTTTGAAATAATATAGTCTTAATTAAACTTTTAATATACAGTCTTAATTATACGTTTAAAATAGGCGAGTTCAGCATTGTTCCGTCAAAAACAAGAGGCGGTACTAATTTGGTTGTTGATGGCTACAGCTTTAAGAAGAACAGTAAAACCAAAAAAGCCCAATGTTATGATTGCGTGGAACCATCTAGAAAATGTCGATTTATTACAAATTTGCAAGTTACTAATATTATAGAGAACAAAAATAAACACACCCATGAGGCTACTTTTGAAAATTTGGACAAAGAACGATTTGGCTCTTTTTCCTAACCCCCCCCCCCCCCCAAAAAAAAAGAGCCAACGATTTCGACAAAAATTTTTGAACCAGTTGAAAGAAACCCGTCCAACTTAATAAAAAAAACTAACGAGGTAATTCAAAGCCTTTCACTTGAGTCACAAGATTTCATTCCACCAAAATATGATATAATTCGATTCATTTTTAAGAAAACAGAACCCATTTCTACCTCCCACTCACAATCACAAATGACATGAAATTCATGCAAATTGCATTTAAGAAATCGAAATAATTCTTTTTGTGAACAAAGTACGAAAATTGGTCAAATTATCGAAATAAAATTTTTCGTGAACAAAGTACGAAAATTGGTCAAATTGTCAACTCAAATGCTGATTGTCATTTTGTCTTGAAAAAATTGTAGAAATTATTATAATCAAAAGCGAAAAGCATGAGCTTGCGGTTTTTGATAAGCTTTTTGTGATTAGTTGTCGCTTAACTTTTGTGTTGAAGCAATTAATTCCAAATCTTGTTTACATGATTTCGTTCTTGACAAAATGTTAAAATTCGAAATTGATAGAAAACGTTTGAATTACTAAAAAAACTTGAAGTTTATGCCATTTGGGAACGTTTTCAGTTTTATGCCATTTGGGAAGTTACCCCTGAAACCGTTCGAATAAAACCAACTCAAAGACGCTCAAAACTTCATCAGCTTCATTAATCAAAAATTGTTTTTGTGTCGATTAAACAAGCCTTTCCATGTTTGTTTTGACCATTTAAAAATATTGGGAAAAGCTTTGTATTCGGGTGTGTTTTAGTTTTATTCTTTTCGTGTCTTTTCCACGCAAAATCAGGTACCAAAAAATATCATCGGGATGGGTCGATTGACATTTCAAACTGAAGTCTTTTCAGTCGTGATTCGAACGAAATTTGAAAATTTCAAAAAGTTTTCAGCATCGAGTATTCTCAGTATCGTTTAAATTTTTTATTTTTTATTCAATTTCGAGCGAATAAAGCGAGCAATTAGGCTTAAAACAGCTTGTTTATGTTTATTCACATTTTTTTTCACATTAATCGACTATTTTTGTCTAAATTTATTTTTGTAGTGTATGTGCCTGGTCTACAAAAATTCTTTTTACCGTTTATTGAATCTAGCAGGTTTAGCAAGAAACAATAATACACCATTAAAAAAATGAGTAGAAAAAATGGAAAACGTTGAAAAAACTAGCTCTACCAAAAACTTAAATTTCGTATGTCTCGATGGAAGCTTACTCTGGGCTAACAAATCAGATATTTGAAAAATGAATTAGCAACGGAACAAAACTTACGAAGAGGGAAAAAATCCGGTAATCTTTGAGCAGACAAGCTGATCAGAAAAAAATATGATTTCATAAGAAAACCTTTAATTTTAAGTCCCAACTGAGACTACAATGCACAACACTTGCACTTTCAACTGCAAAGAAAAATGCCTACAACATTAAAAAAATCCGTGATGTGGCGCAACTAAGCCGGAAATTTTTGAGCAGACACCTGTTGAGCCGAAAAACAAATTGATTTAAAAGACATTAAAAGTATAAGTCCACCTTCCTGAACCTACAAAGAAAAACACTTGCACTTGCATTGAAAATAGCTTACAGGACAAACTAGGTTTGTTGTGCGGCAGCGAAGCCGAAAAAACTTAGCAAAATAACGGAAATATAACAATTCAATTAATACCGAAATTTTTTTTTCAATTGCAGATATACTGAAAAAAAAAACAAAGTCCGGCCGCGAGTCAAGCTCCTGGTCTAATAGTACAAAGGCGACGGCGTTAACTCTAGCGCCAGTGGGAAGGAACCTGGAGGTTGTAAAGGTTCAACAAAAAAGCAGGTTGACGTGTAAGAAAAGTTGTTTAATGGAAAAAGTCTACCGGTTTCAAGACACTTGCTCTCGCAGGTGTAATAATACCTGACTTTTTCGAACAGGATTTTTTTCCCTCTTTTTTTATATTTTTAAAATATTTCTGTATCTCTTAAAACTATCAGTTTAAAATAATTCGAGGCACACATTTGCAGCCTAACGGATGTAATTCGGTGGCTTCAGAATTTTGGTTCAAATTTTCATTCTCAAATGGACAAAAGTGGAGATCAGTGAAGCGATTCAGAAATCTGTCCACCTTTCAACCGATTGCCTTTCAGCATATTATCAGTAAGGGAACTGGAAGACTTCAAACATTAAGTGAAGTTGGACTGTACTCACTTGTAAGCTAATAGTACTGAACCAGGATGGTTTACTGGGTGCACACATTTCCCTGCATTGGCACATGACAGGATATGCTGAACTGAGAGAACCAAAGATGTATCTATAGCCCCCGTTTGTCTATACTTGGAGATTGTGTATCTAAAATAGATTTTGTTGCAAGAACGCAAAACACCGAGCTCTACTGAACTGTGATTGAGTAGTGTACTATCGTTTTGAAACTTTTTACTTGTGCTTAAGAACTCCAGCCAGTTTCTTAGAATATTTTGACTGAAATGAATGGGAAAGAAAATTAAATTTACAATTCGACTGAGCGTGATTGAGTTCCAATGAGATGTTTCAAGACGAAGTAAAAGCAATAATTGCGGTTCCAAGAAATTATTCTAAAAATTCACATTACAAAAAAATTCGCGAAGCTTTCCTTCTTACCTACATTCAATGGATATGTCAAACGGTAGATTTGTTCACTGATGAGATAGCTTGACTGCTCGGATTTTCTTACCTGTCGGCGTATGCACTGGTCGATGCAAAAGCCCAGCAGCTGGGACAGTACACAGGAATGTGTTGGTTCCTCATTATAGAAGTGAAACTCCGCCCACTCATGTTTCTCCAATCAAACTCTGCCGGAAATGATTCATTGCCGTTCACTTCCCAAGGGCGCTTATACGTTTTAACTTCTATCATCTCTTCAGTTTGTGAAGATGTGTCTATCGGCTGCAATTTGATATAACTTTGAGTACCGGTGACTTTTTCTGAACTTGTTTTATTGGAATCCAATTGCAGCTTTGGATAACCAAGGATTAGAAGCAAGTAATTTGCTAGTGAAGTTAGGAACATTTTGAGTGAAATTCAACTAATTCGGTTTGTCAATAAACGTTTTTCACAAATTGGCTCTAAAACAGTTGTGACTCGACGCATAAATGAGTCACCGTAGCTCATCAGATTCACGAAAAACTTGGTAATTTAGCAAAGTTGATTTTAGCAGTCAGTCTCTATTAGATATTAATCTCATCTTGTTCGAATGAATCAAGTATAAAGTTTAGTTGCAATGATTCAAGATGTTCATTGATGTTCATTGTATCAGAAGTTTTGGCATCTGCTCGCAAAATGCAGTTCAACTTTCTGGGCCGATTATTTATTTCAAGCAAAGTGCACACAGCTCCGATGCATAAAACGATAAAACAAGGCCAAATCACTGTTGGAAAAAAGAAATACACGCAAGGAGACAAAAAAATCTGACTTGTTTTCTGAAAACTTTGAACCTTCGAAATTTAAAGAAAAAAATATATATGTCCTAAAAGCTCTGAATTTCACAAAAAAAATATGCTTTTTTTGGTAAAATTAACCCAAATTAGTATGTTAATGAAGCTTTCATTTGTTTCTTTCAATTGCCCGACATAAAACAAAACATTGATACGAATTGTAGCTTGATACGAATCGACGCTGGTGACAAATTGACACCTTGTTAAATTTACGAATTGTCGCCAACCCTCAACATGATATATCACATCCCCTCGTGCGACCTGTCTTTGTGGCACCCTGGCCCATAGTTCATTTCATCCCTAGGTGGGTGGTAGGAACAAAATAAGCCATGGGAATTTTCTTTGCTACTTGCTTAGAACTTTGCTTTCTCAATCTACATAGATATGCCGTCAAAATCTGAATTCACTTCACACTGGTGAATCATTCAATCATCATCAAATTTGATAACTTAAAAAATGATGAGTCAGTTCAATTTAAATTCAGTCTAACAGCTTTCTTTCTTTTACAGTCCCGAGTGATGAGACTTCTAATGTGTTGTTCTCTTTATGTTCTGGACTGCATGATGACAGCTCCCAGTTCCTCCCTCTTTTTCTTGGCCAGCTGGAGGGATCCTAGTCTCTGCTTGATGTACTTGAGTGCCCTTTTGTCTCTCTGATTCCTCAACAACTCCATCGCTCGTCTCTCGTAAGGAGTGTAGCCCATTACCTAACACAAACATGTAAACTTGCAACAAATCAAGATAATTGAAGCTGAAACTTATAGTCGATGACGAGTCTGACCTTGAGCGCAACGAAATTTTGAAGCTTTCAAGTCGAAAAGTCTGTCGATCGAATACATTATGATAAGAGGGGTTATTCTTATACGCTATTTGACCCAACTCTGACTTTAGACAGCCCGTTTTGATTGGCTAACAGCATACTAAATCCTCAATCATAAAACATTGGAAACAGAAAAAAATAATAATAAAAAAAATTGACTCGTTTCTTGAATTTTAACGTTTTAACTTTCGAATTTTAAAGAAAAAAATAGATGCCTTCAAAGCTCTTTGAAAATTAAGAACAGTTCATGATAGGCAACTTTTTGATTAAATTAACCCATTTTGAGAAAACTGGATCAAAAGATCGAATTTTTATTTCGCTGGGAAATCTGATAATTAAATTCCAATTTCGAAATTAGAAGTCAATCTCGACTTCTGTGACCTTAAAGTTTTTGCTGTTCAGTAGTGGAATTTGCTTTCCTCATAACAAAGGAAATTAACTAGACTGAAAAAAAATCGCGAAAAATCAAACTTCAGCGTGAACAAAACCAGAAATTCCAGAAAAAATGAACAGAAAAAAATCACCAAGACCTATATAAGAGTCTTCACTACGTTCAGTGACTCTTAAAAAGAATTAGAAAATCGCAAATGGACAAAAACTGACTTTAAATTTATGCCGTAAATCCACGATGGCTCGTTTTCAAATGAAAACAGTACTGATAAGCCCAAAAAACCATTTCGCTCAATGCGACTTCCTTCACTGCATCCATCTATATCTCAAACATGACCGATTCCTCTAAATAAATGTAGCTTCAAAAAACACAGATTTGATTATAACCTCGACAACTACGTCCTTGACAAACTTCCTCTTGGGCACATGTTTCCTCTTGCAGATCTTTTTGGGTAATTTGGTCAGCTTCTTTCCTCTGTCTCCCTTGTGACCGGCGCAAGATTCAATTTCCATGCCCATCCTGATTATTCAAACAATGATCTGAAAAAATCAACTTCGTAATTTCATTTGTAAAAAATCAACTATATTTTAAACAAATCTTTCTAAGTATGCTTTTTGAAAAGGTCTTCATTTATACAAATGCATCAAATCTGGCATGGCTAGTCCTATCAGTCGATAAAGCATATTACAGAATTTGAGATTTAAAACAGATTTTTTATACTGCAACTACATTCAAAGTATACTCAAATATTAACTTTATAATCAAGTATGTTGTATACTCAAGTATCAACAAAACAAAACTGGTTCAACTATTCAGGATTCCACAATTTAAAAGTCCTGTCAAACGAGCACGTCAAAAGAGTCGACGAGTTTTGATTGATATCTAAGCAAGTAACTTTGCTGTCATGGCCTTTTAAAGTAATAAGCGGTGTCCAATTTGGGTGACTCCACACTTTAACAGTCCCATCAAAAGACGCACTTGCGATATAATGTCCTCTATTCGGTTCAAATTTAACCTTCGTTACCATGCTAGTATGAGCAGGTATAGTGTAATTGCATCTTCGCGATCTCAAGTCCCATACTTTCACACAATTGTCCTCAGATCCTGTTATCATTTCATGGCCATTTGGTGAGAAGTTCACACTGTAGACAGGTCTTTGGTGACCGTCCATGATCATGATACATCTACCTGTACGCAAATCCCAAACACGACCGAAACAGTCTAAACTAACAGTAGCGCACACTGATCCATCACATTGAAACGATATGTCATAAGTTGGCCTTGTATGGCCTTCTTGAAATAACAGCTCCTCTTGCTTATTTAAGTCCCATAACCTCCATGATGAGTCATAACAACACGTTGCCAAAAACCTTCCAGACGGATGAAAAGCAAGTTTTGCAACACGTGAGTTATGTCCGGTTAGAGTAGCTGACGGTGTTTCACTGACAAGAGACCAAAGATTGACCACACCTGAATGGTCACTTGAGGCCATACATCCATAGGCGGAGTCTGGCATGGAGAGTGTTGCGTGTGGGTGGAACTCGATACAGGACATGTTGATGTTATGGCCTCGTAGAACTCTAATTTCCTCGCAGGATTCGGAGTTCCACAGCTTACATAAACCAGTCCAAGAGGCGGTCGCAATAATCTAGAAGATAAAGGTAAGACAAAAATGTTAATTAACAGTAATTATGGATTCCTCTTAAGTAAAATCATTGGCACAATTTTTGCAGCATTGAAAAAAAAAAACAAGCAAATGCTTAACTCTTGAAAAATGCTAGAAATGTTCCATTGCCATCATATATGATACGGGTAACTTATTAAAACCACCCAAATAGTACCACTCTGTATCCATAATTTCTATTATATTAACCTCTCCGTTGGGTGAGAAGGTGCAATGTGTCAGCGGTCTTGTATCCCCCACTTGACTGTGCGAATTTGACAGTGTCCTAATTGTACTCTGCTGCTCTTGCAACATTGCCCTCCATGACTTCAAAGCATCACCTTCCTGCCTCAATTTCCGCTGGCTTTTCAACCTCTCTTCGGCTCTGGGCAAAGAGTATTCCGCTATCCAAAGTCTGGCAGTCCTAAGAGCTGCTGGACCCTCGTGGTACCAGGTTCTGTTGGCTTCATTCGCCTGGCTTGTTCCAGTTCCGGAGTCGGATCTAGGAGCAGGGAGAGGTAAGTCTGGCTTCTTAAATTTCTCGTCGTCTCTAAGAGCGATGAGTTCCCTTAGACGCACTCTGCGTTCGGCAGGTCCTTCTCCGAACAATGTTATGGGCTGGCCAAATAATCTCAGCTGTTTTCTAACCTAAAACGCAAAACAATGAAAATATCTCAGGAATCCTTATTTTCGAGCAATTCTCATTTAGCTTACAAACAGCTGCAGTGTTAAATTTTTGACCAAATCTTATCACACAAACAGCTGCAGTTTTTTTTTTATTTTTCAGTCCAACAGAGGATAAATTTCAAGCTATTAAAACAAAGAGTCAGTACAACCTCCTGGTCATCAGTGGACACTGGTGTCATCCTGATCTTCCTCTTCAAATCCACCTCCGCCATCAGTTCCCTCTCCCTCACTGCCGCAAAATTATCCAGCTCCATCGTCTCTCCCTTCTCCGGAATACTGGACAATTCAACTGCACTCTTACGCGCAGCTGCTATCTCCTGTGCCACTGCTTCCAGAGATCCAGTTGTGTTGATCTTCTTGAAGGGAGGAGTCGCCATTGCTGCTGATCCGGACGATGTCTGGTCAGCAACTGGAACTGGTCTTTTCGCATTCGGTTCCATTGTAATAATTCAATCTACCTGGAAAAAAAATTGAAAATAAATTTCACAGTTATTGTTGCCTCGTCAAGAGTCAGCGCTTCATTTTCGTCTCATCGATAAAACGTCACTTCGGAATGATCAAAAATTTTGCCTGGAATATTTGACGCGTTTGTACAGTGTTTCTGTACACGGAGAATTGCTTTTTGGTTGTTCTGTTGCTTTCAGTTCGCCCACAGAAACGTTTTAAAAAATGAAGTCGTTCTAAACGGTGCCTCGCGGCTTTTCACAGGCGGATTTTATCAGAAATAAAACAATAAATACGGACCATCTTGATTATAAAATTTGACTTTCTGGTTATCGCTTTTTTATGAACTATGATTACTCTTATGTCCCAGCCCAGAAAAATAATCAAAAAAATTAAATGTAGTTCAGGCAGAGGCACAACAGCGATTCGCTGTGATAAGCTGTACAGCTCGTATGTTGATACTTTCCCTCGTAAATAAATGGTCTTAAAAATCTTACTTAAAAAATATTTTGAACTGCCAATAGCAAATTGTTTGAGCAATTTTTTGTTCAAATCTTGTTCAAATTCGGATCAAATGAACTTGAACGCAAAACATACTTTGCCCTTTTGATGAGAGGAAAAGAGAAGTTAAAATTTGAAATTGTTTAATAAATTATAGAAGGAGCACTGTTCAATTTAGATTATCCTGCAGCAATCTCGGTCAAAGCACGACTTTGACTTCACTATTTAACACAATTAGGTAGAATTACACCGCATTTGAAAACATTTATATAAGTTATTATGAAATAGGATTGCAAATTAAACAATTTTTATGGTTTGATTCAGATATCGCAAATTGGACAAAATTTTATCGAAAATTTATTCACAGAGCATCGCAGATTTTTAGAGAAATTATAGCAGACGAACAAGGCAAGTTCTCTTTGTGACCGTAATGTTCACTTCACAAGGCAAAGTTATCAATGATATGACATCAAATTACTTCTTCAAAAAGAAACTCATAACACCATTTTTTAGGATTGAATACGCATGTTGTTTGTCTCAGAGCCAGCCGTTTTTAATTTAATTAAATTTAATCTTTCCAATTTGCAGTTTTTACTGTATCACTGCAATACTGCACATGAAACCTGCTACAACCTTTCGAATCAAGCAACAATTCGATCTATTTCAAACTGGGGAAATTTGCCCGAGGAAATACTTTTCTTTACTTAGAACAAAGTCCGAGAAACACTCTTTGAGTTGCTCTTAAAGTCACAGACGAAAACTACAAAGCTGTTTTTACATGCTGTACCAAAATTATTTTCTCTTCTCTACGGTAGGAAATGTACCGCCGCTAGACATATTTGTCATAGCGCGCTTATAAATGGGTCTGGTTATTTTATCGCCAATGTGTGAAATATTCCTCTCCCTTGGTTCGATTAAGAAGATTAACTAGACTTAAGAAGTCTGTCTAGTAAAATATACCATTTTTCATCTCAATCATCAATTTCTTCATAATTTGAGCCTATAAAATCTGACTTTGACGTGAAGAAATTTAAATACAACTTGCATACTTTAAACTAAGATCTGAATGGCTCTTGGATGTTAAGGGCTTTCTTGATTTCACAGAGCTGTCTAAATAAATACCATTTCCCGGTTAATTTTTGCTGTTCTAAATGATATTAGTTTATACAACTTGCACTAGCCTATAGAATAGTTGACTGCAGATAATTATGAGGGCTACATTAAACAAGAAAAACAAATTACTACGTTGACCTAAAACAACCAGCCAATTCAGGTTCATTGGCATCTAAAAGGCCTCTAAAGACGTTCGATTATGTTTTCGAATTCTGTATAAGCTTTCGGATAAGTTCAACTATGTGCTAATTAAAGAATCAAAAATTGTCTGACTTCTTCGAAATGTGACCGTAGTGACTTCTCCAGTCGCGACGCTAAAATAAAATAAAAATGCTTTTTATGGACAATCACAAGAATATTTTTTGACTGCATTCAATAAGAAATGAGAATAAGGGACTCGGAACTCCCATCCTATGGCCTGGAACTTGAACTCAGTTCTGATCATCGGCTTCAAAGCCTTTAAAAAAAAACAGGCTGGCTCTTCAACAAGACCTGATGTTCGACGCAGCAATTAGTTTGAGCTAGACAAGCAAACGACAGACTATTTCTACTGATAGAATAAATATACAGAATTCAACAACCACATTGAAATTGTACGCATTGATTAAATCATCTAAACCTAAATAAACTACGACTGTTGCAGTTTGTTGTTGTGGTTGTTGGTGTTGTTTACACGGCAGTTGGTGTTTTTCCCATCAGGCCTAATTTCTCGGCGTCTTCATGAGATAGTCCCATTCGTGTTCGTCTAACTGATTTTCGGTCACCCTTGCGGGCTCTTTTTTCACGCCTATTCTGTCCTGAAGCGTGTGAAATATTCGAACTTTTCAGTAAAATATCCATCATAGTATCTACCATCGAATCATTTTCATCGCCTTTTTCATCCCCTGCTGTTTCTTTGCCACTACTTCCGTTGACCATCTGGCTTTGCGCAGGTGTGTTTGGGGTTCCGACTGACTTCCTGGTTCCAGGTCTCTGGCGTTTTCCCAGAGCTGCCAATGGCGATTCGACCTCATGTTCTACGCCATTAGGCATCAATTTCGAGCTGTCGGTTTTATTTAACGGACTAGTAGCTGAATTTCCCGATAACAATTTTTCATCTACTATTAATTTACCCCGAGTTTTGTTTCGTTCGCGTTTCTTTTCAATTTTTTCTTTCTGTTCCATAATTTTGCCACGCGTTAAACGGTACTCCAAGGCAAACTCACTCAGCATCTTACAAAAATCAGAAATTTTGACATCTTTTGCTACTTCGGGGCGGTAGCCAAGAAATAGTAACAATCTCTTAAATCTGTTCAATATTCTTCGATTGACTATCTTTAAAACTATAACACTTTCAGCAACTGTTGCGAGAAAAGTTTGCAATTTCGTTTTCGTTGTCAAATTTTCGTACTTTGCAACAATTCGCAAGTTGTGAGAATTATTGATGCATTGGGATTCTAACTTACCCAACGCTTCTGCGACAGCGTCGAAATCGGTTTTGGCTACACGACTCACTGTCGGAATTTCCGAATATAAATCAGACGAATATGGAAAATTTTTCAACACTGTGTTGCATGCGTGATAAAGTAGTGTCTGCTTTTTGATTGTATCTTTAACTTCTGCTACTTTTGGCAAAAAATTCAGCTCGAATCCTGAACTTGTCGACGAATTTAGAAAGTTACCCATTGATAGCAAAACTGATAGAATGTACTTGAGCGTTGTCGCGGATAATATCTCATTAATGCAAGTTTTAAGGTCCATCAAAGGTTCCGCCAGTTCTTTTTCAACAATCATGTCAAACTCCAAAGTGAAATGCCAAAGATCCAGCCTTGGCTTCAAGTCAGGGATTGTCGACAAAAGGTGCAAAAAGGACTCGGCGTTACCTAGAGTCTGATCTGGATTGTTCGTTTTTGCTTCTGTGATTGACTTTCGTTCTTCGTCTGTGGGAACAACACTGATTATCAATTCGATTCCCTCTTTCGTGATTGCTAGATTGTCCATGGCCAAAATAGCAGCTTTGATTGTTCTAGGAGGAGGTAGTTTAGTCAACGCAATGTTTATCTTATCTGATCTCTTTTTGTCCAAAATGTTCACTTCTTTACTAGGTTTTTTCGGTGCTGCAAACTCAGTTGCTCTCGACTCGAAAAGTGATTCTAACTCTTCAGTGTTCACTTCTACTTTCGGAATGTCAGTCCAGATTGTGGAATTTTTGCCTAGTTTTTTGAACAGTTCCACTGATGATTTGTTGCTTTTGAGTTCTTTCCAGTACAACCTTACTGTCTTCTTTTTGGCAGGTCCCTTGGCACTGGCATTTGGTAGTCCCGGTGGCGCAGGCGGAGGAGGTGCGCCTGGAGGAGGTGGAGGAGGCGGAGGGGGAGGAGGTACCCCAGCCATTCCTGGAAGAGGCGGAGGCGGTGGAACCCCTCCTGGCGTCACATTACCCAAAATTGCTGCGGGATTCACCGACAAAACATCCGATTCGTCGAATTCTGTCAAATCCGTAAAGTCCAGACCTTTGATCGACAACACTGGGTTTATCTCAACGGGTTCTGTGGAGCCATCGTCGACTGAGGTTCCAGTGGTTCCGTCTTTGTTCCTCGATATTGCAATTATGCTCTCGAGTTCTGTGGTTTTTCTGGTACCGCTCTTCTTGCCGCCGGTTCTTCTGTTCGTTTTACCGGCACTCGTTCCCTCCTGGTCACTTGGATCATCTCTCCCACCCGCGGCATCTTCGCCTCCGCTTTTATCGGAATCTCCACTGTCATCTTTCGAATCCTTTTGCTCTTTGCTCTTTTTCAGCTCAACCGTCTTTCGTCGCTCCTTATCTTTGTCTTTTTCTTTTTTATCGACAGTGTCTTTATCTTTGGATGTCATCTCCTTCTTTTTATCAGCTTTTCTTTCGTTCACATTTTCTTCGTCCTCCTGCTCCTGAGCTTTTAGTTTACCTCTAATTTTACTTCCTGGAGTTGCATCTTTGGGACTTTTCTTTTCCTGCTCTTCTTGATCTTTATCAAAATATTTTTCAAAAAGCTCATTTTTGGCTTTACTTTTTGGAACAGAAGGACCTTCGGAGTTTTTTGGAGAGAATTCGTCATTTCGAGTGTCGTTTTCTAGACCTTCTTTATCTCGCAGACCAGTGGGTCTTTTCCGACTACTTAAGTACTCTGTGAAATCTTCGCAGGATACTTCGACTTTGGGAATGTTTAAATCCTCTGCATTCACGTGCTTTCGTTCCCTCAAAATACGACTTTTGTCTCCAGTTTTCTGTAGCAAATCAAAACTGGATCCATTTTTCTCTTGCTTTTCTTTCAACAACTGGTCCAATTTGGCTTGTAGAATCTCATTACTTGCATTCGTCCCATGGCTGTGACCATGACTGGTTTTTATTGGTGCACCTTTGCAATTAGGGTCTGTACATAGTTCAAAATCGGACCCCAAATTGGTCTGATCATGTGAAGAATGATTGTGATGGTGATGTGGTAGAGAACTATGCCCATTTGGTGCATAGATCAATTTACCACCCGGTTCTTCTTTCATTTTTTGAGCGAGTTTCATTGGAACCATTATTGTATCTTCAGGCGAGTCTGTGATTATCATCTTTTTGTTCCATCTTCGCAAAGTGTTTCCTCTTGAACCAGAGAGAATATTATCAGTGCTCGAGTATTCTCGTTTCGAGTGACCAGCTAGCGTATTCTCTGGACTTACATTTATTGACCTTGCCAGTCCTAAATGAGAGGGAGCTGTTGTTTTCAGGTATCCCGATTCAGACGTTCTGCGACTTTTCCTTCGAGATCCAATTGACCAATCAGAATGTGACTTCATGTCTTTGATGTCAAACGACAGCACGTCATCATCGCCTGCATCTTCATGACGCAACATCATTTCATACTGTCTTAGTTCCTTCAGGAGACCTCGACATTGAGACTGTTTAGCCTGGTATTTTTGAATCAGGCGCTCCATTCCCTGTTCTTCCAGAGAATCCACGATGTCGTAATACGTATCCTGGTCTGGTATGGAAGAAAGAATTGTGTTAAGCAGTTTGAACGTGTTAAGTAGTATATCCGGATCACTGTGAGGCTGCGTTTCCAGAACCTTCATTAGATTGTACCAAGGTACCTGATGGTTGCTCTGATCGACAATATTGGCAGCTTGTATCATGAGTTGCACGTTAGAATCTTGGTACTCGACAAAAACAAAAAGCAGTTTAAGCACTGTCGTTAAAACGAATCTGTATTTGGAACTAAGCAGCGAGTAGAGAAATTGTATCGTTTCATTATGATTAATGATTCCTTCCATTCCATCAATGAAAAACATTATTTGTCCCATTGCTCTTAGCACATAATTCTGCTGGTTCTGGTCATCAACTTTTCCCAGTTCAACCAGGCAATCGAGACCTCCGTTTTGGACGAATTCCGGAATCAAATCTTTGTCTTCTTGGAACAACCGATGCACGTGATACAATGAGCGTCGTAATTCTCTGTCCGCACAGCTTAAAAGATTCTGTTTAAGGCACTCGACGCGGTGCATTAAAGACGTGCGTAAGACTACGCTGTGACCGGCCGCAGAGCTGAAAGCTTCGAAGAAATCCGCTTGATCTTCCACCGCGATTTCCATGTCCAAATAGATCCCACTATGCGACAACTGAAGAGTCGATATTTGTGACGAAAAAGGAGGTTTAAGTAGTGCATGTATGGTTGGTATTTGAGATGACAAGGGATAATGTTTAAGAAAAGCATATTTGGGAGCTCTTGAAAATGAGGGCTGCTTGTAGTCGACGAAGTTGAATGGGTCTGCATCGTTGACATACTGCAGTTTGACCTCGCTCCAAGGTTTGACCTCTTCTTTTTCCATCTAAGCTACTTCTGAACAAAATGTAATAAGTGACTTACGAAACTAGCGGATAGAAAATTATGTAATTTCTGATACAAATCATCTAATCTGAAACAATGACATTTACATCACGTCATCAATCAATATCGTTTTTCGGATTCTGGCAATTACCTTAAATTTCCGGTAGCTAATTTTATTACTTTCAAATAAGTTAGCTTTTATTAGCATAAGCTATTAATTGCATATTAATTTCGCCTTATTTCAGATTAAAATCTATGATAAAACTTGTAATTGAACTCACAAAACCGTTTCTTTGAAAAATAAACTTAACATCAAAAGGTAAAGTGCATTTGACGCACTCGACGCAAATATAAATATCAATACTTATACTAATCATAACAAAGATCAGGTCAAAAATGAAAACGCAATCAAGGCTGCAGAGGCTGCGGCTTCACTACTCTGTCCGGCGTAGCCGGTTGGCTATTTAAAACTGGCGGCGACTGGACGATATTAGAAACATTTTCACTAAAAGAACTCCGATCAAACATGGCAGGTTTAAGAGGAGTTGAGTTATCAATAGATACACTTAAAGTTTCCTTTTCATTTACTTCAGTTCCATCTAGTTTATCATTTTCTATCATTTTTTGTTCATTTTCCTCCATTTCTTCTTCGTTTTCAATTTTAACATTTATATCATTTGGAATAGAAATTTGAAACTCCCCTGGAAGCAAAAGCTCCGACTCTGGATTCTCTTCTTTGATCGAAACAGCAGTTTTATCTTCTATGGTACTTTGATGAGCTTTAAGCTGATCTTCAATTTGGGAAACTGTATCAGCTAGCCTAGCTATACTTTTAGCAGACTTCTCAGTATCGGCATTCGATTCCTCGCAAGGCATTTCTTCAACTCGAGGTTTCTTCCGGATCCATTGCGAAACTGTCATTGGAATTGTAAGAATAAGCTCCTGAGCACTTTCCAGTAGCTCGTCTCTGACTTCATCGAAGTCTTCTTCGAGACCTTCCCAAGGGTTCTGCATCATTGCAGGATGGAAGAAGGGATTGTGACGCTCGCTGTCTTGATTACTGGAACAACAATATTAAAACTGAGCCAAAAAATGAAAGAATTATTAGATAAAACAATCTTATCTTTGAAAACTACCGCAAAACTAATATTCTATAGATAATTAACTTCAACACAAGCTAAGCGAAAGAACTGATGTATGAAATCGAAGTAAAAGCAGGAGAGCCGCTTGCTGTGCAAAAAGCACAGTAAAAAAAGCCAACCTGCCTTTCCCTCAGATACTCAGTTCAGAAAAGTATAAAAATAAACTCTGATTAGAACCAAAAGTTACTGAATCTCCAATAAATTACACTGATTTCAAAAACGGCTATATAAATCCAGATAAATTGGTGCTCGGAAGTTTACACTGGTGCGAAAACTCATCGCAAAAGTAAACGAACGCAATTTATGCTGCGTGCTCGGCAGTTGACACAGAGGCGAAGAAATTATATTAGCGCGTAACGAACCTCCGGTGCTTCGAATTTTTAACAACGCATGAAAAACCGCATATATTGGAAATAAAATCTGCATTCTTTGAGTGTACTCTAACAGCACCCAATTACAGGATTGGTAATTTCAAAAAATGTTTAAAAACATATTCATGTTTTTTCATTCAAATTTTGAAAAACCATAAAACTCTGTGACAACTTTAATCTTAAAAATTTTAAAATGAAATAAAAAACGTCACATCTCGGAAACGTTAAGCAATTGGGCAGTCGCATTTGAACGCAAGATTTGCAACTCTTGAGAATAATTTCACAGTACCCAACTACAGTTGGGAATTTCAAATTTTGAGAAAATTCAAATTCAAGTTTCCTCAATTTTTTTCCGAAAAACTATAAAAAACGACAAACTTTTAAAAATAAAAACTTGACCAGTCATATTTGGAGGCAAGATTCGAAAGCCCCGAGTACTCTGACAGTCCCCAACTACAGGATTAGAAAAGGATTTTAAAAATGCCATATCTGAAAAACTACAAAAAATGAGTAGTCACATTTGAAGGCAAGATATTGGCAACCCCTGAGAGTTTTCTGACTTGAGGGTTGGAAAATTCAAAATGAAAAAAAAATAAATTTAAGTTCTAATAAATCTAATTTTTTTAAAAGAAAATCACTAAAAAACGTCATATCTCGAAAACTACAAGGATTTGAGCAGTCAGATTTGGAGGCAAGATTCGCAACCCCCTGAGGGTACTCTGATTGCCCAAAACTACAGGGTAGGGAATGTCAAAACTTGAAGAAAAAACTTGAATTTGAGAAAACTTTTTGAAAAAAAAAATCACAAAAAACGTCATTTCTCGAAAACTACAAGAATTTGAGCAGCCATAATTGGAGACAAAATTTGCAACTACTGGGAGTACCCTGGCAGAGCCTCACTATAAGGATGTGAACTTCAAATTTTGTGAAATTTTTTATATCTAATTTCTTTTAACAATTTTAAAAAAAGACCGAAAAAACATCACATCGAAAACTAAGAGCAGTCGCGTTTGTACGCAAGATTGGCAATCTGAAACTCTTGAGAGCACAGAAGCAGTACCCAACTACAAGGTTGGGAAGTTCAAATCTTTTAAATTCTTAAAATTTAAGTTTTATTAAAAATTGAAAAGAAATTTGAGCAGTCTTATTTTATAACAAGAGTTGCAATTCCTGACAATACATTAACAGCCCTCAACTACAGGGTTGAGAGTTTCAATGTTTGTGATTTTTTTGATATTGAGTTTTCTGAAAAAAACTTTTAATTAAAATATAAAAAAATACATCAAATCTCGTTAACTAAAATGATTTAGGAGACCATATTCGCAACGCCTGGAGAACCCTGACAACAGCAACACACTAATGGATGGCTAATTTCAAAATTGATGAAATAATCCTGGAAATCAGACTGGAAAATCGAAAAAAAAATCTTAACCATTGCAATATACAATATGGCTTAGACGTGAAAAAATCTTTTGTTAAATATGCAAAAATGATACGTTGAATACGCTTAAACATGGCTAGATAGTGACGCCCGCATTTAAATATATAATAGATTTAAGAATTCCAAAATTGCATCTACAAAAATTCCATTAATTCGTATAGAACTATGTTCATTTTTGCCGAGGAACACAATCACCGCCGTTAAATTAGCACTAAAATGATTTACCGAGCGGCAATTTAGTCAACAATAATATGGTAAACACCAGTTGAGCCAAAATAAAATAGTTTAAGTCAATATAGCAAAGAAAAAGCCTTGCTAAGTATACCAAGCAAAGATATACCCATCCAAGAAAAGATAAGTATACAAAATAGAACTTAAAAACTACAGAGCGACTTTCAATTATAGTTCAAATTGCTTAAATAAGAAAAACACTTATGCTTTAATAAAAAGCTCCATGCTTTGGACATTAACCCGACTAAAAACAGGAAGACAAATGATAGGCCCACTTTTCAAGTTTTCGAAAAAAAAATTGTTTAAGCACATCGAAAAAAGAACAGGTACGGTCGGGACTCAAACCCTAGACCTCATGTACCACCTCAAAGGGGCGTGAATTATGTTGAGTTTCCATATTAAAGCGAAAACTTTCACAAAAAGCGAAGTTGCAAGTCGGGCAATTCACAAACACGAGCGAAGTTGCAATTCGCATAAGCAAGCAAAATTATGACCGATAACGCTACTAGGAAAAACTGAAAGAGTAAAACTTTGAGCCTACAAAATTTCTTAAGTGATACACGCCAATTATGACGCAATAGCAGTCAATTTAAGAAAAAGAAATTTACCAACCAACATGCCTCAATTTATAGAGCAGTCTATGGAGCAGTAATAGCATGAAAAAACTATATAAAATAAAATAAAAGAAACTTCTTATTTAATTTGAGATTTTTTTGTGAAAATCATACCCCCACACGCCATATTAAGTACAAAATGATAAATTTTGCTCCTAGTAACCAATCGATTATGGCAAATAAGCTTCCTTTAACCAATTTGGAACGCTTTCTATTACGGATTAAATCTCCGCTTACGCGTTAATAGCGCGAAATAAATCGCGCGATAATTGTCCCAAATAACAATGAGTGAATCCCCATAATTTTACAAAAAATGATCACAGTTAAAATATCTTTCCAAATTTAAGCTCAGGAAAACAATACTTTTCGAATGATAAAAAAAACCGGAACAGTCTAAACAAAAATAGTCTGTGTTAATATCCTTAGCATTGGCTGTACTTGATAGCTGGTTATTGATCAAAATGAACACAATAAGCGCAACAAATATTTGCGACTCAGGTTGGAAAAAAACGATGATTCATACTATAACACAAGCATTGCTTGTGAAAGCAAGGATACCCAGTTACTGTGCAAGTAGCACAGAATGTTGCGACCACAGTCTTGGAAAAATGCAAAAAAATGTTAATTCAAATTAGTGTCTTTTTTTTCTGCGTCGTTGGATGAAAAACTGTTGAACAAAAAAATAGAACATAGGCACATTCGACAGTCATAGTAAAATAGGCCCATTGGAAAACAGTTTCAGCAGTAGTTAGTGGTAAAACTAAAAGACTTAGAGACAGTTCTCAACGGTTCGCGCCCAGATTCAAGTTCATCAACTTAGTTTTATCGTTTGTCATGCTACAGTTTCCACATCTGCACATTATTCTCCATGTGCATTTGTTTTCCTCGGAGTTGTGTCTAATAAAGAAGTGCTAGTAGATTTTCTGCACGGTATCTTTGTTAAGTTCGTTGGAGTCGAAGAAAATTTTGCAGATTTTTTTTTTTTTTTTTGAAAATTTTGATTCCCAAAATGGCGCTAAAAAACTCCAAACACTAACTTTACTGGAGTAAATGCTTTTAAAAATTATTTGAATTAAGTATAAATAAGCTATTGTGAGCCTGCATGCTCACCTATTTGCTCGAAATTATACCAAAAATTGAAAACTTCAAACTGATTTTTCTCAACAATAATAACATTTTTTCAAAAAATTTTTTGATGTTCAAATTACTACTGAAAGGGCTTTAATATGATATATCACTCGACCCATTACGATGACCTGAAAAACAAAAAAAGTAAAAAACAGAAAAAAACCTAAAACACACCTGAATACAAAGTTCCGCTCCATTTTCAATGGTCGGAACAAAAACTGAAAAAGCCCGGTATGGTGACGAGGTTCTATATAAAGCAAGCTATACATACTTAGATATTTTCATAGTGCAAAAGAAAACAAGTTCCGGAGGGACTCGACCCCGAGAACTGTCGACCCCGAGAAATTTAGTAAATAATTAGATAATTGATGCCTCTGCAATTTAATTTATATCGTTGATTATTTGTATATGTAATCGTTTTTAGACCTGTTTTATTTTCCAAGAGGTTTTATGATATAGGCAGACAAAGATTTTCCGATATCAGTGACATTATCAAAAATATGATACAATGACACAAGAACGGGCGCTTCTGGCCTTGAACCAATGAATAAAAACTGACCCAATGGTTCTTCTAGCCTTGGCGCAGATAAAAAAAATCGAGAGCGATGGGTTCATCTTAGTATCTCTCAATGGAAGGTCAGCTAAACCAATTAAGATTTTTCAAGAATCTAATTCTTTCTGATAGCCAATATTGCTATATTACACCAATTCCAAGACCAGAAATGTAGTATTGTCAACTACTGTTGAGTAAAATCTATGTACAAAAATGGGATGAGCTTCCTTCTAACAACCTGGTAAACATTGAGATGCTCGAACAGAATCTACTTCTGACATTTAAATTCTACGCTATCTTTTCCGCAAACATAAATTTTATCTTTTGCAGGGCTATTAGTTTATTCAAAATCACGTGTTCATTTTTTTGAAAGCCAACTGAGATACATTACATCTAAGCAATTAAATTCGCAGAAAATCAAGCCACATAACTCTTTTAGCCGAATAAATTAAATTTAGCTTACAATCCTTGTTGGCTGCGGTAACCACCCGTCAGTTCTGCAGATGTTGAGTTTGCTTCAGAACGAGGACTGCCGCTAAACCTCTGTTGATATCTAGGACGACCTCTGTTATTCTGATATCTCGGGCTGAAAGAATTCCGCGGAGAAAAGTTTTGAGGCGAATTATACTGGTTGTGGAACTGATGGTTAAAGTGCTGCTGGGTTTGATGAATGTATCCTTGATTAAACTGGTGCCCAGGTGGCGATGAAAAACTATTGTTTTGGGGCCTCCAAGGTCGTTTTAAATGTGGGCTGAGCCAAGACATCAAATCTAGAACAAATAAAAGTCAGCTAGAGTTAGCCATGGCTGTTCAAATAGAAATTTTTGACAAAAAATAGATTTGAAACGTTTTCGCAATTAAGTGCATCGTCAAGAATTTTAATCTAAATGACCGTAAAACATCAAAATTGAAATAAGTAGAGGAAGAAAATGATCTGGGAGTTATCATTGATAGTAAACTTGCGTTCGAAGCACATATTTACACCTGCCACGAGAAGTAAAAAACTCGAAAACGACCAACGCATTCAAAAATTGTGCCAGTCGGTCATATTTGGAAGTTTGACCTTGAGCAACACAAGAAACATGATTTTGGCACGTATGGAGCCGCATAAGATTCTTCCCGTGGTTTCGAGCGACATTGACATCTTGGTTGTATATGGTGACGAAAGACCACATGAAAAAACATAGTAAAGAATATCGACAGTTCCTGGCAGAGATAGGACCGGAAGCCTTCAAGAGACCTTTGCTGACCCATCGAAATGCGATCACGACAGGTTGGAAAAGAGTCGGTAGGGCGCCTAGAGACAATACCAAAGCGAGAGAATCGATACTGGAGGAGGACTTGGCGAAGAACGTGAGCTTGAGCCTGCACAATTCCTTTTGCTTGAACAGGGAATCGAAAGTGAAAGGTTTACCAAATCAGGCAAAGAGGTTGCAGGAGCAGAGGGAGTGGATGCGATCCTTCGAGCAGTGGGAAGAGATCGTGATCAGCTCCGATGATGAGGAAGCGCTGCTAAGGCAGATCACGGTGTCAAACTCATCAGGACCTAGCACCTCAAAGGCTAGGAATACGAAAGGAGCAGGGGGCTCGAAGCGGGTTTCTTGAGTCTTGAGAGGAAAGGAAAGAGTCTCGAGTGTGAACTCAGATGAAATCCGAGTTCACGAAAAAAGAAAATATAACGAAACAAAATATTGTTATTAATATGCTATAATTAATATGTAAATCAAAATGTTGCATGACAGTTTTCCGATTGGATAGGACAAAAAATATATAAATCATTAGCTTCCAAAGCGGAGATTTAATTTGCAGGTATATGAAAATTTTGATTGCTGTTCAGCGATAGTGTGACAATTTTATATGGTTGCGAATTTTGGGGTGTAGATAGATTTAAAATCTGCTGCAAACTTCTGTAAATGACCACTGGCACTGTATCTTTAGCAACACTCAGCATTCTGGAACTCACTGGCAGACGGCAACACGCGATGAGGACATCGATCTTGAGTCCAAAGAGTATGTGCCAGTCGGTCATATTTGGAAGTTTGACCTTGAGGGATACGAACAACGTAATTTTGGGGTAAATGTAATTTTTCAAAAATTCGAATTGAGCCTGTCATGCTCAACTTTCTCGCGAAAACTGAAAATCTCAGAAATACAAGATTAGAACAACCGAATTACAATTGCGGGAAAGTAGTTGAAAAAGCAGCGAGAAATAATTGCTATTCGCAATTTCTAGACATAAAAATCACACGAGAGTAGAGCTGTGCTATCCTGAATAGGAAGCAGAGCGATTGCGAGCAAAACAGAGACAAGAGGGAAGTGGACCAGAGTGAACCCTCAGTGGAAAGGTGGACAGCTGGGGTTTCCCAATGGTCCAGTTCCAAAACTCAATTCTCGAGTCAAAACTCATTTCCTTTGCTGGAATTAATTGATTACAAACTTCTTGAGTTAAAACTTGATTACCTTAATGCTAGAGTTACTGATTAATTTAGTTGTTCCAAATCTCGAGTGTGCTGGTATGTGAGTACCCAATTTAGTTTTCTTGAGTGTGATTTATAATTGTTATGTTGAGATAAGGAGAATTTTAGGTTGATCCATCTGGAATGGATTAAAGTTTCACTGTCTAATAAAAAGTAACCATACGGACTGCTCCGACCCTGTTTTTAACGACACTCGCGTATTTTGGGTATTTTGAGACCTAAGTATGGGGACATTCTTATTTTCTAGAGTGGGGGGTATTTTGGTAGTGGCCTTTAAGCTGTAACGAGGGTTTTAGTCTCATGTCGCAAGTGAACCGAATTGGCTCCGACCGTTCAAGGTAGAAAAACACAAAAGATAGTGTCCCTGACTCTTGAGTCAATGGTTAGTGGACCTGTTTTTTTTAGCCTCATATGTGATTTAAGTAGGCGACTGTTATAGTGTTTTTTTGGCACTCCTGGCTGTTTTTACGACAACAAGACTTCGGGATCAAACCAACTTGACACAGCTCCGGGCTACATCCCCATCCTACAGTACCGGTGGTACGGTTCAGCGGGAACGTGTAAGCCTTCCGGTTGTACCGTGATAGTTTTTTACAAAAACTCGAGAAAACTTCCTGGTACGCTCTCCGAACGAGGCCTAGCTAACCGAGTAAGGGGGGTAACTAGCGAAAAAAAACAAGCAAAAGAGAAAAAGTAAAACAAAAAACAAAAAAGAACAGAAAAAGGAACAAAAAACCATAAAACATAAAAAAGACAGTGGCTTTGACTCCCAGATTGGGTGGATCAAACCTTCATAATAATTGAAATAGTATACCCATGCTGTTTTCCAATAAGACGGATCGTTTCGATCAAGTCAGCAACTTTATACAGGTGCCCGAGTGTGGGACGTTGTTAAGGGTTTTCAGATAGCTTGCAACTTCGCCGGACCACTAGGAGACTTGACTGGAACAGGTGACCAGCCAAGTGGTAGAGTGGTTCTCAAGAAGGGGACCCGAGAAGTACTGGAAAGTCCAAAGAGACATCCAGCACGGACGAAAACAAACAGAGAAGGGCACACAGGGGTGTTCTGTTTGGTCAATCGACGAACCACTGAGAGACTTGACTGGAACAGGTGACCAGCCAAGTAGGAAAGTGGTGCTGGAGAGAGGTGCTGGACACGCCAAGGAGACAACCAGCACGGAATCAGAAGAATCAGAGTAGGACACCGAGGGGTGTTTTGTTTGGTCAATCGGGTATCGTTAAAATCCACATTACATTATAGGAGATAAGTGTAAAATTGGATAAGCGGATACCCACTGTTTTGAGGATACGTTTTTACTTGAGCAGAGCTTGGAAACAGGTTCTTCGGTTTTATCTCAAGAGGTTTAGCACCCATCACGCTTGAGCTAATTTTCGGCTTAAGAGGGGGGCTAAAAAGGGGGGAGGTTAGAAGGGGGGCTGGTTAAGTTAGAGGTTGGCGGTTGCAAATTGTAAAAAGGGGAGAAACATTATAGTAACTATAATCAATATCTTCGATCATAGTTACATTAGAAGAGCCAGAGTCTGGAAAATTTCATCTCTAGACCCAGAACAAGAGTTGCAACGCGAGGATACCCAAATTTAAGATCGAATTAAGGTAGGTGACCTGGTAGGATCGGGTGGGGGATCGGAAATAGACAGTTCCTGAAACCCGAAAGTAGAACACCCCATAAGATCGTTAGTAGGGGGGAGGAAAACGCGCGACGATCAGGTACCAGACAATTTTTTTGTTACGAAAGGACGACATTGGTCACCTTTGAATTTTAGGTAGGTTCATCTTTTTGTTTTTTAGAATTTCTATCGCTTAAATTTTTACGATTTTCGAATTAATTTTATCGGTACTTGAAGAACAGGTGATCACCAGACACTTGCTAACAAGTCTTATTTTGACTTGAATTGGATTAATAGGGGGAGGTGATTACAAGGGGGCCAATAGGTAAAAATTTTGATAGTAAGATTGGGTTTTGGGGAATTTTCAACACTAGGGCTCAAGTGGTGGTACCATGGACAGTGATCTAAGTTTCCCAACACCGAAGAAGAAGAGATCCGACTGTCCCAACACTGGAACGAAGATGTCTGAGGACAGTACGAGAAGTCGAAATACTTGAGCAGGAAGCCTTGGGACAGTGCGAAGTGTCCCAACACTTGAGTGGAAAGGTCTTGGGACAGTGCGAAGTGACCCAACACTTAAGTGGAAGGGTCTTGGGATAGTGCGAAGTGTCCCAACACTTGAACGGTCGGTCTTGGGACAGTGTGAAGTGTCCCAACACTTGAGTATAAGGTCTTGGGACAGTACGAGGTGTCCCAACACTAGGTCTTGGGACAGTGTGAAGTGTCCAAACACTAGGACGAAGGGTCTTGGGACAGTGTGAAGTGTCCCAACACTAGGACTTAGGGTCTTGGGACAGTATGAAGTGTCCCAACGCTTGAGTGGGTGGTCTTGGAACAGTGTGAAGTTGTCCCAACACTTAAGTGTAAGGTCTTGGGCAGTGCGAAGTGTCCCAACACTAGGACAAAGGGTCCTGGGACAGTGTGAAGTGTACCAACATTTGAACGAAAGGTCTTGGGACAGCGCGAAGTGTCCCAATACTACAACCAAGAGGTCCTAGGACAGGGCGAGGTGTACCAATACTTGAATATAAAGCACCAGGAACCTGTCAGAACAAACAAAAGCAGCTTGAGATTAAAACTAGAATAATTTTTTTTAATTAAGAGAATTGGGAACATTTTTTCAGACTTTAAACTTTAGATTAGGACTTGTAAATATAAATATTGTAAACAAGGAAAACTGTAAATAAAAATCATGAGGCGAAGTAGGGTACCAATAGCAGATAAGAGAGTTCAAGAATCAAAGAAAAATCATAACTCTTCGAAAAGAACAACTTTGTTGGATCCGAAAGTAATGAGAAAATACTTTTCAGTGAACATGGTCAACCCAAGAAGCGCAAAAAAACACAAGACGATATCAGTGACATTATCAAAAATATGATACAATGACACAAGAACGGGCGCTTCTGGCCTTGAACTAATGAATAAAAACTGACCCAATGGTTCTTCTAGCCTTGGCGCAGATAAAAAAAATCGAGAGCGATGGGTTCATCTTAGTATCTTTCAATGGAAGGTCAGCTAAACCAATTAAGATTTTTCAAGAATCTAATTCTTTCTGATAGCCAATATTGCTATATTACACCAATTCCAAGACCAGAAATGTAGTATTGTCAACTACTGTTGAGTAAAATCTATGTACAAAAATGGGATGAGCTTCCTTCTAACAACCTGGTAAACATTGAGATGCTCGAACAGAATCTACTTCTGACATTTAAATTCTACGCTATCTTTTCCGCAAACATAAATTTTATCTTTTGCAGGGCTATTAGTTTATTCAAAATCACGTGTTCATTTTTTTGAAAGCCAACTGAGATACATTACATCTAAGCAATTAAATTCGCAGAAAATCAAGCCACATAACTCTTTTAGCCGAATAAATTAAATTTAGCTTACAATCCTTGTTGGCTGCGGTAACCACCCGTCAGTTCTGCAGATGTTGAGTTTGCTTCAGAACGAGGACTGCCGCTAAACCTCTGTTGATATCTAGGACGACCTCTGTTATTCTGATATCTCGGGCTGAAAGAATTCCGCGGAGAAAAGTTTTGAGGCGAATTATACTGGTTGTGGAACTGATGGTTAAAGTGCTGCTGGGTTTGATGAATGTATCCTTGATTAAACTGGTGCCCAGGTGGCGATGAAAAACTATTGTTTTGGGGCCTCCAAGGTCGTTTTAAATGTGGGCTGAGCCAAGACATCAAATCTAGAACAAATAAAAGTCAGCTAGAGTTAGCCATGGCTGTTCAAATAGAAATTTTTGACAAAAAATAGATTTGCAACGTTTTCGCAATTAAGTGCATCGTCAAGAATTTTAATCTAAATGACCGTAAAACATCAAAATTGAAATAAGTAGAGAAAGAAAATGATCTGGGAGTTATCATTGATAGTAAACTTGCGTTCGAAGCACATATTTACACCTGCCACGAGAAGTAAAAAACTCGAAAACGACCAACGCATTCAAAAATTGTGCCAGTCGGTCATATTTGGAAGTTTGACCTTGAGCAACACAAGAAACATGATTTTGGCACGTATGGAGCCGCATAAGATTCTTCCCGTGGTTTCGAGCGACATTGACATCTTGGTTGTATATGGTGACGAAAGACCACATGAAAAAACATAGTAAAGAATATCGACAGTTCCTGGCAGAGATAGGACCGGAAGCCTTCAAGAGACCTTTGCTGACCCATCGAAATGCGATCACGACAGGTTGGAAAAGAGTCGGTAGGGCGCCTAGAGACAATACCAAAGCGAGAGAATCGATACTGGAGGAGGACTTGGCGAAGAACGTGAGCTTGAGCCTGCACAATTCCTTTTGCTTGAACAGGGAATCGAAAGTGAAAGGTTTACCAAATCAGGCAAAGAGGTTGCAGGAGCAGAGGGAGTGGATGCGATCCTTCGAGCAGTGGGAAGAGATCGTGATCAGCTCCGATGATGAGGAAGCGCTGCTAAGGCAGATCACGGTGTCAAACTCATCAGGACCTAGCACCTCAAAGGCTAGGAATACGAAAGGAGCAGGGGGCTCAAAGCGGGTTTCTTGAGTCTTGAGAGGAAAGGAAAGAGTCTCGAGTGTGAACTCAGATGAAAGAAAATATAACGAAACAAAATATTGTTATTAATATGCTATAATTAATATGTAAATCAAAATGTTGCATGACAGTTTTCCGATTGGATAGGACAAAAAATATATAAATCATTAGCTTCCAAAGCGGAGATTTAATTTGCAGGTATATGAAAATTTTGATTGCTGTTCAGCGATAGTGTGACAATTTTATATGGTTGCGAATTTTGGGGTGTAGATAGATTTAAAATCTGCTGCAAACTTCTGTAAATGACCACTGGCACTGTATCTTTAGCAACACTCAGCATTCTGGGACTCACTGGCAGACGGCAACACGCGATGAGGACATCGATCTTGAGTCCAAAGAGTATGTGCCAGTCGGTCATATTTGGAAGTTTGACCTTGAGGGATACGAACAACGTAATTTTGGGGTAAATGTAATTTTTCAAAAATTCGAATTGAGCCTGTCATGCTCAACTTTCTCGCGAAAACTGAAAATCTCAGAAATACAAGATTAGAACAACCGAATTACAATTGCGGGAAAGTAGTTGAAAAAGCAGCGAGAAATTGCTATTCGCAATTTCTAGACATAAAAATCGCACGAGAGTAGAGCTGTGCTATCCTGAATAGGAAGCAGAGCGATTGCGAGCAAAACAGAGACAAGAAGGAAGTGGACCAGAGTGAACCCTCAGTGGAAAGGTGGACAGCTGGGGTTTCCCAATGGTCCAGTTCCAAAACTCAATTCTCGAGTCAAAACTCATTTCCTTTGCTGGAATTAATTGATTACAAACTTCTTGAGTTAAAACTTGATTACCTTAATGCTAGAGTTACTGATTAATTTAGTTGTTCCAAATCTCGAGTGTGCTGGTATGTGAGTACCCAATTTAGTTTTCTTGAGTGTGATTTATAATTGTTATGTTGAGATAAGGAGAATTTTAGGTTGATCCATCTGGAATGGATTAAAGTTTCACTGTCTAATAAAAAGTAACCATACGGACTGCTCCGACCCTGTTTTTAACGACACTCGCGTATTTTGGGTATTTTGAGACCTAAGTATGGGGACATTCTTATTTTCTAGAGTGGGGGGTATTTTGGTAGTGGCCTTTAAGCTGTAACGAGGGTTTTAGTCTCATGTCGCAAGTGAACCGAATTGGCTCCGACCGTTCAAGGTAGAAAAACACAAAAGATAGTGTCCCTGACTCTTGAGTCAATGGTTAGTGGACCTGTTTTTTTTAGCCTCATATGTGATTTAAGTAGGCGACTGTTATAGTGTTTTTTTGGCACTCCTGGCTGTTTTTACGACAACAAGACTTCGGGATCAAACCAACTTGACACAGCTCCGGGCTACATCCCCATCCTACAGTACCGGTGGTACGGTTCAGCGGGAACGTGTAAGCCTTCCGGTTGTACCGTGATAGTTTTTTACAAAAACTCGAGAAAACTTCCTGGTACGCTCTCCGAACGAGGCCTAGCTAACCGAGTAAGGGGGGTAACTAGCGAAAAAAAACAAGCAAAAGAGAAAAAGTAAAACAAAAAACAAAAAAGAACAGAAAAAGGAACAAAAAACCATAAAACATAAAAAAGACAGTGGCTTTGACTCCCAGATTGGGTGGATCAAACCTTCATAATAATTGAAATAGTATACCCATGCTGTTTTCCAATAAGACGGATCGTTTCGATCAAGTCAGCAACTTTATACAGGTGCCCGAGTGTGGGACGTTGTTAAGGGTTTTCAGATAGCTTGCAACTTCGCCGGACCACTAGGAGACTTGACTGGAACAGGTGACCAGCCAAGTGGTAGAGTGGTTCTCAAGAAGGGGACCCGAGAAGTACTGGAAACCCAAAGAGACATCCAGCACGGACGAAAACAAACAGAGAAGGGCACACAGGGGTGTTCTGTTTGGTCAATCGACGAACCACTGAGAGACTTGACTGGAACAGGTGACCAGCCAAGTAGGAAAGTGGTGCTGGAGAGAGGTGCTGGACACGCCAAGGAGACAACCAGCACGGAATCAGAAGAATCAGAGTAGGACACCGAGGGGTGTTTTGTTTGGTCAATCGGGTATCGTTAAAATCCACATTACATTATAGGAGATAAGTGTAAAATTGGATAAGCGGATACCCACTGTTTTGAGGATACGTTTTTACTTGAGCAGAGCTTGGAAACAGGTTCTTCGGTTTTATCTCAAGAGGTTTAGCACCCATCACGCTTGAGCTAATTTTCGGCTTAAGAGGGGGGCTAAAAAGGGGGGAGGTTAGAAGGGGGACTGGTTAAGTTAGAGGTTGGCGGTTGCAAATTGTAAAAAGGGGAGAAACATTATAGTAACTATAATCAATATCTTCGATCATAGTTACATTAGAAGAGCCAGAGTCTGGAAAATTTCATCTCTAGACCCAGAACAAGAGTTGCAACGCGAGGATACCCAAATTTAAGATCGAATTAAGGTAGGTGACCTGGTAGGATCGGGTGGGGGATCGGAAATAGACAGTTCCTGAAACCCGAAAGTAGAACACCCCATAAGATCGTTAGTAGGGGGGAGGAAAACGCGCGACGATCAGGTACCAGACAATTTTTTTGTTACGAAAGGACGACATTGGTCACCTTTGAATTTTAGGTAGGTTCATCTTTTTGTTTTTTAGAATTTCTATCGCTTAAATTTTTACGATTTTCGAATTAATTTTATCGGTACTTGAAGAACAGGTGATCACCAGACACTTGCTAACAAGTCTTATTTTGACTTGAATTGGATTAATAGGGGGAGGTGATTACAAGGGGGCCAATAGGTAAAAATTTTGATAGTAAGATTGGGTTTTGGGGAATTTTCAACACTAGGGCTCAAGTGGTGGTACCATGGACAGTGATCTAAGTTTCCCAACACCGAAGAAGAAGAGATCCGACTGTCCCAACACTGGAACGAAGATGTCTGAGGACAGTACGAGAAGTCGAAATACTTGAGCAGGAAGCCTTGGGACAGTGCGAAGTGTCCCAACACTTGAGTGGAAAGGTCTTGGGACAGTGCGAAGTGACCCAACACTTAAGTGGAAGGGTCTTGGGATAGTGCGAAGTGTCCCAACACTTGATCGGTCGGTCTTGGGACAGTGTGAAGTGTCCCAACACTTGAGTATAAGGTCTTGGGACAGTACGAGGTGTCCCAACACTAGGTCTTGGGACAGTGTGAAGTGTCCAAACACTAGGACGAAGGGTCTTGGGACAGTGTGAAGTGTCCCAACACTAGGACTTAGGGTCTTGGGACAGTATGAAGTGTCCCAACGCTTGAGTGGGTGGTCTTGGAACAGTGTGAAGTTGTCCCAACACTTAAGTGTAAGGTCTTGGGCAGTGCGAAGTGTCCCAACACTAGGACAAAGGGTCCTGGGACAGTGTGAAGTGTACCAACATTTGAACGAAAGGTCTTGGGACAGCGCGAAGTGTCCCAATACTACAACCAAGAGGTCCTAGGACAGGGCGAGGTGTACCAATACTTGAATATAAAGCACCAGGAACCTGTCAGAACAAACAAAAGCAGCTTGAGATTAAAACTAGAATAATTTTTTTTAATTAAGAGAATTGGGAACATTTTTTCAGACTTTAAACTTTAGATTAGGACTTGTAAATATAAATATTTTAAACAAGGAAAACTGTAAATAAAAATCATGAGGCGAAGTAGGGTACCAATAGCAGATAAGAGAGTTCAAGAATCAAAGAAAAATCATAACTCTTCGAAAAGAACAACTTTGTTGGATCCGAAAGTAATGAGAAAATACTTTTCAGTGAACATGGTCAACCCAAGAAGCGCAAAAAAACACAAGACGAAAGAAAGCGCTGTGGAAAGATCAACTGCACCTGCTATAGAAATTGATCTTGAGACAACAGATCAGAGCGTTGACGAGGTACAAAGGAAAACAACGGAATCAACACCAATGCCAAATGTGGAAGAACAAGAGAAGAAGACGATTGAGTTATCACCAATTTATACTGTAGACGACACAACGAATAACTCGCCGGAAACGATAAAAGAAGATTCTCAATCAAAAAGAACGTCGTTCACAGAGAGGATTGTAGCGATGGTTGGAATGAAACCAAGAGAGAAGGAGGAGGTGGTACAAACGACCGAGAAAAGCAAAACATTTGGAAGAGTTTCTGCAATAACAACAGAGGCCAAACAAGACTATGGGCACATCAAAAGTGGGGCAACAGCTAAACAGCGAGTACGAGTACCGCGGCAGGGGTGCCAAGACCATCATGAAAAAAGGATCCTCAAACACTACGAATGCATCGGAGGTCTCAAGCACGAATACTAACGTAGCCCCTGACGCCATGACATGGGCAAGCACCTGGGAGATGATGAACAGGACACTGGAAGCGTTTGCGACCAGGAACACTGACTCGAGTGATAGAGGAAGTGGTAAATCCAGGAAGACCTTCAAGAAACCCAAAGAGTTCAAAGACGACTCGGATGGCTGCATTGACACATGGGTGGAATTCATGAGACTACAATTAGAACAAGACAACTTGAACGACGAGAGGCAGGCTTGCACAGCAATACTAAGCACTCTAGAGGGCACAGCGTTGAAACGCGTAGTGGCGAAGAAGGAGGAGGAATGTGATACGGCGGACAAGATATTCGAAATACTGTAGAATCGATTCGGATCAGGGATGAAGTGCCACCAAGCTATGATGAGATTTGAAAAAAAAAGACAGAGGGACGACGAGTCAATCGATAGGTTCCTGGATGATCTTGAGAGCCTGAGAAGAAGGAGTGATCCGGAAGATTCGACAAACAGGAGAAATTTCAGCATCGCCTCGAAGTTCATCTACGGGGTAAAAAGTGACAACTTGAGAACGATGTTGGCAACGTATTATACACTTTCGAAAGATAATGCACTAACCCGGGAGGAGAAGAGACAAAAATCGAGGGAATACATGTTGATGAAACCAAAAAAAGTATTCGTATTCAGATGGCAGGAACCTGCAAGGGGGTGGCCACCAGCAAAGGTCGTCATGGTACAAGCCGAGAGATGATTTGGATAAACGTAGGTCATGCGCAAATTGCGGATCAGCGGATCACCATGTGGCTGATTGCACGACATTTAAAAAAGACATGAAAAGTCTGGGATACGCTTCGGATGAAGAAGACTTGAGTCAAACGGAGGAACCCGAGTTTTATAGTGGCTTAATCATCAAAATAGGCGCGAGGTGCTTCTTCTGTAACCAAGAGGGCCATTTTAGGATAGAATGCCCGTTATATTGGGAGGCTGTGAAGAATCAAAATCATCCCAAACATAAATTAGCGCTGGCTCCGGTACAGAATACGAGGAACAGACAGGCCGAAATCGATTTGAAGAACACAGAGGCAGCGAGCGGAGAAGTACCAACAAAGACGGTGAAAGCAGTAACGCAAGTCAGAAGTGAAATGGAAGCAGAGGTTCGGAACTCACCGGAGATAAACTACGAGAAGGCTGCTGCAGAAGCGATCAACAAAGTAAAGCAAAATTTGTCCACGAAAGAAATCGAGCAACGACTAAGGCAGGAGATAAAGAAGCAGAAATTGAATGAGACACTCTGCAGAACGATTCCAGCGCAGGAGGCCACAAAGAATGCAACAAACGGTGGTAGTTGTAACACTCTAAAGATGGTGACGGGAAAAACATCTGGCATAACGAAAAGTGGAGCGAGAATAATTTCGATAATCACCGTGGGCGGTCACGAAGTAACAAGAAACCTGAGTGAATCGAGCGATCAGACGATAATGCACATCGATGTGTACGCAGATTGCTTGAGTACAGTAAGCCCACAAACAACTTCTAGAGCCGTGAGGGCACTACTCACGAGGGGTAGCAGCAAATCAGTTCGCGTCGACAATAGGTACACGAAAGCATATGGTCCACATGAGGTGATGCTAAACATAGATGGGATAAACATCTACACGAAGACAATGATAACATGTGATGAAGACCTAGCCAGACAAATCTACGTGGGTAGAGAGTAACTAAAAGTGAGATCGATTGGATACTGTGCCATGTTGGAAGAAGATGCGATGCGTATAGGGACGGAAGCGGACGTGTCTGGGCATGTGTTAGACATAAGTGGAAAGAGGACTCAACTGCGTGGGTTTTTGGACACAGGAGCAGTCTTGAGCGTCATGCCAATCGAAACATGGAACAGGATGGGCTTCGACAGAGATGACTTGATAGATTCGAGAATACGGCTGTCGGCAGCAAACAAAGAGGCGCTGCGGGTACTAGGCAGAACACCAATAATAGCCCTAAACTTGGGGGAACGCAATTTGTGGATGAGCTTCCTCGTGGTAGAGAATCTAGATGAGTCTGACCAATTCATTTTAGGCAGAGATTTCATCGGATGGCTGCATTGACACATGGGTGGAAGTCATGAGACTACACCTAGAACAGGACAACTTGAACGATGAAAGGTAGGCCTGCACAGCAATACTGAGCAATCTAGAGGGCACAGCGTTGAAATGCGTAGTTGCGAAGAAGGAAGACGAACGTGATACGGCAGACAAGATATTCGAAATACTGTCGAATCGATTCGGATCAGGAATGAAGGGCCACCAAGCGATGAAGAGATTTGAAAAAGAAAGACAGAGGGACGACGAGTCAATCGATAGGTTCCTGGATGATCTTGAGAGATCCGAAAGTAATGAGAAAATACTTTTCAGTGAACATGGTCAACACAAGAAGCGCAAAAGAACACAAGACGAAAGAAAGCGTTGTGGAAGGATCAACTGCGCCTGCTATAGAAATTGATCTTGAGACACCAGATCAGAGCGCTGACGAGGTGCAAAGGAAAACAACGGAATCAACACCAACGCCAAACGTGGAAGAACAAGAGAAGACGACGATTGAGTTTTCACCAATTGATACTGTAGACGACACAACGAATAAATCGTCGGAAACGATAAAAGAAGATTCTCAATCAAAAAGAACGTCGTTCACAGAGAGGATTGCAGCGATGGTTGGAATGAAACCGAGAGAGAAGGAGGAGGTGGTACAAACGACCGAGAAAAGCAAAACATTTGGAACAGTTTCTGCAATAACAACAGAGGCCAAACAAGACGATGAGCAGATGAAAAAAGAGAGGCAACAGCTAACCATGAATAAACAACTTCTCTTGAGCTGGGCGACTTGATGGCAAAGTTGGAGCAAATTGACAAAAAATTGAAGTGCAGCGAAGAAGATCGACAAATGCTAAAAAAAAAGAGATACGATACAATAAAAACGAGAAACTGGACATTTGCTTCAAACTGGCGAGGGCAACAGAAGAAAAGTTACAGCAGATGTCAGGAAAAGTAGAGGCTACCGACAAACAGCGTGAGAGACATATCAAAAAGGACATGCAGGAAATGAAGCAACGGTACGACACTGTAATCGAAAAGTTGTGGAACCTAGAGACGAGAATGGACACGATGAGCAGAGACCAAGCAGAAAGTTCATGTGCTATACAGTCCAAACTGGATGCTCTCTTGAGAAACTCTACAGCGCAAGATAAGCTGGTAGCAGATAGACCGCAAGGCACCAGAGTTGACTTCACAGAACCGCAACGGAATAAACGGGAGTCTACACCGTTACCCCGGATTGCAGCGAGCACCGGGGCAGGGGGGTCCAAGACCAACATAAAGGGTGGATCCTCAAACACTACGAATGCACCAGAGGTCTCAAGCACGAACACTTACGTAGCACCTGACGCCATGACATCGGCAAGCACCTGGGAGATGATGAACAGGACACTGGAAGCGTTCGAGACAAGGAACACTGACTGGAGTGATAGAGGAAGTGGTAAATCCAGGAAGGCCTTCAAGAAACCCAAAGAGTTCAAAGATGATTCATTGACTCGGATGGCTGCATTGACACATGGGTGGAAGTCATGAGACTACACCTAGAACAGGACAACTTGAACGATGAAAGGTAGGCCTGCACAGCAATACTGAGCAATCTAGAGAGCACAGCGTTGAAATGCGTAGTCGCGAAGAAGGAAGAGGAACGTGATACGGCAGACAAGATATTCGAAATACTGTTGAATCGATTCGGATCAGGAATGAAGGGCCACCAAGCGATGAAGAGATTTGAAAAAGGAAGACAGAGGGACGACGAGTCAATCGATAGGTTCCTGGATGATTTTGAGAGCCTGAGAAGAAGGAGTGATCCGGAAGATTCGACAAACAGGAGAAATTTCACCATCGCCTCGAAGTTCATCTACGGGGTAAAAAGTGACAACTTGAGAACGATCTTGGCGTCGTATTATACACTTTCAAAAAATAATGCACCAACTCCGGAAGAGATGAGGCAAAAGCCGAAGGAATGCATGTTGATGAAACCAAAGAAGTATTCGTACTCAGAGGGTAGGAATATGCAAGCGGGAGGCCAACAGCAAAGGTCGTCATGGTACAAGCCGAGAGATGATATGGTTAAGCTTAAGCGTAGATCATGCGCAAATTGCGGACCAGCGGATCATCACGTGGCGGATTGTAAAACATACAAACAAGGCATGAAAAGACTGAGATAAGCTCCGGATGTAGAAGACATGAGCCAAACGGAGGAACACGAGTTTTATAGTGGCTTAATCATCAAAATAGGCGCGAGGTGCTTCTTCTGTAACCAAGAGGGCCATTTCAGGATGGACTGTCCGTTATTTTCAGAGGCTGTGAAGAATCAAAATGCGGTACAGAATACAAGGAACAGGCAGGCCGAAATCGATTTGAAGAACACAGCGAGTGGGGAATCACCGACAAAGACAGTGAAAGTGAAAGCGGTAACGCAAATCAGAAGTGCAAAGGAAGCCGAGGTTGGGAATTCACTGGAGGTAAACTACGAGAAAGCTGCTGCAGAAGCAATCAACAAAGTGAAGCAGGACTTGGCTACAAAAGAAATCGAGCAACGACTGAGGCACGAGATAGAGAGGCAGAAGCTGAATGAAACACTCTGCAGAACAATCCCAAGGCTGGAGGACACAAAGAGTGCAACAAATGGTGGTAATTGCAATACTCTAAAGATGGTGACGGGAAAACCATTTGGCATAACGAAAATTGGGGCAAGAATAATGTCGATAATCACAGTGAGCGGTCACGATGTAACACGAAACCTGAGTGAACCGAGCGATCAGACGATAATGCACATCGATGTGTACGCAGAATACTTGAGTGCAATAAGCCCACAAACAACTTCTAGAGCAGTGAGGGCGCTACTCACAAGGGGTAGCCACAAATCAGTTCGCGTCGACAATAGGTACACGGAAGCATATGGTCCACATGAGGTGATGCTAAACATAGATGGAATAAACATCTACACGAAGACAATGATAACATGTGATGAAGACCTAGCCGGATAAGTCTATGTGGGTAGAGAAGAACTAAAAACGAGATCGATTGGACACTGTGCCAAGTTGGAAGAAGATGCTATGCTTATAGGGACGGAAGCAGGCGTATCTGGGCATGTACTAGACATAAGTGGAAAGAAGACTCAACTGCGTGTTTTATTGGACACAGGAGCAGTCTTGAGCGTCATACCAATTGAAACTTGGAACAAGATGGGCTTCGACAAAGATGACTTGATGGACTCGAGAATACGGCTGTCAGCGGCACACAAAGGGGCGCTGCGGGTACTAGGCAGAACACCAATAATAGCCCTAATTTGAAGAACACAGAGGCAGCGAGTGGGGAATTACCAACAAAGACGGTGAAGGCGGTAATGCAAGTAAGAAGTGCAATGGAAGCCGAGGTTGGGAATTCACCGGAGATAAACTACGAGAAAGCTGCCGCATAAGCTATCAATAAAGTGAAGCAGGACTTGGCTACAAAATAATTTGTGGATGAGCTTCCTCGTGGTGGAGAATCTAGATGAGTCTGACCACTTTATTTTAGGCAGAGACTTCATCAGGAATTTCGATGTAACAATTGATCTAAACAATGCGACGTTCAGGATTCGGAACCCGGAAAGGAAGTACGTAATTAAGCCGGTAAATCTAATAATGGCAAATGAGAACAAAGCACCGGTATTCTTGAGTAGGAGGGTAAGGCTGAAGGCAAAGGAAGCGGCAATAGTAAGCTTGCGGTTGAAACATTATAATGAACTAAGTGACAACAAGCAAGTATGCACAGTACCGAATCCAAATAGTCAAAGTGCTGCTATTTTAGGAAGGTCCTTCTCAATAACCAAGAGTGGACTCTGCGTCAGTGTTTTGTTGAATACCCTTGACATACCTATCACGATCCAGAGGGGTAAAAAATTGGGATACGCTCTACCTGTAAAAACTCGATATGAAATGACTGAAAATGTAAAAGAAAATGAAGTTCTTGATTGTCCTAATCATAGGGACAAGATTTGTATCTTGAGAAGGTTGAAGAAAATAAAATATTCCTCAGGTCTTGTGAAATCGCTTAAGTCAGGGACAGACGATGGACTTTCGATCTGTTCGAATTTTCCAGAAAGACCCACACTAGAGGAATTGGAAAGGGATAAACCGGTTTTACCAGAAATAGAACACTTGAGGGGCAACGTGACGGACGAACAGCTCGAAGCCATCAAGTACGTACTAGATCGGAACGTTTTTTCGAAACATAGGAACGTTTTTTCGTACTAGGAACGTTTTTTCGTACTAGGACTTTTTTTCGAAACACAGAGCAGACATTGGTTGTTGTAACTTTGTGGAACACGAAAAAGAACTTGAAGAATCGGTGGCACCACTCAGGGAGGGCGCGAGGCGTATGACCCCTAACAAATCGGATGCATGTAGAAAAGAAATTGAAACCCTACTAGAGTATGATTTGATAGAACCATCCAAGTCACCGTGGATGTGTGGAGTAGTGATGGCCAAAAAGAAAGGCGACCAACTAAGGTTTTGTTGTGAATTTCGAATTGAACTGAGTTTTGAACTCGGTGACGGTGAAGGATGCCTATCCCATACCTAGGATTGATCAGAGCCTCTCAAAATGAGGGGACGCAAAATTTTTTACAACTCTTGATTTAGGTTCGGCTTTTTGGCAGGTCCAACTGAGGAAGCAGGACAGGGACAAAACAAGGTTTGCTTGCTAGCTACGGCTGTTTCAATGGAAGAGGATGCCCTTTGGTCCATGCAACGCCACGGCTACGTTTCAACGATTGATGGCACACGCATTGACAAGTGTAACGAAAAAATATGGCAACCTAGTGATGTGTTACATGGACGACGTGGTAATAGCCTCACCTATACTAGAGGACCACTTCGAGCGACTAGATGAGGTGTTCGCTTGCATGAAAAAAAGCAGAACTAAAAAGCAAGCCATTAAAGTGCGAGATACTCAAGGACTCAAATAAATACCTGGGGAGGATGGTGGATAAACATGGCATCAGACCAGACCCAGATGCAGTAGAAGCGGTGCTGACTTGGAAATCACCGAAAACGGAGAATCAACTGATGAGCTTCTTGGGTTTTGCGAACTATTACAGGGAATTCATTAAAGGCTATGCGGACAGAGTGTACCCGATGCAACAACTCATGAGGCACAAGGGCAAGAAGTTCTTGTAGAACAACGCAGCGGAAGAGTCATTCAGAGGATAAAGAAGGAGTTGTGTGAATCACCTGTGCTAGGTATGCCGACGGAAAAAGGGATGTACGTGCTGGATACGGATGCGTCGGTGGTAGCGATCTCGGGCATACTTCATCAAGAGCAGGAATGGAACGGGAAGACAGTCTTGAGACCGATAGCATACGGGAGCAAAGTCTTGAGTGATACAGAAATAAAGTACCGTGCGCCCAAGGCAGAAATGTTTGCGGTTGTCGCCTTTGTTGGAAAATACAGGGCGTACCTAGGTAGCGAACCATTCAAGTTACGGGTCGACAATAGAGCACTAAGCTGGTTGAAAATGTACTCAATGGATCAGAGCTACATTGGGAGATGGATAGTTCGCTTGGATGGCTACAATATGATCATCGAACACAGAACAAGGGACAAACATCAAAATGCATATAGCTTGAGTAAGAAGACGGAATTCTACGAAAGGCAGGAACAAAGGGAGGCGGACAAACCAGAAATCAAAGATGGCTTCTCTTTTATGGACAAGAAACATACGACAGCCTACCACTCACGACATAGCTCGACAGGTCAGGTAAACCAATAGAGGATCATCCCGAATTGCCAGAAGAGCGGCCAGAGAACGATCTTGAAGAAAAACGGAAGGATGCCAATGGAAGTAAAGCTCAATTCAAAAATAGTGAGGGAAACACTAAAAGCGAAAGGTTACGATCTCAAGCAGGTAGAGGCGGGAAGTGCGATGATTAGTGAGGACCTGAGGAAACTACTTGAGAGTCTAGCAGACGATAGACCCGTTATCCAGTCCAATGAAAAAGACGAACCAGAGGTCTCAATACTGAGAAGAGAGGAGACAGCGTATGGCGAGGACTCGTTGAAAGAAAAGCAACTCGATGGCAAGGATGTCGTGCAGTCACTGGTAGAGAAGATCCCGGAAGAGATACTAAGGCGGATCATGGTTCAGCAGAAGAAAGTGACATTTAACGAGGAGGCCGAACACCTTGGATTGGGTCAAGAGTCCGGGGAGTGGGCCACATCAGAAAAAGATGCTGAAGAAGAGAAACTGTCCGGGGAGTCAAATGAATGGGATGAAGACTCAGAGAAGAGCAGTAATGATCAGGATAGTCTATGCATGATATTGGCAGAAGAGAAAATGAGGCACCGTGACAGGGAACTACAAACTGACCCCTCCTTAGGAACATACAATTTGGATCAGCAAGAGATGTGCGGAAGTGATGAACTTGAGAAAATTGCAGTATCAAGGAAATTGTTCAGGGAGCTATCGTGCTATTCAAATGTCAGAACAAACCTGGTGCCTGATGGTGACAGGAAGATCTTGAGAATGATAGTTTGCGCCAAACTGAAGGATGACATCTACAGTCCCGGAGAAATGAATGGTCAAATAATGGCATTGAAAGAACACGTCAAGGCGAGATACAGGCTGTCAGATCTCCATGAGCTCAAAAAAATTACAAGATGACGAGCAACCTCTCCAACTGGATTGAGACAGGAGTCAAAGAGAAGGTGGATCTGGAGGAAGACAGTTACAAAATCTTGAGCCAGTTCTACAAGGAGAGAAAAGATTTACTGTATCACACTACTGATGGTGTGGTAGCCTGCAGAAGAAAAGATGAGGAGAAGATACTACACAAGCACAACCTCATCATACTACCAAAGCTGTACCAGACAGAAGTGTTATTCAGATCGCACGACCAGATGGGACATACGGGGTTAGACAAAGTACAACAAAGAATACTACACAGGTTTGACTGGCCAGGGTTAAGGAAGGCCTGCGAGAGGTGGGTGAATGCATGCCTGGCGTTTTTACAAGTGAAAGATCCAAGAAAAATGAAGTTCCCACTCAATTCCGTAGAGAGCTCGGAGTTTAACGAAGTCGTGCAGATAGACCATCAGAACATCTGCATGACAGACTCGGGATATAATCAAACACTGGTCATATTAGATCACTTTACGAAGTTGGCAGAAGCGGTGCCATGTCAAACAGCCTCAGCGGAGGAGACTTGTGACCATTTGATAACACATTGGATATCACGATATGGTTGTCCGATGACACGCTTTAACAAAAGAGTTAATGAGGAGATCGCACATTGCTCAAGCACACTCAACTACTTACCATCCTCAGACTAACGGACTAGTTGAGAGACAGAACAGAACGCTGGTGAACATGCTGAGGGTGTATTGCTTGAGATATATGACGGACTAGGATAAGTATCTGCCGCAAATGGTAGGGGCGTATATCAGCACGCAACACTCGACAACAGGAATCAGTCCCTTCATGATGTTGACAGGCAGGGAAAGAGCGATGCCCCTAACATTCTTTTACCCAGAATCCGAAGGGAAAAAGACGTCACCTCAAGCTTTTGTGAAAGAAGCGGTCAAGAGACAACAGGAGCTAAACGAGCTCTGCAGGAGGAACACAACACAGGCACAAATGAGGCAGCGGAAGAAGTACGATGAGAAGATACTTCAAGCAAAACCGTACGCAGTGGGACAATTTGTCTGGGTGTTCCAGAATATCATACCACCGAAGGGGGACTAAGAAGCTACTGAAGAAATGGCGAGGTCCGTTCATGACAACGGAGGTACATCAACAGGGACGGTTCTACCATTTGAGTACAAGGCGTGCAGCGCAATATGAAAATCTGAAGCCTCATGTCCCATCTCCGGAAGATTGGTGCGTACCACAGAATATGGAAGGACTTGAGTACCTATTGGTAGAGCCATCATGTGAAGTGAATGAGAAAGGCACCAGAGAAAAGAACGATGGCGGCGAGGACGTGAGCATGGATGATAATGAAAAAATAGAGGCAGACTCAGATGCGGGATCCTTTAAGGAAGAAGATTGGAATGATCCAGAGCAGAATGAGGAGCCGAAGTGGACGGAACCAGACTTGCCGAGGACAGCAGAAACAAGGACTGGCAATCGCAAGCAGACAGGCATGAGGTACAACAGGTACGGGGATGACTTCTTGAATGACAAGATGCAGCCTGATGAGCTGAGCGCAGAGTTAGTGAGTGTGGGCGAATTAGTAGCCGATGACGAATGGCAAATAATCAACGACAGCGAGCACTACTTGCAGGAGGATTACTCGATACCTGAACGAGAAACAGATCTGGAGCAGAGCGAGATAGAAAGGAGGGAGAACACAAACTTGAGGATACTGGAATGGATGCGTGAATGAGGGGGATGAAGAGCAAAGTATCCAACAGGTCGACGTGTCAGCGGAAAAACACGTGAAAACAAAAGATTCACTCTTCGGTTGCACAGCAACCGACAGGCCGTTCGAGGTACCACCAGATAATTTAGACTCGGCATCATCGACGGGGACGTCGTTAAATATTTTTGTCAGGGAAGTGGGGGTAGGACTTACCCACACCAAAAATTTTATAATAAAGAAGCTCAGGGAAGCGAGAGAGACCAGCGAGCTGGATTTGGATCAGGATGAGGCTGAGCCTAACATAGGGCGAAATTTCAAGACAAAATTTGAAATACCCAATAAATATTCAGAGAACATCCTGATCACGGACAGCGACTTCATCTTGTCGGACAGGAAAGCGCAATATGCATAACGGCAGACATGAGCTTCAAACCAAGACTGGAGGCCGACTTCAAGAGAGAGTATCAGAACGTAGAGTTTCTATTTAGGCAGATACCGGGGCTGAGAGGAATGGCTGCGCTTCTTCCCTCAGTTTCACAAGTTCCGGGCAAATACCTGTGCTTCTTGGTAACAAGGGTCAATGAAAGGAGCACGATAGACCCTGAACATGTGATGTTGGCACTTACGAGGCTGAGAGACTTCATGGTTCAAAGAGGGTTAATGGAGGTCTCGATGCCGGTCTATGACCCAAACAGGGGCAAGTTGAACCCTAGGGAATTGTACGCCATCCTACACGTGGTCTTTGCAGAAACGGAGATAACGGTGCACATACACGAGAAGTACTACTTGAATATCGCCTGAGTTTCGAGCGGACATGGGGGTCTCGAGTTGAGTTAAACGGGGGCACGAGTTAGGTACCAGGGGGCACGAGTCAGGTAGAGGGATTTTAGTGTAGTTGGCATGACAATTAAATATTAGAGAGTTAATGGTGCAAAAACATGAAATGAATTTGCATGCTCTTAAAGTCACTAATTGATATATTTTTGCAAATAATTGGTGGGATAAGGTTTTAAACCCAATAATGGGGGGGGGCTTAGGTTAGGCACAAGACACCTCGGTCTAAGAACTGCGTTTTAATTTCAGATTGATTTGCAAAATTGAGTTGACGACCTAGCCGCACTCATTTAAAAAGAAGGAAGAAGGTCTTGAGCAAGTTCACTATCAGCAGCATTGAAGGGAAACATTTCTCAAGTATCGAGTGGGAAAAAGGCATTTCTCAAGTCTAACTGGTAAGGTATTTCTCAAGTTGGTTGACACGTGAGATAAACTGAAGATTGTGACGACGGCGGATCGCTTTTGGAAATCTATGCCTGCACTGCTCAAGAGACCTACGCTCCATGAACTATACAAACGCTTGTGGGATCTGGACTACAGCTAAGTCGATGAGAGGTTGGCGGTAATGTTGAACGCCATCCTGCAGTTAGAGGCGCAGGGTGAATGAAGCTGTCTTGATGGTTGGCTACACGTCAGACGGGGTATACAATCAGGAGCAGACCAGATGGTTATCCTGGAACGTGGATGGAGACGTGAGGGGATTCGACTGGGCAATAAATCCCGGCTTGAGCAATAATACGGAATATGGCGAGGGAGAATTTCCACTCCCCACCAGACCGCCAGTGGGATTCGCGGCCCAATCCACGACCAGGCCATTGTTGATGTTACGATCTCAACAGACAGAGGAAGCGTACCCGGACCTCAGCAGCTAGAAGAGAGAACTAGAGAGGGCACAAGGGGAACTAGACAAGGCGAGCCTTGACAGGGACGGTGCGAAGCTCGAGAGGGACCAGGCAAGCCTGAAAAGAGATCAAGCGATCCTCCAGAGGGCTCAGGCGAGGCGTGATCTCAACATGATCAGGTCGGAGTACCAGCAGGAGCAGAGGGTCCGCGAGAACGAGGCGAGCTGTGAGCAGCTGAAGTCGGAGATGGAGAAAATTCAGAGGAGACTGCGAGAGCTCGCGAGACAGAAAGAAAAGAGGATGAGGACGATGGAACCAGCCGCCACAGGATCTAGACCAGAATCGCGAATGGAGATGGACGAGGTTCCTCGGCCCAGTGGCCGATTCAATTTAGACCGGGCGGCCAAGGAGCACATGAACGAGGGGCTAGAGGTGTTGATACCACCTGAGACGGTGCCCTCTGTACACAGTCTGGATACGCAACCGATACGGCCATTGATGGAAGTCACGCTCCTGGGATAAACTCCTAGTTCAGCCACAAGCAGTAGCCAAATCGGGTCGAATTCATCAGGTCTCAATGAGCTACATGATATGTTACAGTCGAGAACCCGCGGCGATTCGATGAGGGAAGAGCGACCTCCTACTTGGAGGGACCATCCAGTCAGGAGTGTGATAATCGCGACCTACAAGAAGAATACGGATCGCGCATTTCACAGGCACAACCGAATGGACTGGACGACTGCACAACGGGCCAGAAGGGACTGTTTCCATGACGCGGCCTGGGCTGAGTACTTCACAAAACCCAAAATACCGGAGGGTGCGGTTCATCTGATCATAGGGGACAGCTTAATACGGGTACTGACGCGAATCCAGTTACACTGGCAGGTTGGAGTCTTGAGTTTTTCTGGAGCTGCAACGCCGCAGATGTTGGCGTCCCTGGAGATGTTGGATATGATAAAAATGTACACGGTCACTTTGATGATGGGGACCAATGACGTGTCTAGAGGAGAGTCAAGGAAAGTCATGAGGTTGCACGAGAAGATAAGTTGCATCCTTCAGGAGCTGAGATTTTATTTTGATCCCGCAATTCTCGCCATCTGTACTGTCCCATACAACATGAAGTTTGACCAACATACGATAGAGATGCCGCGAGTATGCCGCCTGCTGTACAGTTTGTGTATGCCATGTTGGTCTTGAAAGCGGAAGTGAACGCGTGGCGGGTACTGATAGCTGCCCCTAATCGCGGGCTGGAGCCCACAAACTTGAGGCTTCGTAAGTCAGAACTGGCAGTGGCCTGGGCGGATGTGTTTCATGCCTTAAGATGATTATATGAGTTGGCGGATATCCTCATAGTACTGGATGAGGTCCTCTTACTTGAGATCTCGAACCTCGCTCGGCAATTGAAACTTAATCCAGAAATATGGACAATCACCCAATAATAGGCCACTTGACAGCTAGTCTGTGGTTTTGAGGCCTAGATCTGACAATCACGAGCGCCACCAGCAAGGCGAGGTGACAAAGCAACAAAAGGAAGAACGTGGCTGCGGCCGAAAAACAATTGGAAATAATGGCATACCGTCTGACGGAAGAGAGAGGCAGGTGGCCGTTCCTGACACCAAGGCTTGAGAATGCCACGGACAAGACGCGGGAGAATGCACCAATTCTCATGAAGCAGATATGGGAGTTTCTTGAGGGGCAGCTAGAAGTGGCAGAGAGCAGAGACATAACGGTAGGAAGATTTGTCACAGCGGCGAATGAAGTCACCGTTGGGGGATTCTGGAGGGAACAAGCGAAGGGCGATCTGAAGACGAGGAAGAATCACGAGATCTTGAGATTCTTGATCCCTTGTCGGGAGAAGAGGTACATGGCTAGAGTGTTTTATGCGAAAGATACCATCTTCGATGCGTTCGTGCAGGAATTGCTGAGCATGCCCATAAATCTCTTGTTGGCCCTGTACTTGGTCTACCCCAGGTATCTGTTCAACATGGGTTCGGCCTACATGTTCAGTAGGGGTGTGGAAACACTACGAATTGATGGATAATTGACACTAGTGCTCTTGACCCACGGGGAACTAACGGCATTTCATCGATTGATGAAATATGGAGAACCTCTGTCGATGGGAAAGACTCACCCAAGTGCGGAAACCTACTCGTATAAGTGCACGGCCGGACTGAAGACGTTGTTGGTGGAGTATCCCTTGATGCAAAATCGATACCTGACAGGCGATGCGAGGAATCCCAAGATGAAAAAGGAGTTGAAGGGGGTGAATGGAAGCATGCCTCTCTTGACTGATCTGTGTCTGGCCATGAGATCTAACCCACTAGGGATGGTCAGGGGGCTCGGTGAGGTCGTGACCTGCAACTATGGGCCGGCGGTAACATGCGTCTTTCCTGATCCGCCTTTCCTGATCCGCGGTAACATACGCCTTTCCTGGCGGCATACCGGAAGTCAGTGGTGCACGTGAGCTTGATAAGTGTGCTAGATGGGACAGCGTTGAACTGGTGCAGACAAGAGGAATTGAGGGCACGGATGAGCGATACTGTGCTCTTCGGGAAAGTGAAAGATCCCGAGTTGATGGTGTTCAACTTCCGGGGACAGTTACAGTGCAGAATGGAGGAAAACTTGAGGGTCCCATTAAGGTCTACCCCAAATTCTGGAATTTGAATCCCCTGGCAGCGGATAAGCAAGAGATCTTGAAAATCCCGGCATGGAAGGAAAGTTTTGACCTGGTAAAGAGAGAGTTGGAGATGATAGTTGAGCGAGAAGTTCTGCCCACCACTGTCCCGGAGTTCCCGATAATCAGAAGAATGACCCTGGGAATGAATAGCCCGCTGGTGATCCCATCCCTACACGCGAGAGCCACGGTGGAGAAGCAACAGAAGGAGTTCACGGACGGTTGGGATCCCTTGATATTTGGGTACTCAGCCGCAGTTTATTTTCACACGTGCGACATCAAGATAAATTCGTGGACGACACAAGCGATAAAGATGAGAGGTTCGATGCCCCCGAAGTTCGAGGTTCGGGATATCTTAAGGACGCGCGAGCAGGCTAGGCTGGAGAACATGCTGCCGGTTTGGGATGATGGGAGAATGATCGTGGAGGAGGGACACATTGCCTTTAAAGATTAGATGAAGTTCGCCACGAGGAAATATCGAGCGCCCTACGGGTTGGAGCAATTGGAGATGAAGCAAGAAGAAAAGGAGCTAAATGCGGCAGGCCCCTTATATGTAGCCCTCACGGAGTACAAAAAGCTGGACCCAGCAACAACCTCACCTCTATAGGTGGGCACCCCTGGAGACAAGAGAAGCGGTCACGTGGAGAATAGGTTCAGAGAAGCACTTGAGAGAAAACGAGCTGAATCAGAAGAAGGGGAGAGTACGGATGAGACTCTCAGTGAAGCAGGAGAAGAAATGGAGGTGGGGAATACGCTTGAGCAGAACCCAGCTGAAAGGGATTTCACCACACAGGAACTGCTGCTGGACTTGGTGGAGATGATTGGGCGAACACAGCCACACCACCCCTAGCATCATCCCCTCGCAAAGACCTGGAATTGCCCTTGACGAGGGAGACTTCCAACATGGAGATGAAGCTCTTGAGCGCTGAAGAAAGCAAGAGGAACGCTTTTGAAGGCAACAAATGGATGTTTCTGAACACTCTGGATGAGAAGGCGTGGCGAGAGTTCTTGAGCGAGTTCAATCAGAAAGTGAAGAGCGAGACTACGCTGGAAGACTTCAAAGAGGAGTTATGGGACACGGTGGTGAAGTTCGGGTAACCTGTCTTGTTGGGTAGCGGATTGGATGAGAAGGCAAGAGAGGAACTGTTGAGCAAAATGATCAAACTGAGGGAAGAAGAGCGGAAGACCAAAGATGACGCATGTATAGACAGCTCTACTCTGAACAAAAAAACTGATGATAAAATGATTAAGGTTGAAAGGGATGATAAGAGTAAGACTAGTTATATGATTTAAGATACTAATATCCTTAAGGCTCGAGAAGGGGCAGGCAAGAGTTGGAAAGGCTGGACCAGGATAAAGAAGTCGAATCAGTGATGATAGTGGCAACGCCCTCAAGTAGAGGGTGAAGTCTCGGAAGAGGAGAAGAGAGACAGAAGAGTTGAGTAGTCCCTCGGCGGATGCGGTCTCTGAAAAGAATCTGAAGGAGACGGCTCCCATGATTTTAGCGCGATGGAAGACAGCAGCTTATAAGGGAAGCTCCGCACCAAGGAAACTGGCCGAGGTCATGAAGGGAATGGAAGTCTCGACGAGCTCGGCAACAGAGGAAGACTACCGACCTCAGATGGAAAACACCAAAATGGGTTCGACGAGTTGACAAACATAGGAAGTGGACGTTAGCAAAGATTGGATCTCGACTGAGCACCAGGCCACGGGGAAACGAGTAGCTAGCGATCGTTTTGAGAGAAATGCGACGAGGAATACCGCTCGACCTTGGTGGATGGCTCTGGAGACCATGAAAGAACTAGAGGATTGCCTGAAGAAACTCGATTGTGGAGTGTCCCGCAAGCGTCGTAATTGGGCTACCCAGCAAAAACCCGAGAGTAACAACCAGCTGAAACGAACTTGGCAAAATCTACTGCGGGAATACTTCAAAGAGGCGATGAGAACACCCTCGTCTGCGTTGCCATTGATGGCAAGCCCTTTCGTCAGGACGGCAGGAGAATTGATGTTCGCATGGAGCCTGGTGGGAATAGAACTAGAATTGTTGACCTCACACGATAAGTTGAAATTGGGCAGCAAGAGTCTGGAGGTTTATCAAATGCTGGTGCAGCATATCGCCAGAGATAATTCCGGTTTGAGCCTAGCGAGGAGAAAAGATACCACTTGTTTCTTGAGGTGGATAATGTCAGTGATGACCAACAGTACCGTCCAAACATGTCATCAGAAGGCGACGGGAAGCAAAACTATGGAAAGGAGAGTCTCCACGCTCATAATGAACGTGTACCACAGTACTGGAATCGAAAAGGAGGATGACTCCAGACAGTCTCTAGAGAGTCATGAGAAACTTGACGAAATACGGAGGTTCTACAACAAGAAGTTCGAAGAAGGGCATTACGTGCATCGCAATTTAGCCCTGGCTAGAGACTACTCGAAACCCAACAAACGGTGGGAATACCAATATGTATCTGGAGTAATGGGGATACCATACAACCCTTTTTTGCATTAGAGGCCGGGAATGCCCACAAGAATTTTGAAGTGACAGAGCTGTTGAAGTTTTGGACAGCGAAGGTAATTGAAATTGATAATTGTAAGTTGCTGTGGCCTTCTTGGTGCCCACATCCATATGCGAGCCTGATAGAAGAAGTCACGGAGCGAGTAAGACTGTCGCCGACGAAGGATGAAGACTTGGAAACACTGAACGTGATACACAAGCCGATCCTACCCCAGAATAAGGAGCCTGGAGAAATTATGAATAAGCTAGAGAAGTCCATGAAGAAGATGGAACCCGGTAGTTGTCTCGATTTGACATCTGGAAGTGGAGAGTATTCTTGCGATGGACGATCATGTGTCAGGATACAGTCATGTGTTAGGATCATGCCAGGATGCTTGAGTTGTTTGAGACTGCGTGCAAGGTATTCGCTATACCAATGGATGTCATGCATGTATGGAGCCGCATGAGATTCTTCCCATGGTTTCGAGCGACATTGACGTCTTGGTTATACGCGGTGACGAAGGATCACATGAAGAAACATCAGAAAGAATATCGACAGTTCCTGGCTGAGATAGGGCCGGAAGCCTTCAAAAGACCTTTATTGACCCATCGTAATGCAATCACAACGGGGTGGAAAAGAGCTGGTCGGGTGTCTAGAGATAACACTAAGGCGAGGGAGTCAATATTGGAGGAAGACTTGGCGAAGAACGTGAGTTTGAGCCTACACAACTCCTTTTGCCTGAGCCGGGAATCTAAAGTGTAGGGCTTGCCAAACCAGACGAAGAGGTTGCAAGAGCAAAGGGAGTGGATGCGATCCTGCGAACAACTGAAGGCTTGGGAAGAGATCGTGATCAGCTCCAACGATGAGGAAGCACTGCTGAGGCAGATCACAGTGTCAGATGTATCAGGACCTAGCACCTCGAAGGCGAGGAGCACGAAGTGAGCAGGGAGCTCAGTGTCGGTTTCTTGAGACTTGAGAGGGAAAGAAAGGGGGCTGGAGTGTGATAAAATCTGAGGTCACGGAAAAGAAATTTTAATGAGCAAAAGTATTGTTATTAATATGCTATATCTATTATATGAGTCAAAATGCTGCCTGACAATTTTCTGATTGGGTAAAACGAAAGAAATTTTAATCAATAGCTTATAAATCGGAAATTTAGGGTGCAGGTGTATGCAGATTTTGATTGCTGTTAGCGATAATATGACAATTTTGCATGGTTGTGAATTTTGGGGTGTAGATAAAGTAAAATCAGCTGCAAACTTCTGCAATGACCACTGGCACTGTATCTTGAGCAACACTCAACATTCTGGGGGCTCACTGGCAGACGGTGACACTCGATGAGGACATCGATCTTGAGTCCGGGGAGTATGTGCCAGTCGGTCATATTTGCAAGTTTGACCTTGAGCAACACAAGAAACATGATTTTGGGGTGCTCCTTGTGAGATTGCTAGATGTGGCCGACCTGATGGAAAGCTCCCTTCCGGACAATGCGTCCTCAGATGGCATTCACTTTGATACGCCCAAGGGAACGGAATGGCTGAATGGTGTCTTCCAGAGGCACTTAAACTTGCTAGGGTCGGACCTGCTGGAAACGGCCCAGTTTACCTTGGGTCCACCCCCGATACCTCCTTTCTTTGCCCCTAGACCCCTATCCAGCCGTCTGGGAGCGAGAGTCGACTCGAGTGACAGTTCAAGGAGTAGCCGGGCAGACAACCAGGATCCACACCGATGGAAGCCGAGGAGGCAGATCCACGCCCCAGAGTTCGCTGGTGTCTTCGATAGTGGTGGTGGACAAAAAAAGTGGAGAGACCGGCAGAGGCGAGTAAAACGCGAAATCTGGAGAGGGTAAAAGAGTTGGATCTTGAGGATTTGGAATGCAGACAGGAATTGGCAGAGGTCCTGGGACTCAAGAACGTGTCACAACTTGAGTCGACAACACTGTGTAGATTGGTTGAAGGCCCACGAGGCGCATTTCTCAAGAGCGAGGACAATGGAAACAGCAGACTTGACTGGGATCCTGCTGAGGTCGGTAATGGGACCAATCAACTATAGGCCACTCAAGCAGTTGGGGAGTCCAGGACTCATAGTGGAACCTCCCAAACATCGAACAGGCATAGCCCGAATCAGGGTGGCAACTCCCGCGCAGTTAAGAGTGGTGGAGAAGCTGCTTGAGCCGAGAGACATGGGGCTCCCGAATGCCGCGTACGAGGGTTCTAAGCTAGCCGATGATCCGATATATGGTAAATCCTGCGGAAAGCTCACAGTTGGCCAAGATGTTGGCAGTATATGATCGATCAGACCCGAGAGCGGCAAGAGTAATCATCGTGGCGGGCTCGGATTTCGAAGGGACCTCCCCGAAACTATTTTGGCCGGAAAACTTAGGGTATTTGCTGCCTGGTGCGGAGTTAAATCAGATGCTGACCCTGGGGGTGGCGATCAAATCGGAGATGCCCTGCGAGCCGGATCTACTGCTATTTGCAGGAATGAACGATCACTTGCATGCGGCAGGGCTACTGGTGCACCTGAAGGGCGAGGCACCAACGCCCAAGAAGATGTTGGAAGCGATCCAGACATTGTTCGCTGCGATGAATGAGGTGCAGGAACCTGTGGTTTCTCGATTCGGACCCAGGACAAGAGTGGCATTCACGACGTCCCCTGGCTACGCGAGTATGCCGCCTGTTTGACAGTTTGCGTATGCCGTGTTGGTCTTGAAAGCGGAAGTGAACGCGTGGCGGGTAATGATAGCTGCCCCTAATCGCGGGCTGGAGCCCACAAACTTGAGGCTTCGTAAGTCAGAACTGGCAGTGGCCTGGGCGGATGTGTTTCATGCCTTAAGATGATTATATGAGTTGGCGGATATCCTCATAGTACTGGATGAGGTCCTCTTACTTGAGATCTCGAACCTCGCTCGGCAATTGAAACTTAATCCAGAAATATGGACAATCACCCAATAATAGGCCACTTGACAGCTAGTCTGTGGTTTTGAGGCCTAGATCTGACAATCACGAGCGCCACCAGCAAGGCGAGGTGACAAAGCAACAAAAGGAAGAACGTGGCTGCGGCCGAAAAACAATTGGAAATAATGGCATACCGTCTGACGGAAGAGAGAGGCAGGTGGCCGTTCCTGACACCAAGGCTTGAGAATGCCACGGACAAGACGCGGGAGAATGCACCAATTCTCATGAAGCAGATATGGGAGTTTCTTGAGGGGCAGCTAGAAGTGGCAGAGAGCAGAGACATAACGGTAGGAAGATTTGTCACAGCGGCGAATGAAGTCACCGTTGGGGGATTCTGGAGGGAACAAGCGAAGGGCGATCTGAAGACGAGGAAGAATCACGAGATCTTGAGATTCTTGATCCCTTGTCGGGAGAAGAGGTACATGGCTAGAGTGTTTTATGCGAAAGATACCATCTTCGATGCGTTCGTGCAGGAATTGCTGAGCATGCCCATAAATCTCTTGTTGGCCCTGTACTTGGTCTACCCCAGGTATCTGTTCAACATGGGTTCGGCCTACATGTTCAGTAGGGGTGTGGAAACACTACGAATTGATGGATAATTGACACTAGTGCTCTTGACCCACGGGGAACTAACGGCATTTCATCGATTGATGAAATATGGAGAACCTCTGTCGATGGGAAGGACTCACCCAAGTGCGGAAACCTACTCGTATAAGTGCACGGCCGGACTGAAGACGTTGTTGGTGGAGTATCTCTTGATGCAAAATCGATACCTGACAGGCGATGAGAGGAATCCCAAGACGAAAGAGGAGTTGAAGGAGGTGAATGGAAGCATGCCTCTATTGACTGATCTGTGTCTGGCCATGAGATCTAACCCACTAGGGATGATCAGGGGGCTTGGTGAGGTCGTGACCTGCATCTATGGGCCGGCGGTAACATGCGTCTTTCCTGATCCGCCTTTCCTGATCCGCGGTAACATACGCCTTTCCTGGAGGCATACCGGAATTCAGTGGTGCACGTGAGCTTGATAAGTGTGCTAGATGGGACAGCGTTGAACTGGTGTAGACAAGAGGAATTGAGCGCACGGATGAGCGATACTGTGCTCTTCGGGAAAGTGAAAGATCCCGAGTTGATGGTGTTCAACTTCCGGGGACAGTTACAGTGCAGAATGGGGGGAAAACTTGAGGGTCCCATTAAGGTCTATCCCAAATTCTGGAATTTGAATCCCCTGGCAGCGGATAAGCAAGAAATCTTGAAAATCTCGGCATGGAAGGGAAGTTTTAACCTGGTAAAGAGAGATTGGGAGATGCTAGTTGAGCGAGAAGTTCTGCCCACCACTGTCCCGGAGTTCCCGATAATCAGAAGAATGACCCTGGGAATGAATAGCCCGCTGGTGATCTTCGCTGGAAGACTTCAAAGAGGAGTTATGGGACACGGTGGTGAATTTCGGGGAACCTGTCTTGTTGGGTAGCGGATTGGATGAGAAGGCAAGAGAGGAACTGTTGAGCAAAATGATCAAACTGAGGGAAGAAGAGCGGAAGACCAAAGATAACGCATGTATAGACAGCTCTACTCTGAACAAAAATAAACTGATGATAAAATGATTAAGATTGAAAGGGATGATATGAGTAAGACTAGTAATATGATTTAAGATACTAATATCCTTAAGGCTCGAGAAGGGGCAGGCAAGAGTTGGAAAGGCTGGACCGGGATAAAGAAGTGGCAACGCCCCCAAGTAGAGGGTGAGGTCTCGGAGGAGGAGAAGAGAGACAGAAGAGTTGAGTAGTCCCTCGGCGGATGCGGTCTCTGAAAAGAATCTGAAGGAGACGGCTCCCATGATTTTAGCGCGATGGAAGACAGCAGCTTATAAGGGAAGCTCCGCACCAAGGAAGCTGGCCGAGGTCATGAAGGGAATGGAAGTCTCGACGAGCTGGGCAACAGAGGAAGACTACCGACCTCAGATGGCAAACACCAAAATGGGTTCGACGAGTGGAAAAACATAGGAAGTGGACGTTAGCAAAGATTGGATCTCGACTGAGCACCAGGCCACGGGGAAAAGAGTAGCTAGCGATCGTCTTGAGAGAAATGCGACGAGGAATACCGCTCGACCTTGGTGGATGGCTCTGGAGACCATGAAAGAACTAGAGGATTGTCTGAAGAAACTCGATTGTAGAGTGTCCCGCAAGCGTCGTAATTGGGCTACCCAGCAAAAAGCCGAGATTAACAAGTTAGAGTTGGGGAACCAGCTGAAACGAACTTGGCAAAATCTACTGCGGGAATACTTCAAAGAGGCGATGAGAACACCCGCGTCTGCGTTGCCATTGATGGCAAGCCCTTTCGTCAGGACGGCAGGAGAATTGATGTTCGCATGGAGCCTGGCGGGAATAGAACTAGAATTGTTGACCTCACACGATAAGTTGAAGCTGGGCAGCAAGAGTCTGGAGGTTTATCAAATGCTGGTGCAGCATATCGCCAGAGATAATTCCGGTTTGAGCCTAGCGAGGAGAAAAGATACCACTTGTTTCTTGAGGTGGATAATGTCAGTGATGACCAACAGTACCGTCCAAACATGTCATCAGAAGGCGACGGGAATCAAAACTATGGAAAGGAGAGTCTCCACGCTCATAATGAACGTGTACCACAGTACTGGAATCGAAAAGGAGGATGACTCCAGACAGTCTCTAGAGAGTCATGAGAAACTTGACGAAATACGGAGGTTCTACAACAAGAAGTTCGAAGAAGGGCATTACGTGCATCGCAATTTAGCCCTGGCTAGAGACTACTCGAAACCCAACAAACGGTGGGACTACCAATATGTATCTGGAGTAATGGGGATACCATACAACCCTTTTTTGGATTAGAGGCCGGGAATGCCCACAAGAATTTTGAAGTGACCGAGCTGTTGAAGTTTTGGACAGCGAAGGTAATTGATATTGATAATTGTAAATTGCTGTGGCCTTCTTGGTGCCCACATCTACATGCAAGCCTGATAGAAGAAGTCACGGAGCGAGTAAGACTGTCTGCGACGAAGGATGAAGACTTGGGAACACTGAACGTGATACACAAGCCGATCCTACCCCAGAATAAGGAGCCTGGAGAAATTATGAATAAGCTAGAGAAGTCCATGAAGAAGATGGAACCCGGTAGTTGTCTCGATTTGACAGAGCATTGTTGCGATGGACGATCATGTGTCAGGATACAGTCCTTTCAGAGAGAAGACCTAGCCACTTGGTTCGGCGACATCACCGAGAAAGAGAAGAGTGAAGTGCAGATAGTGGCTGAGTGTTACACGAACACTACCGTAAATATAGCAACAGCGTTGGGGTTCTTCTCAAGGATGTGCAGTTTACAGTCGCTGGAGATGCTGGAGTCTGAGCACCATTTGGTAACAGCGTTGAGCGTGGAGTCATGGCCTGGAGCGCTGCAAATAACCCGGAAGCATATCAGAGGGTGGAAGACTGGTCTGGAGGCGGAAATGGGGTTAAGCCTATAGTTTGCCAGTGAACGCAAAGTACCTAGTGGGATCAGTCATGGCCAACATGTGTGGAAGCCACTACCCACTACACATGGCGATGGTGGAGGTATCCAGCCAGAGGATACTGATCGACAAAGCCTTCTCAGTGCCCAAATGCGTACGCCTGGCTCGAAGGTCGCATCATTCGCAAAGAGTGTTGAGGAATATCCTGGGGATTGTCCCGGGGGATCAAAGAGATAGCTTGGGTGAGATCTTGGGGGAGGAAATCTTGAGCCTGGAGGGTGAGAACACGAGTGACTTCGAGAGACAAAACACGATCGGGAAACCGATGAACAGCACACCAGCCCTGGAGGAGAATGATGTGACGCACGAAAAAATGATGGAGCTGGAAGCTCTGCTTGAGGCATCGGGAGAACGCAACCTCCGGAGTATAAACCTCACACATGGGGAATGCCCGTGCCACTGCCTGGCTCAAACGGTGTGGTATCCGGAGCAATCAAACCTCTGTCTGATATAGGACGTGAAAGAAGTTAGGTCAATCGGGTTACCCGATCATCGACAGAAGATGACCCTAATGGTAATGAATTCAATGCTGGCGTTGCGATGGATGGAAGAAAATGTAACGAAGTATCGAGAGTCAAAGACACCAACAGCGGAATCGATACACGCCTATTGATTATAGCAGGAGGCTTGAGTTGTTTGAGACTGCGTGCAAGGTATTCGCTATACCAATGGAGGTCAGGCATGTATAGATCCGCATAAGATTCTTCCCATGGTTTCGAGCGACTTTGACGTCTTGGTTATCGCGGTGACGAAGGATCACATGAAGAAACATCAGAAAGAAAATCGACAGTTCCTGGCTAAGATAGGGCCGGAAGCCTTCAAAAGACCCTTATTGACCCATCGTAATGCAATCACAACGGGATGGAAAAGAGCTGGTCGGGTGTCTAGAGAACACACTAAGGCGAGGGAGTCAATATTGGAAGAAGACTTGGCGAAGAAAGTGAGTTTGAGCCTACAAAACTCCTTTTGCCTGAGCCGGGAATCTAAAGTGAAGGGCTTGCCGAACCAGGCGAAGAGGTTGCAAGAGCAAAGGGAGTGGATGCGATCCTGCAAACAACTGAAGGCTTGGGAACAGATCGTGATCAGCTCCAACGATGAGGAAGCTGAGGCAGATCACAGTGTCAGATGCATCAGGATCTAGCACCTCGAAGGCGAGGAGCACGAAGTGAGCAGGGAGCTCAGTGTCGGTTTCTTGAGTCTTGAGAGGGAATGAAAGGGGGGCTGGAGTGTGAACTCGGATAAAATCTGAGGTCACGGAAAAGAAATTTTAATGAGCCAAAGTATTGTTTTTAATATACTATATCTATTATATGAGTCAAAATGCTGCACGACAATTTTCTGATTGGGTAAAACGAAAAAAATTTTAATCATTAGTTTATAAAGCGGAAATTTAGGGTGGAGGTGTATGTAGATTTTGATTGCTGTTGAGCGATAATATGACAATTTTGCATGGTTGTGAATTTTGGGGTGTAGATAAAGTAAAATCAGCTGCAAACTTCTGCAATGACCACTGGCACTGTATCTTGAGCAACACTCAACATTCTGGGGGCTCACTGGCAGACGGTGACACTTCATGACGACATCGATCTTGAGTCCGGGGAGTATGTGCCAGTCGGTCATATTTGGGAGTTTGACCTTGAGCAACACGAGAAACATGATTTTGGGGTGCTCCTCGTGAGATTGCTAGATGTGGCCGACCTGATGGAACGCTCCCTTCCGGACAATGCGTCCTCAGATGGCATTCACTTTGATACGCTCAAGGGAACGGAATGGCTGAATGGTGTCTTCCAGAGGCACATAAACTTGCTAGAGTCGGACCTGCTGGAAACGGCCCAGTTTACCTTGGGTCGAACCCCGATACCTTCTTTCTTTGCCCCTAGACCCCTATCCAGCCGTCTGGGAGCGAGAGTCGACTCGAGAGACAGTTCAAGGAGTAGCCGGACCAGACAACCAGGATCCACACCGATGGAAGCCGAGGAGCCAGAATCATCCACGCCCCAGAGTTCGTTGGTGTCTTCGGTAGTGGTGGTGGACAAAAAGAGTGGAGAGACCGGAAGAGGCGAGTAAAACGCGATATCTGGAGAGGGTAAAAGAGTTGGATCTCGAGGATTTGGAATGCAGACAGGAGAGGTCCTGGGACTCAATAACGTGTCACACGTGGAGTTGAGTCGACACCACTGTGTAGATTGGTTGAACGCCCACGAGGCGCATTTCTCAAGAGCGAGGACAAGGGAAACAGCAGACTTGACTGGGATCCCGCTGAAGTCGCTAATGGGACCAATCAACTACAGGCCACTCAATCAGTTGGGGAGTCCAGGACTCATAGTGGAACCTCCCAAACATCGAACAGGCATAGCCCGAATCAGGGTGGCAACTCCCGCGCAGTTAAGAGTGGTGGAGAAGCTGCTTGAGCCGAGAGACATGGGGCTCCCGAATGCCGCGTACGAGGGTTCTAAGCTAGCCGATGATCCGATATATGGTAAATCATGCGGAAAGGTCACAGTTGGCCAAGATGTTGGCAGTATATGATCGATCAGACCCGAGAGCGGCAAGAGTAATCATCGTGGCGGGCTCGGATTTCGAAGGGACATCCCCGAAACTATTTTGGCCGGAACCCTTAGTGTATTTACTGCCTGGTGCAGAGTTAAATCAGATGCTGACCCTGGGGCTGGCGATCAAATCGGAGATGCCTTGCGAGCCGGAGCTACTGGTATTTGCAGGAATGAACGATCACTTGCATGCGGCAGGGCTAATGGTGCACCTGAAGGGCGAGGCACCAACGCCCAAGAAGATGTTGGAAGCGATTCAGACATTGTTCGCTGCGATGAATGAGGTGCAGGAATCTGTGGTTTCTCGATTCGGACCCAGGACAAGAGTGGCATTCACGACGTCCCCGGGCTACGCGAGTATGCCGCCTGCTTTACAGTTTGTGTATGCCATGTTGGTCTTGAAAGCGGAAGTGAACGCGTGGCGGGTACTGATAGCTGACCCTAATCGCGGGCTGGAGCCCACAAACTTGAGGCTTCGTAAGTCAGAACTGGCAGTGGCCTGGGCGGATGTGTCTCATGCCTTAAGAGGATTATATGAGTTGGCGGATATCCTCATAGTACTGGATGAGGTCCTCTTACTTGAGATCTCGAACCTCGCTCGGCAATTGAAACTTAATCCAGAAATATGGACAATCACCCAATAATAGGCCACTTGACAGCTAGTCTGTGGTTTTGAGGCCTAGATCTGACAATCACGAGCGCCACCAGCAAGGCGAGGTGACAAAGCAACAAAAGGAAGAACGTGGCTGTGGCCGAAAAACAATTGGAAGCAATGGCATACCGTCTCACGGAAGAGAGAGGCAGGTGGTCGTTCCTGACACCAAGGCTTGAGAATGCCACGGGCAAGACGCGGGAGAATGCACCACTTCTCAACAAGCAGATATGGGAGTTTCTTGAGGGGCAGCTAGAAGTGGCAGAGAGCAGAGACCTGACGGTAGGAAGATTTGTCACAGCGTCGAATGAAGTCACCGTTGGGGGATTCTGGAGGGAACACGCGAAGGGCGATCTGAAGACGAGGAAGAATCACGAGATCTTGAGATTCTTGAGCCCTTGTTGGGAGAAGAGGTACATGGCTAGAGTGTTTTATGCGAAAGATATCAATTTCGATGCGTTCGTGCAGGAATTGCTGAGCATGCCCATAAATCTCTTGTTGGCCCTGTACTTGGTCTACCCCAGGTATCTGTTCAACATGGGTTCGGCCTACATTTTCAGTAGGGGTGTGGAAACACTACGAATTGATGGATAATAGACACTAGTGCTCTTGATCCACGGGGAACTAACGCCATTTCATCGATTGATGAAATATGGAGAACCTCTGTCGATGGGAAGGACTCACCCAAGTGCGGAAACCTACTCGTATAAGTGCACGGCCGGACTGAAGACGTTGTTGGTGGAGTATCTCTTGATGCAAAATCGTTACCTGACAGGCGATGAGAGGAATCCCAAGACGAAAGAGGAGTTGAAGGAGGTGAATGGAAGCATGCCTCTATTGACTGATCTGTGTCTGGCCATGAGATCTAACCCACTAGGGATGATCAGGGGGCTTGGTGAGGTCGTGACCTGCATCTATGGGCCGGCGGTAACATGCGTCTTTCCTGATCCGCCTTTCCTGATCCGCGGTAACATACGCCTTTCCTGGCGGCATACCGGAATTCAGTGGTGCACGTGAGCTTGATAAGTGTGCTAGATGGGACAGCGTTGAACTGGTGCAGACAAGAGGAATTGAGGGCACGGATGAGCGACACTGTGCTCTTCGGGAAAGTGAAAGATCCCGAGTTGATGGTGTTCAACTTCCGGGGACAGTTACAGTGCAGAATGGGGCGAAAACGTGAGGGTCCCATTAAGGTCTACCCCAAATTCTGGAATTTGAATCCCCTGGCAGCGGATAAGCAAGAGATCTTGAAAATCCCGGCATGGAAGGGAAGTTTTGACCTGGTAAAGAGAGAGTTGGAGATGATAGTTGAGCGAGAAGTTCTGCCCACCACTGTCCCGGAGTTCCCGATAATCAGAAGAATGACCCTGGGAATGAATAGCCCGCTGGTTATCCCATCCCTACACGCGAGAGCCACGGTGGAGAAGCAACAGAAGGAGTTCACGGACGGTTGGGATTCATTGTTTTTTGGGTACTCAGCCGCAGTTTATTTTCACACGTGCGACATCAAGATAAATTCGTGGACGACACAAGCGATAAATATGAGAGGTTCGATAACCCCGAAGTTCGGGGTTCGGGATATCTTGAGGACGCGCGAGCAGGCTAGGCTGGAGAACATGCTGCCGGTTTGGGATGATGAGAGAATGATCGTAGAGGAGGGACACATTGCCTTTAAAGATTAGATGACGTTCGCCACGAGGAAATATCGAGCGCCCTACGGGTTGGAGCAATTGGAGTTGAAGCATGAAGAAAAGGAGCTAAATGCGGCAGGCCCCTTATATGTAGCCCTCACGGAGTACAAAAAGCTGGACCCAGCAACAACCTCACCCCTATAGGTGGGCACCACTGGAGACAAGAGAAGCGGTCACGTGGAGAATAGGTTCAGAGACGCACTTGAGAGAAAACGAGCTGAATCAGAAGAAGGGGAGAGTACGGATGAGACTCTCAGTGAAGCAGGAGAAGAAATGGAGGTGGGGAATACGCCTGAGCAGAACCCAGCTGAAAGGGATTTCACCACACAGGAACTGCTGCTGGACTTGGTGGAGATGATTGGGCGAACACAGCCACACCACCCGTAGCATCATCCCCTCGCAAAGACCTGGAATTGCCCTTGACGAGCGAGACTTCCAACATGGAGATGAAGCTCTTGAGCGCTGAAGAAAGCAAGAGGAACGCTTTTGAAGGCAACAAATGGATGTTTCTGAACACTCTGGATGAGAAGGCGTGGCGAGAGTTCTTGAGCGAGTTCAATCAGAAAGTGAAGAGCGAGACTACGCTGGAAGACTTCAAAGAGGAATTATGGGACACGGTGGTGAAGTTCGGGGAACCTGTTTTGTTGGGTAGCGGATTGGATGAGAAGGCAAGAGAGGAACTGTTGAGCAAAATGATCAAACTGAGGGAAGATGAGCGGAAGACCAAAGATGACGCATGTATAGACAGCTCTACTCTGAACAAAAAAACTGATGATAAAATAATTAAGATTGAAAGGGATGATAAGAGTAAGACTAGTAATATGATTAAAGATACTAATATCCTTAAGGCTCGAGAAGGGGGAGGCAAGAGTTGGAAAGGCTGGACCAGGGTAAAGAAGTCGAATTAGTGATGATAGTGGCAACGCCCCCAAGTAGAGGGATAAGGTCTCGGAAGAGGAGAAGAGTGACAGAAGAGTTGAGTAGTCCCTCGGCGGATGCGGTCTCTGAAAATAATCTGAAGGAGACGGCTCCCATAATTTTAGCGCGATGGAAGACAGCAGCTTATAAGGGAAGCTCCGCGCCAAGGAAGCTGGCCGAGGTCATGAAGGGCATGAAAGTCTCGACGAGCTCGGCAACAGAGGAAGACTACCGACCTCATATTGCAAACACCAAAAGTGGTTCGACGAGTGAACAAACATAGGAAGTGGACGTTAGCAAAGATTGGATCTCGACTGAGCACCAGGCCATGGGGAACGAGTAGCTAGCGATCCTCTTGAGAGAAATGCGACGAGGAATACCGCTCGACCTTGGTGAATGGCTCTGGAGACCATGAAAGAACTAGAGGACTGCCTGAAGAAACTCGATTGTGGAGTGTCCCGCAAGCGTCGTAATTGGGCTACCCAGCAAAAAGCCGAGATTAACAAGTTAGAGTTGGGGAACCAGCTGAAAGGAACTTGGCAAAATCTACTGCGGTAATACTTCAAAGAGGCGATGAGAAGACCCTCGTCTGCGTTACCATTGATGGCAAGCCTTTTCGTCAGGACGGCAGGACAATTGATGTTCGCATGGAGCCTGGTGGGAATAGAACTAGAATTGTTGACCTCACACGATAACTTGAAGCTGGGCAGCAAGAGTCTGGAGGTTTATCAAATGCTGGTGCAGCTTATTGCCAGAGATAATTCCGGTTTGAGCCTAGCGAAGAGAAAAGATACCACTTGTTTCTTGAGGTGGATAATGTCAGTGATGACCAACAGTACCGTCCAAACATGTCATCAGAAGGCGACGGGAAGCAAAACTATGGAAAGGAGAGTCTCCACGCTCATAATGAACGTGTACCACAGTACTGGAATCGAAAAGGAGGATGACTCCAGACAGTCTCTAGAGAGTCATGAGAAACTTGACGATATACGGAGGTTCTACAACAAGAAATTCGAAGAGGGGCATGACGTGCATCGCAATTTAGCCCTGGCTAGAGACTACTCGAAACCCAACAAATGGTGGGAATACCAATATGTATCTGGAGTAATGGGGATACCATACAACCCTTTTTTGGATTATAGGCCGGGAATGCCCACAAAAATTTTGAAGTGACAGAGCTGTTGAAGTTTTGGACAGCGAAGGTAATTGAAATTGATAATTGTAAATTGCTGTGGCTTTCTTGGTGCCCATATCCACATGCAAGCCTGATAGAAGAAGTCACGGAGCGAGTAAGACTGTCGCCGACGAAGGATGAAGACTTGGGAACACTGAACGTGATACACAAGCCGATCCTACCCCAGAATAAGGAGCCGGGAGAAATTATGAATAAGCTAGAGAAGTCCATGAAGAAGATGGAACCCGGTAGTTGTCTCGATTTGACAGAGCATTGTTGCGATGGACGATCATGTGTCAGGATACAGTCCTTTCAGAGAGAAGACCTAGCCACTTGGTTCGGCGACATCACCGAGAAAGAGAAGAGTGAAGTGCAGATAGTGGCTGAGTGTTACACGAACACTACCGTAAATATAGCAACAGCGTTGGGGTTCTTCTCAAGGATGAGCAGTTTACAGTCGCTGGAGATGCTGGAGTCTGAGCACCATTTGGTAACAGCGTTGAGCGTGGAGTCATGGCCTGGAGCGCTGCAAATAACCCAGAAGCATATCAGAGGGTGGAAGACTGGTCTGGAGGCGGAAAAGGGGTTTCCCTTGAGTGAAGCCTATAGTTTGCCAGTGAACGCAAAGTACCTAGTGGGATCAGTCATGGCCAACATTTGTGGAAGCCACTACCCACTACACATGGCGATGGTGGAGGTATCCAGCCAGAGGATACTGATCGACAAAGCCTTCTCAGTGCCCAAATGCGTACGCCTGGCTCGAAGGTCGCATCATTCGCAAAGAGTGTTGAGGAATATCCTGGGGACTGTACCGGGGGAACAAAGAGATAGCTTGGGTGAGATCTTGGGGGAGGAACTCTTGAGCCTGGAGGGTGAGAACACGAGTGACTTCGAGAGACAAAACACGATCGGGAATATAGGACGTGGAAGAAGTTAGGTCAATCGGGTTACCCGATCATCGACAGAAGGTGACCCTACTGGTAATGAATTCAATGCTGGCGTTGCGATGGATGGAAGAAAATGTAACGAAGTATCGAGAGTCAAAGACACCAACAGCGGAATCGATACACGCCTATTGATTATAGCAGGAGGCTTGAGTTGTTTGAGACTGCGTGCAAGGTATTCGCTATACCAATGGAGGTCAGGCATGTATGGAGCCGCATAAGATTCTTCCCATGGTTTCGAGCGACATTGACGTCTTGGTTATACGCGTTGACGAAGGATCACATGAAGAAACATCAGGAAGAATATCGACAGTTCCTGGCTGAGATAGGGCCGGAAGCCTTCAAAAGACCCTTATTGAACCATCGTAATGCAAAAACAACGGGTTGGAAAAGAGCTGGTCGGGTGTCTAGAGATAACACTAAGGCGACGGAGTCAATATTGGAAGAAGACTTGGTGAGGAAAGTGAGTTTGAGCCTACAAAACTCCTTTTGCCTGAGCCGGGAATTTAAAGTGAAGGGCTTGCCGAACCAGGCGAAGAGGTTGCAAGAGCAAAGGGAGTGGATGCGATCCTGCGAACAACTGAAGGCTTGGGAAGAGATCGTGATCAGCTCCAACGATGAGGAAGCGCTGCTGAGGCAGATCACAGTATCAGATGCATCAGGACCTAGCACCTCGAAGGCGAGGAGCGCGAAGTGAGCAGGGAGCTCAGTGTCGGTTTCTTGAGTCTTGAGAGGGAAAGAAAGGGGGCTGGAGTGTGAACTCGGATAAAATCTGAGGTCACGAAAAAGAAATTTTAATGAGCCAAAGTATGGTTTTTAATATGCTATATCTATTATATGAGTCAAAATGCTGCATGACAATTTTCTGATTGGGTAAAACGAAAGAAATTTTAATCATTAGCTTATAAAGTGGAAATTTAGGGTGCAGGTGTATGCATAATTTGATTGCTGTTTAGCGATATTATGACAATTTTGCTTGGTTGTGAATTTTGGGGTGTAGATAAAGTAAAATCAGCTGCAAACTTCTGTAAATGACCACTGGCACTGTATCTTGAGCAACACTCAACATTCTGGGGGCTCACTGGCAGACGGTGACACTCGATGAGGACATCGATTTTGAGACCGGGGAGTATGTGCCAGTAGATCATATTTGAAAGTTTGACCTTGAGCAACACAAGAAACATAATTTTGGGGTGAAATGAAATTTTTCAAAAATTCGAATGGGACTTGTCATGCTCAAGTTTCTCGCGACAACTGAAAATACAAAATTATTAACATCAGAAGAACCGATTGACAAGCGCGGGAAAGTGGTCGGAAAATGCAGCGCGAAATTGCTATTCGCAATATCCAGACATATAAATACACAAGAGATAGTGTCCCTGACTCTTGAGCCAATGGTTACAAGGCTTATTTTTCTTTAGGCTCATATGTGACTTAAGTAGGCGACTGTTACATTTCTTGAGTCAAAACTTGTTTATTTCAAACTTCTTAATTACCTTAATTACCCAATCAATTCTAGAGTTGCTTTATAATTAGGTTACTCAATTCTAGAGGTCGTGTCGGTATGTGAGTACCTAATTTAATTTTCCTGAGTGTGTTTTATATTTTTATGTTGAGTTAGGGAGAGTTTTTAGGTTGATCCATCTGAAATAGATCAAAGGTCCACTGTCTGATAAAAAGTAATTAAATACGTAAGGTTCCGACCCTGTTTTTAACGGCGTATTTTGAGACCTGAGTATGGGGGCGTTCTTATTTTCTAGAGTGGGGGTATCTCGGTAGTGGCCTTTAAGCTGTAACGGGTTTTTAGTCTCATGCCGCAAGTGAGCCAAATTGCCTCCGACCGTTTTAAGGTAGAAAACACAAGAGATAGTGTCCCTGACTCTTGAGCCAATGGTTATAGGGCCTATTTTTCTTAAGCCTCATATGTGACCGAAATATGCGACTGTTACATAGTGTTTTTATGGCGCTCCTGGGTGTTTTTACGACGTCATGACTACGGAGTCGAACCCACTTGACACAGCTCCGGGCTACATGCCCATTCTAGAGTACTAGTGGTACGGTTCAGCGGGAACGTGTAAGCCTTTCGGTTGTAGCGTGATAGCTTTTTAAGAAAACTCGGGAAAAATCGACAAAAAAAACGAGCAAAAGACAAAAAGCTCATTGTGACATTCGACCAGAATTGACAAAAAGACAGTTTCGGAGGGTTGGTCGCTAGCCTGGAGAATTGGAAGTTTTAGAGGATAAACAGCGTTATTCAGGCGATTAGACAAATCGGGAAGGCTAAAAGATTCTGGTATTTTAAATTTTTAAAATTTCGAATGATGACGTCAGACTTTCTGAGAAACGTCAAGAACGGCCATTTTGAAAGAAATCCAAAATAAAACAGAACAACGATAGAATCTGCGAAAACAACAACGACGATACTTGTGAGAAAAACGACGATAAGAGATAGAAGAATACGACAAAGTATTAGCAGAGACCGCTCTTGGGACTTGAACTTGAACCATTTTAAACTAACTTTTAGCTTCCTGGTTATGTCCTGAATTGAATTTAATTAACATCTGGATTCATTTTCTGACAATGAGAAGCTAGGAGTGAAGGGAAAAGTTGATCCATCTTCGATGGAGATGATGATTTTTATCTACTGAACAAAGACAATAGTAATACAAGAAATGGTAATAGCCCTGTTTGTAGGAGTGCCCTCGTGATCTGGGGATACTGAGACTCAGCCGTGAGTTCACTAATTTTGCATGTAAATAAGTTAATTTGAGCGTTCTGGTCGAAGCCGGAGAACAGTAACGTTTTTGTCGACCCGATGTTGAAAAGACTACCAAAAGAACTGCTTTGGTAGAGACGGTGAAAAGCATGTAGAGCATTGTTTAGCCGCTGGCCAGTCGTTTTATAGCTTAGCTTTATTTTCCGTCGATATGTACTTCCGGACGAATGTTACATAGATGTTTTCATGGCGCTCCTGGGTGATTATTCTTTTTTAACATCATGACCGGCAGAACCGTTAACGAGCACTCCGCGCCGAGCAGATGCTCAAAGTAGCGCCCTTAACATGCCCTAACCGCCGGGGCGGAAGTGTAGTTCGAAACGCGAAAGCCTTCCGGATTTCCGTGAATAGCTTTTTAACCTAGTTAAGACCGAAAATTCACGAAACAGGAAGGGTGGGGGGATTCGCGGTCCCGTAATTTCCTGAGTGATGCGTGACCAAAAACACTTACAGATATATAGGATAACAAACAAAAACTAGTATTGTGCTCAAGAAAAAACAAAAAACATAAAAAATAACCGAAAAAGCCAAAAACAGTAAAAAAGTATAAAATCAGTAGAAATCATCCCCCAGACGAGATGTGATCCGACCCTCCCGTTTGTCGTTGTTAGATATATTGATGTTACAGGCATTAAAATCAGTCAGGATCGTTACGATCAATTTTGTGGCTCGTTTGTGAGGCTTGTACTGTAGGGTTATTTGAGTATTTAAGCACGTTAATGCTAATTTGCGCTCAATCCGGAAGGGTCTCGGGATTAGTGAAGAAGACTGATCCGGCAAGCAGTACAAGGAGTGACAAGAGGGGACTTAACGACAACAACAGTCGACTGTTGGGTATCGTTAACAAGTTTTGTATCCCTTTTGGTACAAAAAATAAGATATTAATCTGTGGGGGGCTCGACAGTGCTGCACTGTAGTGACCCTTCACCGAACTGCGAATTTCTGAGTTAAGCACCTTCATTCGGATATTGAACAAACCAGGAGGGGTATAGTATTACTAGTATCATTAATTATATAGCCTTTATTAATACTCCTATATCATTGTTCAGTGAAAAACACAGTAAAAGGACCGGTTTTTAGGGTCAAAATAGCGATATTTTGATCCCCCCACAAATCGCGATTTTTGAGATAACGATATTTTTTGAAAAGAAAAAAAGCGCTAAATTAGTGAGTTACATCATAGTTGTACTAGTGTTATAAGTAGAACCGGTTGAGTTTAGTTCAGAAGTGGTTGGAACTATTTGGGTATCAAAAAACTAAATTTCGCGACTTTTGTATAAACGAAACGCTATAAAATAAGAATTTTTTTTTGAAATTTTTGAGTTAGGACAGCAAAAATTGTTGTTCGGAAAACGTCCACAAGTGAATCGACAGGTTTTAAAATTCGTCTAACGATAACCTTCCGGGTTACAGAGAAATCGAACTTAACGTGTTTGATTTAGTGGATTCATCGATCCGGAGTGGTCCGAATAGCATAGTTTTTCGCAAAACTTTTCAGCTAGACCGTTTTAGATTGGGTTTTTTGCATTGAAATAGAAGAGAACAGGCCTTCTAAGCTCGGATCAATAATTTTTAGGTCGAAAAGAACAAAATTGCGAAAAAAGTTAGGCGGAACCTATAAGAGAGATATTTATTTTCATTTTAGAAAAAAGACGTTTTGGTTAATAACTTTGGAACTACTGGACAAATCCAGTTGATCTTAGTACCATTAGAACAGAAATTAGCCGAGCTTACTAATAGAAATATCAATTATTCAAAAAAGTAAGCGTGAAATTTTTTTAAGATTGTTTTTAGCAAATTCACTAATTTGGGAAGGTAGACCCTTCACGTTTTATAAATTTTTTTTGGAAAGTCCTTACACCCCTACCAAAGGGTAGTAACGGTTGAATAAAGCAACTTTACGCTGTTCTTGAAAAATGAATAATTTATAGAAAAATGAAGGCTAAGGGCACCAGAAAACCTTAGTCAAGTCGAAACTAGGCTAGCGATAAGACCCTTCACCGTTAGGGTGAATTGTCAAATAAGAGGCTTAACTTCAATCCGGAAGAGTCTTGGGAAAGACGAAACACCCTTCCTTTTTAATTCAAACAGCAAAAAAGCATCGGAGAACGTATACGGAAGGGTTTCGGGTGAGAATTTAAAAAGTCCCCGAGGGGCTATTTTTACACATCCGGAGAGGTCCCAATTTTGCCAATCCGGAGGGGTTCAATTTTGCCAATCCGGAGAGGTCTAACTTTGCCAATCCAGAAGGGTCTCATTTTTGCCTATCCGGAGGGGTCCTGTTTTTACCAATCCGGAGGGGTTCCCATTTTTGCCAATCCGGAGGGGTCCCTATTTTTGCCAATCCGAAGGGGTCCTATTTTTGTCAATCCGGAGGGGTCCCTATTTTTGCCAATCCGGAGGGGTCCCTATTTTTGCCAATCCGGAGGGGTCCTATTTTTGTCAATGCGGAGGGGTATTGTTTTGTCAAGACTTAAGAAGACGACAGAAAAGAAAGTAGTTAAAGGTTTTAGGTTATTAAGAGATAGGCTGGGAATAGGATAAAAAAAACCAAACCAAAACAAAACAGGTCTAAACTCGGATATTCGCGACACTAAGTCTAAATTGAACAAGAGTGTATAACTCATTGGTGTGGATTGGAATCCGAAACGTTTTTGAGAAAAGTGGTTGCCCTGAGGATTTTAGTAGGTCTAGCTCGGGCAGTCCGAAAGCAGATAGGTAACACAGGACTCGGTGGGTGCAATAGACGCCCATTTGAGAAAATTACTGCCTTCAAGTTTTGTCTGTTTGATGAAGCACCAAGCAGGGAAAGTTCTATCTTTAGAAACAAGTTCGACTATTGCATTGCGACTGACTAAAAGTACAAAGCACATACGTTTTTCATAGAAAATATTCTTATTTTTTTTCAATGTTGGTTTTAAATCAATATTAATTGTGCTTGATTGGGTAGTGAGAACACTATCTTTTAAATAGACTGATATCATCATACTGTGCTAGCTTCACGTTTTACAACTAATAATCAATTATCGTGATTAAATTGTATACACGCTGTACTGTGATAACATACAAGGATTCGTGGTCACTATTTAATAGAACTTTTGGAATTTATCGTGTTGTGTTATCATTATCAGTAGTCAGATCAGAAGGACACTAGCAATCGAATTGAGTGTATAAGCAGTAAGAAGTGATAAATTGAAAATGAATCTAGAAAGTCAAGGATACCTAAACTAGGTGATAGCTCCAGGAAATTCATACCTGGGAAACAGAGAAAAGCAACGACCGACCCTTTTGTGGAAAGGATCACACGAACCCGGACCGACAATGGGGAGACGGTTTCAGGCAGAATGGTTGAGACCAGGAGTCAAAAGTTCTTAGAAGAGCGAAAAGCATTGGTAGAAGTGGAGATTCATCCGAACCAGGCAATGGACGAGGACCAGGAAGTACATGGACCGGAGGGCAGAGGGAACAGAAGGCTGGCGAGTGAATCCACTCCGGTAGAACAAGGCCAAGATTTTGCCACCTCCACCGGGACACTGGACAAAACTATGATGGCAGGCGGGACTGAGAAACAGACAACGTCCTCATCGTTCTCAGAAAGAATGAGGAACACCTTAGGAAACATCTTTCCATTTACCATGGGAGCGGGTACAGGCGATGAAGGAGAATCCCAGGAGGAAGAAGAGGACGATGAAGAGCAAGCTAAAATTGGATCTCAAGTCAGCCTCAATAGTTCGACACAGGAGAATGAAGCTTACACCTACAGTGGGACTGGTACCATAGACCAATTTGGTGTAGTGAGGACAATAAGCAAAACCACAAACACATCAGGCCAGTCAGGAGACTTTAAGAGTATGACGAATTCGGAAATGCGAACTGGGGAGTATAGAAACACAGGGCTAAGCAACGCACCGGCGGATTCAGAGGTGGATAATGAAAAAACGTCGAGGCAGAGAATCAAAGCCCAAATCTCGACCAGCACCAAACTACCTGGGCTCGACAGGGTGACAGCGCCACTTGTGACGCCACTAGTGGAAACGGAGCATCAATTGATGAAGCCTTGACTAATATAGTGGGCAGTATAGGAGAACAGAATGAACAGATGTCCATAAGAATGAGTGAACTGGATAGGGCAGTCCACGTCGAGAGAAAAAGTCTGCGGGAAGAGATCAACCGCAACAGACAATAAGCTAGCAGAAGCAAAAAACGCTTGAAGGAGAGAACGGATGAAAATTTAGCGAAGAACCTGTCGCGATTGACTAGGGAGGCTGAGCAAAGAGAGTTACGATTAAGAGACGTCATGGAGAAGTTGAGAATTCAACAAGATCTGACTCTTGGGACTCTTGAAACGAAGATAGATGCGATGATGGAGAGGCGAACTCAGGCTATCTTCGATAGGTTGGACGGAGTGGAGCAAAAAGTGGGGAGTCGAACTCGGGAGAACCCAGTAGGGAACCGAGGGTGATTTTCAATGACCAACAAAATAGGAGAAGGACATATGGATCCACCAGAGGTAGGGGCAGTTCAGCAGGCTATGCCACAGGGGATAATAGAAAATGGTGCCCAAATATCAGAGGAAGTTCAACTGGCAACAGACAGACCTCAAACGAACAACAGATGCAAGGCACACATGCAACCTGGAGAGGTGATTCCAGGAACAGGAGTCATGCAAGCCCAGGGATGAGTCATGCGAGCCAAGGAAGAATCAATCCAAGTGATTCGGACGGAAGGGAAGTTCCAAGTGCAGAACCCTTATCAGGGGGCAATGATACTCAGGCAGGGCATTCAAGAGAAGCTACATTAATAGCCACAGCCTTTAATCTCTGAACAGGTCTTTGGAGACATTCCTTATGAGGTTATCTAGAACCAATGAACGTAGCGAAAAGTCCAGAAGGGTTTTTCAGAAACCAAGATGCTACAAAGACGAATCTGATAGCTGTATTGATACCTGGATAGAAGTGATGAAACTGCATTTTGAGGAAGGGGACTTGTCGGAAAGGCAAGAATGCAGTGCGCTTACCAGTAACTTGGAAGGGACAGTCCTAAACTGAGTGATGGCCAAAAAGCAGTACCAACGGGACACTGCTGAGAAAATCTTTGAAATCTTGTTAAACCGTTTTAGCTCAGGGGTGCAGGTACACCAAGCAATGATGCGCTTCGAGAAACGAAGACAATGAGAAGATGAGACGATAGACAAGTTTCTAGACGATTTGGAGATTCTGAGAAGGCGTAGCCGACCAGATGAGTCGAACAGAAAGATGAACCTGGCAGTAGCCTCAAAATTCATCAATGGTGTGAAGAATGATTAACTTCGAACATTGTTAGCAACGCATTACACACCACTATCAACCAATGCGCCAGCACCAGAGGATTTGAGGCTCAAGTCAAAAGAATATCTTTTGGTGAAACCTCCATCGAGATCTGGATATTACAAGAAAAATTATGGCAATTTAAACAACGGATCAGCAAACCAAGGGAACAGTTGGATGAGCTTCCTGGTGGTGGAGAATTTGGACGACGGCCACCAATTCATCTTGGGCAGAGATTTTGTCAGGGATTTTGACGTGATGATTGACTTGAAGAACGGTCTAATAAGGATTAGGAACCCGGACCGGAAGTATGTTAAGAAACCAATTAATAGTATAATAACAGATGAAAACCAGGTACCAATCTTTTTAGACAGAAAGGTAAAACTACAGTCGGGACAAGCGGTAATAGCAATTTTTAGAATGAGAAATTCAAATTCGTTAAGTGATAGTAAACAGGTTTGTTTGATACCGAATCCAAATAGTCAAAGTTCAGTGATTTTAGGCCGGACCTTCTCGGTAACTCGAAGCGGACTGTGTGTCAGTGTGTTATTGAACACACTGGATACCACGGTTTCAATCCAGCGTGGAAAGAAACTTGGTTATGCTTTGCCGATGAGGACCGACTATGAAGAGACACAAAACTTGAAGAGATATAGTGTGAAGACTGTCCTTATCATGCCAATAAAGATAAAATTTTTAAAAAAAGATTAATGAATTAAAATCTATTCATAAACTGTTTTCATTAAAGTCCGAAACGGACGAAGGTTTGTCGAGCTGTTCGAATTTTCCGGAACGCCCCTCGTCATATGAACTAGAAACTGACAATTTGGTTTTGCCAGAATTAGAACACTTGAAAGGGAAAATAGGTGAGGGTGATTTTGAATTTTTGCGGGCGGTTTTAAATCGGAACGCGGATGTATTTTCAAAACATAAGGCGGCTATCGGTTGCTGTTACTTCGTCGAACACAAAATCGAACTTGAGGAAGGCGCCGTTCCCCATAGGGAAGGCGCAAGACGAATGACGCCACATAAATCGGAAGCGTGCCGAGCGGAAATAGAAATGTTGCTCGAATACGACATGATAGAACCCTCAAAATTGCCATGGGCTTGAGGGGTAGTGATGGCGAAGAAGAAAAGGGGTATATTAGGTTTTGTTGCGACTTTCGCTATTTAAACGCGGTAACGATAAAAGATGCGTACCCGATACCGCGGATAGATGAGAGCCTCTCTAAACTTGGCGATGCCAAGTTCTTCATCACATTGTACTTGGGTTCTGCCTTCTGGCAGGTCCCTTTGCGTAAGAACGATAGAGAAAAGACCGGATTCGCATGCGAGCTGGGATTGTAACAGTGGAAGTGGATGCCCTACGGCTTGTGCAACGCAACAGCCACTTTTCAAAGACTGATGGCTCATGCTTTGACCAGAGTGACGAAGAAGTATGGGAATCTTGAGATGTGCTACGTGGATGACGTGGTCATATCAACACCAACCCTGGAAAACCACATTGATCGGCTTGATGAGGTCTTTGATTGCATGAAGAGAGCAGGCTTAAAATGCAAACCATCGAAATGCGAGATACTGAGGGATTCGATCAAGTATCTAGGAAGAATGGTGGACAGGCATGGTGTGAGGCGGGACCCGGAAGCAGTAGAAGCTGTGTTGACATGGAAGGCTCCCAGAACAGACACACAGCTCATGAGCTTCCTAGGGTTTGCCAATTATTACCGTGAGTTCATAAAAGGATATGCAGACAAGGTGTATCCGATGCAGAAGCTGATGCGCAACAAAGGAAAGAATTTCGAATGGAGCGATGAAGCTCAAACGGCCTTTGAGAACATAAAGCGGGAGCTGTGCGAAGCGCCAAGGCTAGACATGCCTACTGAAAAGGGCATGTATGTTCTTGGCACAGACGCATCAGTAGTAACCATCTCGGGAATACTGCATCAGGAGCAGGAATGGAATGGGAGAACCGTTCTCCTTACCATTGCATATGGCAGTAAGGTGTTAAGTGACACTGAGATGAAATATGGTGCACCAAAGGCAGAATCGTTTGCAGTAGTCAAATATGTGGATAAGTACTGCGCATACTTGGGGAGCGCTCCCTTTAAGCTACGCGTGGACAACAGGGCGTTACTGGTTAAAGACATACCCGATGGATCAGAGTTATGTTGGAAGATGGATAGTGAGATTAGATGGCTATCACATGATAATCGAGCACAGGATACGTGACAAACACCAGAATGCTGACAGCCTCAGCTAGAAAACCGAGTTCTATGAAAGATTGGAACAGAAGCAAGCCAATCAGGCAGAAATCAAGGAAGGATTCTCGTTTCTGGATAAAGAAACCCATGAAGCACTTCCCTTGACGAGATGGTTGGATAAGTCTGGACATCCAATCCCAGGACATCCTGAGTTACCTGTAGAAAAAGTAGCCGAGATAAAGATTTTATCCCAGAAGGACCCGGTGCCATTGGACTTTTTGCTGCGCTTGAACCTGGTCCAGCAGGAACTCTCTCGCATGAACATTAACAGCCTCTCATTTTTGGATATAACGATGCAGGTCACACCGCAAGTGATGCGGATGCTGGGTGGATTGTTAGAGAGAGAAGTGACCAGAGATGGCCCCGAGTGGGCAGCAGCACTGGCATCACTGAGATTCAGTGAGAAGGTGAAGATCATGCCATCCAGACGATAACACAAAGAAAACGAAAGGGATTGTAGGACAATAATTCAGCAACTAGTATCCTCAATACCCCACGAGGTTTTAACCAGTACTTCATACGGTCGGAAAGACCAGGGAAACGATACGCAAAAGAAAACCGTTACCTTTGTGGACCAGGATAAAGAAGGTGAGAAGGTTGAATGAAACCTGGTACAAGATTGTTTGTCCGGGGAGACGAATGATGAGAAGAACCAGAGAGCACAAGATCAACGCCCGGAACAAGAAAGTTTGTCCGGGGAGTCTGATGTAGATGAAAAAATTCCTGATGAGAAACAGGACCTGGAGAATAAGGTTTTGTCCGAGGAGTTCAGATGGATCTGGAGGAGGGGACGTGCTCTATTGCCGAATCTTCAATGGATGACAACTCCCGGAACTCAGGAATCGACACCTTCTCAGACAGGAACTCAAGCTCAGGATCGGAACTGTCAGAGCTAGCGAATCACGCACTGCTAGTGGAGACTCGAGAAAGGAATCTGGACACGGAGGTATATCAAGACCCTGACAGTGATCGCTACCTCAAACCAGGTGGAAGAGTCTTTGATAACGCAGCGGATGATCTGTAAACAATAGCGTTATCGAAACGTTCGATAAGTCTGTTGCCACAAAAAGAGGTAGTCAGGACTGATCTTCAGCCATTCGAACAGGAAACACAGCCATTGGGAAAGAATTGGTGCGTTAAGATGGAAGAAGATACGCATCAGCCCAATGAGCTGAATAGTCAGATGAGGGTCATGAAGACGTACTTGAAGGCAAGATACAGATTCTCGGACCTACTAGGAGCACAAAGAAATGGCCGCATGACAAGCAACCTGAAAAGGTGGATCGAAAATGGTGCTCCGGACAAAGGAGACCTCGAGGAAGACAGTTACCGCATTCTGCGACAGTACTTTATGCAGAAAGAGGGAAGGTTATATCTGAACAAGGACGGGATCGTGGCTTGCAAGAGAAGAGAAGAGAACAAAGTCCTCTACAAATACAATGCGATAGTGTTGCCGCAACTCTATCAAACAGAACTTTTATTCAGGTCACATGATCTGATGGGCCGTCAGGGAATCGACAAAGTATACCAGAGGATTCTGAAACGCTTTGAATGGCCTGGAATGAAAAAGGCATGTGAGAAGTGGGTCACAGCATGCTTGTCCTGCCAACAGGTCAAGGATCCAAGGAAGTTGCGATTTCCTTTGCAGTCGATCGAGTCATCTGAATTTAACGAGGTGGTTTAGATTGATCACCAAAAGATATGCATGATACAGAGTGGTTATAATCAAGTCTTAGTCATGATAGATCACTTCACGAAGTATGCAGAGGCCGTGCCCTGCATAACTGCCTCAGCAGAAGAGACTTGCGATCACCTAATCAACACGTGGATAGCAAGACATGGTTGTCCGATGACGTTTCAATCGGATAACGGAACAGCTTTCGTGGGAGAACTTACAAAAGAGCTAATGCGACGTTCGCAGGTGGCTCAGGCCTACTCCGCGACATACCATCCCCAGATGAATGGCTTACTGGAAAGGCAAAATAGAACGTTAGTGTCGATGCTGTGGGTATATTGTTCCAGGTACATGACCGATTGGGACAGATATCTTCCACAAGTGATGGGAGCTTACAATAGCACGCAACATTCCACCACCGGAGTTAGTCCACGCATGATGCTAATCGGACACGAGAAGTCTTTGCCCTTGACTTTCTTCTACCAGAGTATGAGGGTAAGAAGACGTCACCACAGGTCTATGTAAGGGATGTAATAAGACGTCAACAGGAGTTAAACGACTTATGTAGACGAAATACTCAGCAGGCACAGGCAAGGCAGAGGAAAAGATTTGACAAAAAAGCAGCTGGTGCAAAAGCTTATTCGGTAGGGGACTACATATGGGTATTTGAGAACGTCATACCACCGAAAGGAACAAAAAAGCTCCTAAAAAAGTGGAGGGGACGGTTCATGATTACGGAGGTGCACCAGGAGGGACGCTTTTATAGACTGAGTACTGACCGAGCCGCTCATTACGAAAACATTAAGCCACACAACCCATCGACAGAAGATTGGTGTAACCTGCAGACATCGAAGAGGGGGATTACTTGATGATCGACCCCGCCTGTGAGGTCAACGAGAAGGCCACCAGGGAAAAGAACGATGGGAATGAAGTCGTAGAGGAAGGAACAATTCCACCACTGGATCTGGATCCAAACGAAGTGATTGAAGCGGATGAAGAAACCTTACCCTACGCAGAGGAGGACTGGCAAGACCCTGAACAAAGGGAGGTTCCCAAGAAATTGGAACCGGATCTTCCGTTCACGATACAGACTCGACAGAATGACAGGAAAAGATCCAAGAAGAAATATAACCCTTACGGCGACGACTTTGTAGTAGACAGGATAGATCTAAATAAGATAGTGGAAGAAGTAGTAGGTCTAGAAGACATAACTGTGTCACAGGACATTGACATAGTCGATTATCACGACGAGGAATGGATCGAGGACCGGTCGAAACACGAGGTAGAATTCGACGACAAGCAACAGCAGTCATACGAACAAGAGTTGACGAATCTGCGTGTCTTGGAGTGGTTGGACGAAATGACGTCGGACCCAAAGGAGACCAGTGTCACGATTCAAGATGTAGATCGTGAAAGCATGCAATACAGGAAAACCGAACAAGAAGATCCTTCCTGGGCTGCCCAGGAAGGGCGACTACTCATTCCGGCTTCCAATCTCGACTTGATATCCGGTATGCGATCGACGGGGACGTCGATGGATATTTTTGTCCGGGGAGTGGGGGTAGGACTTACCCACACTGAAGATTTATTAATAAAAAAATTAAAAATAGCAAGAGAGACAGGAGATTTAGAAGCGGAAACAGGCGAGGACCCTAAGAAACCGGTAATAGGGAGGGTAGTTGAGTCATATTTTAACTTACCGAATGAATATTCAAGTAGCATAATACTAACAGACAGCAATTTCATTCCCAAATAGAACATGTGCGATAGCAATTACAGCAGACATGAGTTTTAAGACAGCGTTAGCAGCAGATTTTGAGAGAGAATATAAAAACATAGAATTCCTTTGGAAGCAAAACCAGGAAGAGGGGGCGTAGCAGCCTTGTGACATTCGACCAGAATGGACCAAAATGCAGATTCAACATATTCGAAATTTTAGCAATTAACCTTCCGAATTGACAGTTTTAAGAGATTAACAACGTTTTTGGGACGATTAGTCAAACGGTGAAGGTCAAGATATTCTGGTATTTTGAAATTTTAAAAATTCGAAGGATGATGTCATATTTCTGAGAAACGTCAGAAACGGCCATTTTGGCAGAAAAACGGAGAAAAACACAACAACATTAGTTGCGATAGCGATAACAACGAGAATTGTGATTGAAAAACAACAACAGATTGCAGAAGTAGCAGAGACCATTCCGAGTTGCAACTATTGTGTCGCTACAATAATTGCAAGGCCGTTGCGAACAACGGTGAAGGGTGGAAGACAGCCTTCCGGAAGGAAGATAAAGGTCTTATTACCCCGGATTCAAGAATCCGGAGGGGTCTCGGGACTGGAACTTTTATCACCTTATATAAACTTTTAGCTTCCCGATTATGTCCTGAATTGAATTTAATTAACATCTGAATTCATTTTGCTAGGATGAGAATCTAGGAGTTGGGGGAAAGGGTTGATCCATCTTCGATGGAGATGATGATTTTTATCTACTGAACAAAAACAATAATAATTCAATAAATAATAGTAGCCCTGTTTTTACGAGTGACCTCGTGTTCTGGGGATACTGAGACCCAGCCATGAGCTCCTTATTTCTGCATGTAATCTAGTTAATTTGAGTGTTTTGACCGAAGCCGAAAGCAGTAACGTTTTTGTCGACCCGGTGTTGGAAAGACCACCAAAAGTATTGGCTTGGTAGAGACGGTGAAACGCATGTAGAGCTCTGTTTAGACGTTGGCCAGTCGTCTTAGAACCTAGCTTTATTTTCCGTCGATATGTATCTTCCGGGCGAATGTTACATAGATGCTTTTATGGCGCTTTGATCGGCAGAACCGTTAACGAGCACTCCGCGCCGAGCGGATGCTCACATTAACGCCCTTAATAGGCCAAAACCGCCGGGGCGAAAGGGTAGTTCGGAACGCGGAAGCCTTCCGGATTTCCGTGAATAGCTTTTTAACCTAGTTAAGACCGAAAATTCACGAACCAGGAAGGGTGGGGGGATTCGCGGTCCCGTCATCTTCCGAGTGGTCCGTGACCAAAAACACTTAAAGATATATAGGATACCAAACAAAAACTAGTATAGTGCCCAAGAAAAAACAAAAACATAAAAAATAACCGAAAAAGCCAAAAACAGTAAAAAAGTATAAAATCAGTAGAAATCATCCCCCAGACGAGATGTGATCCGACCCTCCCGTTTGTTGTTGTTAGATATATTGATGTTACAGGCATTAAAATCAGTCAGGATCGTTACGATCAATTTTGTGGCCCGTTTGTGAGGCTTGTACTGTAGGGTTATTTGAGTATTTAAGCACGTTAATGCTAATTTGCGCTCAATCCGGAAGGGTCTCGGGATTAGTGAAGAAGACTGATCCGGCAAGCAGTACAAGGATTGACAAGAGGGGACTCAACGACAACAACAGTCGACTGTTGGGTACCGTTAACAAGTTTTATATCCCTTTTGGTACAAAAATTAAGATAGTAATCTGTTGGTGGCTCGACAGTGCTGCACTGTAGTGACCCTTCACCGAACTGCGAATATCCGAGTTAAGCACCTTAATTCGGATATTAAACAAACCCGGAGGGGTATAGTATTACTAATATTATTACTTATATAGCCTATATTAATACTCCTATATCGTTTTTCAGTGAAAAACACAGAAAGCAGACCGGTTTTTAGGGTCAAAATAGCGTTATTTTGATCCCCCCACAAATCGCGATTTCTGAGATATCGATAATTTTTGAAACGAAAAAACAAAGCACTAAATTAGTGTGTTACATCGTAACTGCACTACTATAATAGATAGAACCGGTTAAGTTTAGTTCGGAAGTGGTTGGAACTATTTTGGAACCAAAAACCGAATTTTCGTGAATTTTGAGAAAACGGAACACTATAAATTCAGAAATTTTTTTTGAAATTTTTGAGTTAGGACAGTAAAAATAGTTGCTCGGACAACGTCGACTAGTGAATCTACAGATTCTAGAACCCGCATCCCGGAAGCCTTCCGGGTTGCAGAGAAATCGAACTTAACGTGTTTGATTTGGTGGATTCATCAATCCGGAGTGGTCTAGGGAGCATAGTTTTTCGCAAATTTTTTCAACTAAAGCGTTTTAGATCGGTTCTTTTGCGTTGAACTAGAAGAGTATAGGCCTTCTGAGCTCGGATCAATAAATTTTAGGTCGAAAAGAACAGAATTGCGGAAAAAGTTAGGCGGAATCTATAAGAGAGAAATTTTTGTTTTTAGAAAAAAGACTTTGGAACTACTGGACAGATCCAGTTGATCTTGGTACTAATAGATCAGAAATTAGCTGAGCTTACTGATAGGGACAAAAGTTTTTCGAAAAAGTAAGCGTGAAAATTTTTTGAGATTGTTTTTAGCAAATTCACCAATTTGGGGGGGGGGGGGGTAGACCCTTCACCTTTTATAAAATTTTTTTAGGAAAGCCCTTACACCCCTACCAAAAGGTAATAGCGGTTGAATAAAGTAATTTTAGGCTGTTCTAGACGACAAGGGAAGGCTAAAGGCACAAGAAAACCTTAATCGAGCCGAAGTTAGGCTAGCGATAAGACCCTTCACCGTTAGCGTGAATTGTCAAATAAGAGGCTTAACTTCAATCCGGAAGGGTCTAGGAAAGCATTACATAACCTTCCTAGTTAATTTAAAAAGCATAATATCATCGGAGAACGTACCCGGAGGGGTATAGGTTGAAAAAAGGAAATCTCCGAAAAGCTACTTTTACAAAACCAGAGGGCTCTCAATCCGGAGGGGTCCAAATTTTTTTTCAAATTCGGAGGGGTCCCAATCCGGAGGGGTTTTGTTTTCACAAAACTGGAGGGGTCGCAATCTGGAGTGATCATTTATTTGCTAACTCAGAGGGGTCCCAATCCGGAGGGGTCTCAATTTTGCCAATGCGGAAGGGTCCTATTTTTGCCAATCCGGAGGGGTATTATATTATTAAAGGACTTAGGTAAACAGAAGAAAGACTACAGTGAGAGGTATTAGGTTAATAGCAGACAGGCTAGGAATCAGTGACTGCACTGGTAACTTGCCTTTCAATAAAGACCAGACCAAAACAAAACAGGTCCGAACTCGGATATTCGCGACACTAAGTCTGAACTAAAAAGAGCGTAATTCATTGGCGTGGATTGAAACCCAATACGTTTTTGTGAAAAGTGACTGCCCTGAGGATTTTAGAAGGAGAACTTACAAAAGAGCTAATGCGACGTTCGCAGGTGGCTCAGACCCACTCCGCGACATACCATCCCCAGATGAATGGCTTACTGGAAAGGCAAAATAGAACGTTAGTGTCGATGCTGTGGGTATATTGTTCCAGGTACATGACCGATTGGGACAGATATCTTCCACAGGTGATGGGAGCTTACAATAGCACGCAACATTCCACCACCGGAGTTAGTCCACGCATGATGCTAATCGGACACGAGAAGTCTTTGCCCTTGACTTTCTTCTACCAGAGTATGAGGGTAAGAAGACGTCACCACAGGTCTATGTAAGGGATGTAATAAGACGTCAACAGGAGTTAAACGACTTATGTAGACGAAATACTCAGCAGGCACAGGCAAGGCAGAGGAAAAGATTTGACAAAAAAGCAGCTGGTGCAAAAGCTTATTCGGTAGGGGACTACATATGGGTATTTGAGAACGTCATACCACCGAAAGGAACAAAAAAGCTCCTAAGAAAGTGGAGGGGACGGTTCATGATTACGGAGGTGCACCAGGAGGGACGCTTTTATAGACTGAGTACTGACCGAGCCGCTCATTACAAAAACATTAAGCCACACAACCCATCGACAGAAGATTGGTGTATACCTGCAGACATCGAAGAGGGGGATTACTTGATGATCGACCCCGCCTGTGAGGTCAACGAGAAGGCCACCAGGGAAAAGAACGATGGGATTGAAGTCGTAGAGGAAGGAACAATTCCACCACTGGATCTGGATCCAAACGAAGTGATTGAAGCGGATGAAGAAACCTTACCCTACGCAGAGGAGGACTGGCAAGACCCTGAACAAAGGGAGGTTCCCAAGAAATTGGAACCGGATCTTCCGTTCACGATACAGACTCGACAGAATGACAGGAAAAGATCCAAGAAGAAATATAACCCTTACGGCGACGACTTTGTAGTAGACAGGATAGTTCTAAATAAGATAGTGGAAGAAGTAGTAGGTCTAGAAGACATAACTGTGTCACAGGACATTGACATAGTCGATTATCACGACGAGGAATGGATCGAGGACCGGTCGAAACACGAGGTAGAATTCGACGACAAGCAACAGCAATCCTACGAACAAGAGTTGACGAATCTGCGTGTCTTGGAGTGGTTGGACGAAATGACGTCGGACCCAAAGGAGACCAGTGTCACGATTCAAGATGTAGATCGTGAAAGCATGCAATACAGGAAAACCGAACAAGAAGATCCTTCCTGGGCTGCCCAGGAAGGGCGACTACTCATTCCGGCTTCCAATCTCGACTTGATATCCGGTATGCGATCGACGGGGACGTCGATGGATATTTTTGTCCAGGGAGTGGGGGTAGGACTTACCCACACTGAAGATTTATTAATAAAAAAATTAAAAATAGCAAGAGAGACAGGAGATTTAGAAGCGGAAACAGGCGAGGACCCTAAGAAACCGGACATAGGGAGGGTAGTTGAGTCATATTTTAACTTACCGAATGAATATTCAAGTAGCATAATACTAACAGACAGCAATTTCATTCACAAATAGAACATGTGCGATAGCAATTACAGCAGATATGAGTTTTAAGACAGCGTTAGCAGCAGATTTTGAGAGAGAATATAAAAACATAGAATTCCTTTGGAAGCAAAACCAGGAAGAGGGGGCGTAGCAGCCTTGTGACATTCGACCAGAATGGACCAAAATGCAGATTCAACATATTCGAAATTTTAGCAATTAACCTTCCGAATTGACAGTTTTAAGAGATTAACAACGTTTTTGGGACGATTAGTCAAACGGTGAAGGTCAAGATATTCTGGTATTTTGAAATTTTAAAAATTCGAAGGATGATGTCATATTTCTGAGAAACGTCAGAAACGGCCATTTTGGCAGAAAAACGGAGAAAAACACAACAACATTAGTTGCGATAGCGATAACAACGAGAATTGTGATTGAAAAACAACAACAGATTGCAGAAGTAGCAGAGACCATTCCGAGTTGCAACTATTGTGTCGCTACAATAATTGCAAGGCCGTTGCGAACAACGGTGAAGGGTGGAAGACAGCCTTCCGGAAGGAAGATAAAGGTCTTATTACCCCGGATTCAAGAATCCGGAGGGGTCTCGGGACTGGAATTTTTATCATCTTATATAAACGTTTAGCTTCCCGATTATGTCCTGAATTGAATTTTATTAACATCTGAATTCATTTTGCTAGGATGAGAAGCTAGGAGTTGGGGGAAAGGGTTGATCCATCTTCGATGGAGATGATGATTTTTATCTACTGAACAAAAACAATAATAATTCAATAAATAGTAGTTGCCCTGTTTTTACGAGTGACCTCGTGTTCTGGGGATACTGAGACCCAGCCATGAGCTCCTTATTTCTGCATGTAATCTAGTTAATTTGAGTGTTTTGACCGAAGCCGAAAGCAGTAACGTTTTTGTCGACCCGGTGTTGGAAAGACCACCAAAAGTATTGGCTTGGTAGAGACGGTGAAACGCATGTAGAGCTCTGTTTAGACGTTGGCCAGTCGTCTTAGAACCTAGCTTTATTTTCCGTCGATATGTATCTTCCGGGCGAATGTTACATAGATGCTTTTATGGCGCTTTGATCGGCAGAACCGTTAACGAGCACTCCGCGCCGAGCGGATGCTCACATTAACGCCCTTAATAGGCCAAAACCGCCGGGGCGAAAGGGTAGTTCGGAACGCGGAAGCCTTCCGGATTTCCGTGAATAGCTTTTTAACCTAGTTAAGACCGAAAATTCACGAACCAGGAAGGGTGGGGGGATTCGCGGTCCCGTCATCTTCCGAGTGGTCCGTGACCAAAAACACTTAAAGATATATAGGATACCAAACAAAAACTAGTATAGTGCCCAAGAAAAAACAAAAACATAAAAAATAACCGAAAAAGCCAAAAACAGTAAAAAAGTATAAAATCAGTAGAAATCATCCCCCAGACGAGATGTGATCCGACCCTCCCGTTTGTTGTTGTTAGATATATTGATGTTACAGGCATTAAAATCAGTCAGGATCGTTACGATCAATTTTGTGGCCCGTTTGTGAGGCTTGTACTGTAGGGTTATTTGAGTATTTAAGCACGTTAATGCTAATTTGCGCTCAATCCGGAAGGGTCTCGGGATTAGTGAAGAAGACTGATCCGGCAAGCAGTACAAGGATTGACAAGAGGGGACTCAACGACAACAACAGTCGACTGTTGGGTACCGTTAACAAGTTTTGTATCCCTTTTGGTACAAAAATTAAGATAGTAATCTGTTGGTGGCTCGACAGTGCTGCACTGTAGTGACCCTTCACCGAACTGCGAATATCCGAGTTAAGCACCTTAATTCGGATATTAAACAAACCCGGAGGGGTATAGTATTACTAATATTATTACTTATATAGCCTATATTAATACTCTTATATCGTTTTTCAGTGAAAAACACAGAAAGCAGACCGGTTTTTAGGGTCAAAATAGCGTTATTTTGATCCCCCCACAAATCGCTAATTTTTGAAACGAAAAAACAAAGCACTAAATTAGTGTGTTACATCGTAACTGCACTACTATAATAGATAGAACCGGTTAAGTTTAGTTCGGAAGTGGTTGGAACTATTTTGGAACCAAAAACCGAATTTTCGTGAATTTTGAGAAAACGGAACACTATAAATTCAGAAAATTTTTTTGAAATTTTTGAGTTAGGACAGTAAAAATAGTTGCTCGGACAACGTCCACTAGTGAATCTACAGATTCTAGAACCCGCATCCCGGAAGCCTTCCGGGTTGCAGAGAAATCGAACTTAACGTGTTTGATTTGGTGGATTCATCAATCCGGAGTGGTCTAGGGAGCATAGTTTTTCGCAAATTTTTTCAACTAAAGCGTTTTAGATCGGGTCTTTTGCGTTGAACTAGAAGAGTATAGGCCTTCTGAGCTCGGATCAATAAATTTTAGGTCGAAAAGAACAGAATTGCGGAAAAAGTTAGGCGGAATCTATAAGAGAGAAATTTTTTGATTTTAGAAAAAAGACGTTTTGGTGAATAACTTTGGAACTACTGGACAGATCCAGTTGATCTTGGTACTAATAGATCAGAAATTAGCTGAGCTTACTGATAGCGACAAAAGTTTTTCGAAAAAAAAGCGTGAAAATTTTTTGAGATTGTTTTTAGCAAATTCACCAATTTGGGGGGGGGGGGGGTAGACCCTTCACGTTTTATAAAAATTTTTTAGGAAAGCCCTTACACCCCTACCAAAAGGTAAGAGCGGTTGAATAAAGTAATTTTAGGCTGTTCTAGACGACAAGGGAAGGCTAAAGGCACAAGAAAACCTTAATCGAGCCGAAGTTAGGCTAGCGATAAGACCCTTCACCGTTAGCGTGAATTGTCAAATAAGAGGCTTAACTTCAATCCGGAAGGGTCTAGGAAAGCATTACATAACCTTCCTAGTTAATTTAAAAAGCATAATATCATCGGAGAACGTACCCGGAGGGGTATAGGTTGAAAAAAGGAAATCTCCGAAAAGCTACTTTTACAAAACCAGAGGGCTCTCAATCCGGAGGGGTCCAAATTTTTTTTCAAATTCGGAGGGGTCCCAATCCGGAGGGGTTTTGTTTTCACAAAACTGGAGGGGTCGCAATCTGGAGTGATCATATATTTGCTAACTCAGAGGGGTCCCAATCCGGAGGGGTCTCGATTTTGCCAATCCGGAAGGGTCCTATTTTTGCCAATCCGGAGGGGTATTATATTATTAAAGGACTTAGGTAAACAGAAGAAAGACTACAGTGAGAGGTATTAGGTTAATAGCAGACAGGCTACGAATCAGTGACTGCACTGGTAACTTGCCTTTCAATAAAGACCAGACCAAAACAAAACAGGTCCGAACTCGGATATTCGCGACACTAAGTCTGAACTAAAAAGAGCGTAATTCATTGGCGTGGATTGAAACCCAATACGTTTTTGTGAAAAGTGACTGCCCTGAGGATTTTAGTAGGTCTAGTTCGGGCAGTCCGAAGGCAGATGGGTAACACAGTACTCGGTGGGTGCAATAGACGCCCACTTGAGAGAATCACTGCCTTCAAAGTTTTGTCTGCTTGGTGCAGCACCAAGCAGGGAAAGCTTTTTCTTGAAAAGACAAGTTCGACTATTGTACTGCGACCGACTAAAAGTACAATACACATACGTTTTTATAGAGGTATTCATATACGGACCAGGCCACGTTTTGGTGAATAACTTTGGAGCTACTGGACAGATCCAGTTGATCTTGGTACCAATAGATCAGAAATTAGCTGAGCTTACTGATAGGGACAAAAGTTTTTCGAAAAAGTAAGCGTGAAAATTTTTTGAGATTGTTTTTTTTAGTAAATTCACCAATTTGGGGGGGGGGGGGGGGGTAGACCCTTCACGTTTTATAAAAAATTTTTAGGAAAGCCCTTACACTCCTACCAAAAGGTAATAGCGGTTGAATAAAGTAACTTTAGGCTGTTCTAGACGACAAGGGAAGGCTAAAGGCACAAGAAAACCTTAATCGAGCCGAAGTTAGGCTAGCGATAAGACCCTTCACCGTTAGCGTGAATTGTCAAATAAGAGGCTTAACTTCAATGCGGAAGGGTCTAGGAAAGCATTATATACCCTTCCTAGTTAATTTAAAAAGCATAATAGCATCGGAGAACGTACCCGGAGGGGTATAGGTTGAAAAAAGGAAATCTCCGAAAAGCTAATTTTACAAAACCAGAGAGCTCCCAATCCGGAGGGGTCCAAATTTTTTTTCAAATTCGGAGGGGTCCCAATCCGGAGGGGTTTTGTTTTCACAAAACCGGAGGGGTCCCAATCTGGAGTGATCTTATATTTGCTAACTCAGAGGGGTCCCAATCCGGAGGGGTCTCAATTTTGCCAATGCGGAAGGGATCTATTTTTGCCAATCCGGAGGGGTATTATATTATTAAAGGACTTAGGTAAACAGAAGAAAGACTACAGTGAGAGGTATTAGGTTAATAGCAGACAGGCTAGGAATCAGTGACTGCACTGGTAACTTGCCTTTCAATAAAGACCAGACCAAAACAAAACAGGTCCGAACTCGGATATTCGCGACACTAAGTCTGAACTAAAAAGAGCGTAATTCATTGGCGTGGATTGAAACCCAATACGTTTTTGTGAAAAATGACTGCCCTGAGGATTTTAGTAGGTCTAGTTTGGGCAGTCCGAAGGCAGATAGATAACACAGTACTCGGTGGGTGCAATAGACGCCCACTTGAGAAAATCACTGCCTTCAAAGTTTTGTCTGCTTGGTGCAGCACCAAGCAGGGAAAGCTTTTTCTTTAAAAGACAAGTTCGACTATTGTACTGCGACCGACTAAAAGTACAATACACATACGTTTTTTATAGAGGTATTCATATTCTATCATTATATATTTTTTTTGTTTTTGATTTTAAAATCAACATAATTTGTGCTTGATTGGGTAGTGAGTACACTATCTTTTAAATTGACTGATAACATCACATTGTGCTAGTACTCAGATCTTACGACCGATGATCGGTTTGTGTGAATAAATTATATACGAGCTGTACTCTGATAACATACAGGGATTCGTGGTCACTATTTAATAGAATCTTGTGAAATTTATTGTGTTGTGTCATTATTATTGATAGTCAAACTATAAGGTCACTAGCAATCGAATTGAGTGTATAGGCATTAAGAAGTGACAAATTGAGAATGAGTCTAGACAGGTCAAGGATACCTAAGCGAGGTAATATCTCTAGGAAATTCATACCTAGAAAGCAAAGAAAAACAATGACCGACCCTTTTGTGGATCGGATCAAACAAGCCCAGACCGACAAAGGGGAGATGGTTTCAGGCAGAATGGTTGAAACGAGGAGTCAGAAGTCCTCAGAAGAGCGACAAGAAATGTTAGAAGTGGAGGTCAATACGGACCAGGCCATGAATGACAACCAGGAAGTACATGGACTGGAAGGGAGAGGCAGAAGGCTGGCGAGTGAATCTACTCCGGTAGAACAAGGCCATGATTTTGCCACTTCCACCGGGAATTGGACCGAGAGGAGATGTCGGAACTGTCCGACATCTCAACTGAAATAGTGGGAAATATGATGGCAGGCGGGACTGAGAAACAGACAACGTCCTCATCGTTCTCAGAAAGAATGAGGAACACCTTAGGAAACATCTTCCATTCACCATGGGAGCGGGCACAGTAAATGAAGGTGAATCCCAGGAGGAAGAAGAGGAGGAAGACGAGCAAGTGGATTTTGGATCTCAAGTCAGCCTCAATAGTTCGACCCAGGAGAATGAGGCATACGTCGAAAGAGAGACTGGAACCATGGACAAATTTAATGTGGTGAGAACGATAAGCAAAGAGGTAAACACACCGGGCCAGTCGAGAGGCTTCGCGATTATGACAAATTCAGAGCCGCGAACTGGGGAGAGTAGAAACAAAGGGCTAGGCAACGCATTGGCGGATCCTGAAGTGAATAATGAAAAGACGTCAAGGCAGAGAGTCAAGGCCCGAATCTCGACCAGCACGAAGCTACCTGGGACCGACAGGGTTACACCGCCACTAGTGACGCCACTCGTGGATAACGGGGCAGCACTAGAAGAAGCCTTGAACAACATAGTGGGCAGTATAGGAGAACAAAATGAACAGATGTCCATAAGAGTGAGTGAACTAGAAAGAGCAGTTCACATTGAAAGAGAAAGTCTGCGGGAAGGAATAAACCGCAATAGACAAGAAGTTGGTAGGAGCAAAAAACGCTTGAAAGAAAGAACGGACGAGCACATAGCGAAGAATTTGTCGCGAATGACAAGAGAAGCGGAACAGAGAGAGTTACGCTTAAGAGACGACATGGAGAAGTTAAGAATTCAGCAAGAGCAGTCTCTTGGGACTCTTGACACAAAGATAGATGCGATGATGGAGAGGCGAACTCAGGCTATCATGGATTGGTTGGACGGGCTACTAGGCAGTAAGAGTGGACCAAAAGAAGAGTGGACCTAACCGAACTCGGGAGGTGCCAGCAGGGAGCCGAAGGTGAACTTCAATGACCATCAAAGGAGGAGGACATATGGATCCACCAGAGGTAGAGGCAGTTCATCAGGCTATGCCACGAGGGATAATAGAACATGGGGCCCGAACAGTAGAGCAAGTTCAACGGGGAACAGACAGACCTCTAACGAACGACCAACGCAAGGCACACACGCGACTGGGAGAAGTGATTCCGGTAACAGGAGACATGCGAGCCCAGGGAGGAGTCATGTGGGCCAAGGGGGAAACACTCACGGCGATTCGGATTGCAGTGATGCACCGAATACAGAGCCTTTGACAAGGTGTGAGGACACTCAGGCGGGGCACTCGAGAGATGCTACGGCAATGGCCACAGCCTTTGAACCTCTAAACAGGTCTTTCGAGACATTCCTTACAAGGTTATCCAAAACCAATGAACGCAGTGAGAAGTCCAGAAGAGTCTTTAAGAAACCAAGATGCTATAAAGACGAATCTGATGGCTGTAATGATACCTGGATAGAGGTAATGAAACTGCATTTCGAGGAAGAGGACTTGTCGGAAAGCCAAGAATGCAGTGCGCTCACCAGTAACTTGAAAGGGACAGCCCTGAACTGTGTCTTGGCCAAGAAGCAATATCAGCGTGACACAGCCGAGAAAATCTTCGAAATCTTGTTAAACCGTTTTGGATCAGGGGTGCAGGGGCACCAAGCGATGATGCGCTTCGAGAAACGGAGGCAACGGGAAGATGAAACGATAGACAAGTTTCTAGATGACTTGGAAATGTTGAGAAGACGCAGCCAACCGGATGAGTCGAACCGAAGGATGAACCTGGCAGTAGCCTCAAAATTCATCGATGGTGTGAAGAATGATGAACTTCGAACAATGCTAGCAACGCATTACACACCACTATCAATCAATGCGCCAACACCAGAGGAGTTGAGGCTCAAGTCAAAAGAATATTTTTTGTTGAAACCTCCTTCGAGATCTGGATACTATAAGAAAAATTATGGCAATTTTAACAACGGATCAGCAAACCAAGGGAACAACTGGTACAAACCGAGGGATGATATGGACAAGAGACGCTCTTGTGCCAATTGCAGTTCAACGGACCATCAAGTGTCAGCATGCCCAACTTACAAACAAGGCATGAAAGCAATAGGCTTTAGCCTCGAGGACGAAGATGCGTCAGAAGTTGACCATGAGGATTTCATGAGAGGAGTAATTGCGAAATTCGGCCCGAGGTGTTTCTTTTGCAACTTGGAAGGTCATTTTAAATCAGATTGTTCGCAATTCTGGGACGCAGTGGCAGACATCAAGCATGCAAGGCATGAGGAAGCTTTATCAGGAGTGAAAGCCAGCAAGGCTTGCCTGTTGAGTGAAGCGGAGGCGCGCAGAAAAGACAAACAGCAAAAGCTGGCGACGAAGAAAATGCAAGCGGCAACTGAAGAGACACGTGAACCGGAACCAGTGACTGCGGCCGATGACTTCAAGATTGATTATAGGGCAGCCGCGAGGGATGCTCTAAATAGAGTGCAGCAGGAACTGGTGACGAAAGAGATCGATCAAAAAGTGAAACTCGAACTTGAGAATGAGAAACTACAGGAGCAACTAAATACCTTCGAAGCAACGGAGGTAGAGGAGAGTAAAGCACCAAGCAGTTTGAGCATGAAACTTAATGTGATCTCCGGTAAGAGGTTCGGCATGGTGCCACAAGGAAGTAAGATACAATCGATAATCTCAGTGGCTGGACACCAGGTAATCAGAAATCTGAGTGAACCATCCGAATCCACTTTGATGCATTTGGACACATATGCAGATTATCTGAGGCAGGTGGAGCCACGCACTGAGTCGAGAGCTGTGCGAGCACTACTAACAACGGGTAGCCCTCGCACAAAGAAACTTCATGGACGCTACCTGGAGGTCTATGGGCCGTATCAAGTGATGCTGAACGTGGATGGGATCAGTATCTACACTAGAACTTATGTAACAACAGACAGTGACCAGATAGGGCAGATCTATTTGGGTGAGGAGGAACTCAAAGTCCGCAGGATAGGCCATGACGCCATGATGGAACAAGATGCAGTACACATTGGGTATGAAGCAGATGTGACCGCACATCTGCTCGACACCAACGGAAAGAAAATCGGAGTCACAGGGCTTCTGGACACAGGAGCGGTAGTGAGTGTGATGCCGATAAAAACTTGGGAAAGAATGGGCTTCACGAGGGAAGATCTAATTCCAACGATTCTCCGACTGGCCGCCGCCAATCGAGGAGCAATTTACGTAGCCGGACGGACACCAATAACGGTTCTCCACATGAGAGGACGGGATCTTTGGATGAGCTTCCTGGTGGTAGAGAATTTGGACGACGCCGACCAATTTATCTTGGGCAGAGATTTCGTCAGGAATTTTGACGTGATGATTGACTTGAACAACGGTCTGATACGGATTAGAAACCCGGACCGGAAGTATGTTAAGAAACTAATTAATAGGATAATAACAGACGAAAACAAGGTACTAAATTTTATAGAGAGAAAAGTGGAACTACAGCCAGGACAGGCTGTGGTGGCAATTTTTAGAATGAGAAATTTAAATTCTTTAGGCGATAGTAAACAGGTTTGTTTAGTACCGAATCCAAATAGTCACAGTTCGGTGATTTTAGGCCGGAGCTTCTCGGTAACGCGAAACGGACTGTGTGTCAGTGTGTTATTGAACACACTGGACACCACGGTTTCAATCCAGCGTGGAAAGAAGCTTGGTTACACTTTGCCGATGAGGACCGACCATGAGGAGACACAAAACTTGAAGAAACATAGTGTGAAAGACTGTCCTTATCATGCCAATAAAGATAAATTTTTAAAGAGGATTAATGAATTAAAATCTATTCATAAACTGTTTTGAATGAAATCCGAAACGGACGACGGCTTATCGAGCTTCTCGAATTTGCCGGAACGCCCCTCGTCATATGAACTAGAATCTGACAAACCGGTTTTGCCAGAGATAGAACATTTAAAAGGGAAAATAGGTGAGGGAGATTTCGAAAAACTGCGGGACCTCTTAAATCGGAACGCAGATGTATTTTCAAAACATAAGGCGGATATCGGTTGCTGTAATTTCGTCGAACACGAAATTGAATTTGAAGAGGGCGCCGTTCCCCATAGGGAAGGCGCAAGACGAATGACGCCACACAAGTCGGAAGCGTGCCGAGCGGAAATAGAAATGTTGCTTGAATACGACATGATAGAACCCTCGAAATTGCCATGGGCTTGCGGGGTAGTAATGGCGAAAAAGAAAAGGGGGCAGCTTAGGTTTTGTTGCGTGTTTCGTTACTTGAACGCGGTAACGATAAAAGATGCGTACCCGATTCCGCGAATAGACGAGAGCCTCTCTATGATTGGTGATGCCAAGTTCTTCACCACATTGGACTTGGGTTCTGCCTTCTGGCAGGTCCCTCTGCGGAAGAAGGACAGAGAGAAAACCGGATTCGCGTGCGAATTAGGGTTGTACCAATAGAAGAGGATGCCCTTCGGCTTGTGCAATGCAACGGCCACTTTTCAAAGACTGATGGCTCAGGCTTTGACCAGAGTGACAAAGAAGTACGGGAACCTTGTGGTGTGTTACGTAGACGACGTGGTCAAAGCGACACCAACACTGGATGACCATATTGATCGACTCGATGAGGTCTTTGGATGCATGAAAAGAGCAGGCTTGAAGTGCAAACCATCGAAATGAGATCCTTAGGGATTCAATCAAGTACCTGGGAAGAATGGTGGACAGGCATGGTGTGAGGCCGGACCCGGAAGCAGTAGAAGCAGTGTTGACATGGAAGGCTCCCAGAACGGACACACAGCTCCTGAGCTTCCTAGGGTTTGCCAACTACTACCGGGAGTTCATAAAAGGATACGCGGACAAGGTGTATCCGATGCAGAAGCTGATGCGCAACAAAGGGAAAAAGTTCGAACGGAACGATGAAGCACAGGTTGCCTTCGAGAACATCAAGCGGGAACTGTGCGAAGCGCCAGTGCTAGGCATGCCTACAGAAAAGGGCATGTATGTTCTTGACACAGACGCATCGGTAGTAGCCATCTCAGGAATATTGCATCAGGAGCAAGAATGGAATGGATGAACTGTTCTCCGTCCCATTGCATACGGCAGCAAGGTCTTGAGTGACACTGAGATGAAGTATGGCGCACCGAAAGCAGAAATGTTTGCAGTAGTCACATTTGTGGAAAAATACCGCGCATGCTTGGGGAGCGCTCCTTTTAAGTTACGCGTAGACAACAGTTCTTTATCCTGGTTGAAGACCTACTCGATGGACAGAGTTATATTGGTAGATGGATAGTAAGATTGGATGGCTACCATATGATAATCGAACACAGGATGCGTGATAAACACCAGAATGCTGACAGCCTCAGCAAGAAAACTGAGTTCTATGAAAGATTGGAGCAGAAGCAAGCCAATCAGGCAGAAATAAAGGAAGGATTTTCGTTTCCGGACAAAGAAACTTATGAAGCGCTTCCCTTAACGAGATGGTTGGATAAGTCTGGACCTCCAATTCCAGGGCATTGTGAGTTACCTGTAGAGAAAGCAGCCGAGATAAAGATCCTATCCAAGGAGGTCCTGGTCCCCTTGGATCTGTTGCTGCGCTCAAACCTGGTCCAGCAAGAACTCTCTCGCATGAACATAAACAGCCTCTCATTATTGGATAGAACGGTGCAGGTCACACCGCAAGTGATGCGGATGCTGGGTGGATTGTTGGAAAGAGAAGTGACCAGAGATGACCCCGAGTGGACAGCAGCAGTGGCCTCACTAACAATCAGGGAGAAGGTGAAGATCATGCCGTCCAGACGACAACACGAACAGAACGAGAGGGATTGTAGGACAATAGTTCAGCAACTAGTATCCTCAATACCACACGAGGTTTTAACCAGTACTTCTTACGGACGGAAAGAACAGGGAAGCAGTACGCGAAGGAAAATCGTTACCTTTGTGGACCAGGATAAAGAAGGTGGGAAGGTAGAACAAAACCTGCTGCAAGATTGTTTGTCCGGGGAGACGAACGATGAGAAGAGCCAGCGAGTACAAGATCAACACCCGGGACAAGAAGGTTTTTCCGGGGAGTCTGAGATAGATGAAAAAGTTCCTGATGAGAAACAGGACCTGGGGAACAAGGTTTTGTCCGGGGAGTTCAAATGGAAGCGAAGAAGGCATAGACATGATCTGGAGGAGCGTGCAGACTCCATCACAACCTCTTCAACAGATGACAATTCCCGAAACTCAGGAATTGACACCTATTCAGACAGGAACTCGAGCTCGGGATCAGAACTGTCCGAACTACCGATCCACACACTACTAGTGGAAACTCGGTCAAGGGACCTGGACAGAGAGGGGTATCAGGATCCTGACAGTGATCGCCACCTTATACCAAGCGAAAGAGTCTTTGACAACGCAGCGGATGATTTGGAGACAATAGCGGTATCGAAGCGTTCAATAAGTCTGTTGCCACAAAAAGAGGTAGTCAGGACTGATCTTCAGCCGTTCAAGCAAGAAACACGGCCGCTGGTGAAGATTTGGTGCGTTAAGATGGAAGAAGACACACACCAGCCCAATGAGCTGAATAGTCAGATGAGGGTCATGAAGACGTATTTGAGGACGAGATGCAGACTCTCGGATCTTCTAAGGGCGCAGAGAAATGATCGCATGACAAGCAACCTGAAAAGATGGATCGAGAATGGTTCTCCGGATAAAGGGGACCTCGAGGAAGATATTTATCGTATCCTGAGACAGTACTTCATGCAGAAGGAAGGGAGGTTATAATTGAACGGGATTGTGGCTTGCAAAAGAAGAGAAGAAGACAGAGTCCTATACAAGTATAACGCGATAGTATTGCTGCAATTCTATCAGACAGAACTACTATTCAGGTCGCATGATCAGATGGGCCACCAGGGGATCGACAAAGTATATCAGAGGATCCTGAAGCGCTTCGAGTGGCCTGGAATGAAAAAGGCCTCCGAGAAGTGGGTAACAGCATGTCTGTCATGCCAACAGATCAAGGATCCAAGGAAGTTGTGATTTCCTTTACAATCGATCGAGTCGTCTGAATTCAACGAGGTGGTGCAGATAGATCACCAAAAGATATGCATGACAGACAGTGGTTATAATCAGATGTTGGTCATGATAGATCATTTTACGAAGTATGCAGAGGCCGTGCCCTGCATAACTGCCTCGGCGGAAGAGACATGCGACCACCTGATCAATACGTGGATAGCGAGGCATGGTTGTCCGATGACGTTTCAATCGGATAATGGAACAGCTTTCGTAGGAGAGCTTACAAAAGAGCTTATGAGACGCTCACAGGTTGCTCAGGCTCACCCCATGACATACCACCCCCAGAAAAATGGCTTAGTGGAAAGACAGAATAGGACGTTAGTGTCGATGCTGAGAGTATATTGTTCCAGGTACATGACCGATTGAGAAAAGATACCTTCCACAGGTGATGGAAGCCTATAACAGCACGCAACACTCCACCACTGGAGTTAGTCCACACATGATGCTAACTGGACACGAAAAGTCTTTACCCTTAACCTTTTTCTACCCGGAGTATGAGGGAAAGAAAACGTCTCCACAGGTCTACGTGAGGGATGTGATCAGACGTCAACAGGAGTGGAACGATTTATGTAGACGAAATACTCAGCAAGCACAGGCGAGGCAGAGGAAAAAATTCGACAAGAAAGCAGCTGGTGCAAAAACTTACAAGGTGGGAGATTACGTATGGGTATTTCAGAACGTCATACCACCGAAAGGAACGAAAAAATTCCTAAAAAAGTGGAGGGGACCCTTCATGATTACGGAAGTGCATCAGGAGGGACACTTTTACAGACTGAGTACTGGCCGAGCCGCTCATTACGAAAATATTAAGCCACACAATTCATCGACAGAAGACTGGTGTATACCTGCAGACATTGAAGAAGGGGATTATCTAATGATGGATCCTGCTTGTGAGTTCAACGAGAAGGGTACAAGGGAGAAGAACGATGGAAACGAAGTCGTGGAGGAAGGAACGAATACACCGCTGGACCTGGATCCAAGCGAGGTGATCGAAGACGACGTTGAAACCTTACCCTACGCTGAGGAGGATTGGCAGGATCCCGAACAGATGGAGGTTCCCAAGAATTTGGAACCGGATCTTCCGTTCACGATGCAGACTCGTCAGAGTGACGGTACAAGACCAAGAAAGAAGTATAACCCTTACGGTGACGACTTTGTAGTGGATAGGATAGATCTGAAGAAGATAGTGAAAGAAGTAGTGGGGCTAGAAGAAATAACTGTGTCACAAGACATTGACATAGTCGATAATCACGACGATGAGTGGGTCGATGACCGGTCGAAACCCGAGGTAGAATTCGACGACGAGCAACAGCAGTCATATGAACAAGACTTGACGAACCTGCGTGTCTTAGAATGGCTGAACGAAATGACGTCGGACCCAGAGGAGACCAGTGTCACGATTCAAGAAGTAGATCGTGAAAGCATAAAATACATGAAGACCGAACGAGATGATCCTTCCTGGGCTGCCCAGGAAGGGCGATTACTCATTCCGGCTTCCAATCTAGATTTGATAACCGGTATGCGATCGACGGGGACGTCGATGGATATTTTTGTCCGGGGAGTGGGGGTAGGAATTACCCACACTAAAAACTTGATAATAAAAAAATTAAGAATAGCAAGAGAGACAGGAGACTTAGAAGCAGAAACAGGCGAAGAACCTAAGAAACCTGACATAGGGAGGGTAGTTGAGTCATATTTTAACTTATAAAATAAATATTCAAGTAACATAATACTAACAGACAGTGATTTTATACCCACAAATAGAACATGTGCGATAGTAATCACAGCAGACATGAGTTTTAGGACAGCGTTAGCGGCAGATTTTATGAGAGAATATAAAAACATAGAGTTCCTATGGAAGCAAAGACCAGGGATAGGGGGCGTAGCGGCCTTACCTCCGGCAACGTCACAGATACCGGGAAAATACCTATGCTTCTTGGTAACGAGGGCGACGGAGAAGCATCACGTGGACCCAGAGAACCTAGTCTTGTCCTTGACGAGGTTGAGGGACTTCCTCGTGGAAATGGACGTGAAGGAGTTTTCGCTTCCAGTGTACGACCGGAACAGAGGACGACTGCACCCTCGAGAACTGTACGCACTGGTACACGTGATATTCTCTGATACTAATATACAAGTATATTTACATAAGAAATATTACTCAAGTATAGACTGAGTGACGGGCGTGAGAGTGTTAGGCTAAAGACTAAGTTGTATGTAATGTGTGATATGTGTGATATGTACGTTATGTTATGTGTTATGTTATTAAGCTCTTGGGCAAGAAGGGGTTAGTGACCATGAACAACTGAATGACGATCTTAGGAATAGATCCAAAGTTTGGACTGTCCAATCAAAGGTCGAATTCCAAAATTTTAGAGACTGATTGATTTTAAGAAAGTTTAGGATAAAATTTTTTTTATCTGACTGTTTTTAAGTAAATTTTAACGAGAAATTAAGGTGAAACTGACAAGTGTGATATTCGTGACTTCTTTTCTAGATCCTGATTGATCATTTAATTGCTCACTTGAGTCAAAATTTTGAAATCAGATCAAATCAAATCGAATGTGAAAGAACAGTATGGAGAATTTCAACTTGGATGAATTGATGGACCTGGCAGAGGCATATGTAGGACCGATGATAGATGCGATCTATCGTCGGCTAATGGATCGAGACTTCGCTCTGGAGGACCCAGAGCTAGTCATGTTGCCGACCGCCCTGATCAACATCTTGGGGCATGACAACCGTGGGGACCGCCCCACGGAAGTTCTATTGATGGCAGCATATGGAGAGAGGGTGATGAGGGAGTACTAGACCGCCCGAACATGAGAGTGATGAGGTGGAGAAACGGGGCTCTCTCAGGGAGTGACTTGGCGAATGAGCCTGGATTGGGAAGTTCTAAGACTTACCAAGCAGGTGAGATGCCTATGCCCTCCAAGCCCAAACCTGGGATGACGAGAATGCATCAGGAGATGAACAGCGAGGCTGCCTCGTCTGGTTCACCACTGAGAGCGGCTGTGCCACCAAAGAGGGCGAAAGTAGAACAGAAGTTTCACACGAACCAAACCATGCAAGATCTGGATGGGATAAAGAACGAACTGGAAAGAACGATAAGGGAGCTGGACGAGTTGACTAAGACCATGCTCATTGCGGAGGACGACAGAGACATGTGGAAGAGATTGTTCGAAGACTGTAACAAAAAGCAGGGTGAAGAAATTGAGCGCTTGAGGCAGGACTACAAGGAGCGATCGGAACGGAGGGCGCTGACGACGGCCGTGGAGAAGGTGATACCTGTAAGGAGTATTCCTCGTGGGCAGTCCCCGATGGAGCTCTTGACACCTCGAGAAATGAGTCAGACAACGGAGACACGGCCCCCGACAGCAACAGATCGAGTGACAATCCTGGACCCTAGTGACACCTTGGGTGACCCCGTCGTGGAATAAACGGTGAGGAAGCTGATAGTGACAGCTGGACGACTGGTTGCCACCAAGAATGCGCCAGGTTCCGGGGTGACTGCACCCTATGGAACGATCGACGACACGGGCAGAGTACGAATCTCCCAGACCGTAATCAGACAGGGAATAAGCGACGTGACGCCACTAATGGGGAGCACTAAGGCCCCAGAGAGAAGAATACAGCCAGCGAAGAAAGTGTCACGTGTGATAGACGTACAAAAGAACAATCAGTTGAGATATAACTTCAAGGAAGTTCCGGAGACAGATCCGAGAGCTTGCTTCAATCGAGCGACTTGGAACCCGGCAGTAAACCTGCAACAACCGCCACTGGGGACATCACATCTGATACTGGGAGACAGGTTGGTCAGAGTACTATCGAATTTGAGGACCTCATGGGTCACCACGGTGATGGCCTTCGGAGGCGCGACGATAGCCCAGTTATATCGAATGGTGGAACTGATGAATCCAGGGAGGATCCCCAATGTGATGATCCTGGTTGGAACGAATGACATCTCTAGAGGTTCGGATGAGCAGGAAGCACTATAGGAATCAATGATGGTGTGCTTGTTTACTACTCTCTGGCAGAAATTCAATTGCGCGGTACTGACCGTTTGCACTGTGCCAATGAACACAAGGAGCTTGACAGCAGCAGGGAGAAGGCACAACGAAGGAGTCGTCAGGTGGAATAATATCTTGAGGAATCTGGCAAGTCGGAACGCCGGAAGAATGATCCTCATGGACATCGAATAAGAGTTGAGAGCTATGCATCAGGCTAGACTGACCACGGACGGCATCCATTTCGATAGTATAGAGGGACAGGCTTGGTTGAATTGAGTCTTCAAAGAGCAGTTGGATGAACTAGAAGCAGAACTTTTTGACACAGGAGTGCTGAAGGAGGCAGGAACATCGAGTGGAACGGTGATTACCACTAATGTGCCTCCAAGCTCGGAAACGCGCTTGGGGACGGTCCCGGCCGTCACGAACTACAGACAACAGAGCTCCAGCGAACCAGGTCAAAGGACAGACGTTCAGGATCGATTGGGAGAAGCGCCAATGAGGAGGACCATTCATCCTAGGAGAAGAAGAGGGCCAGTCAACCCAATGGAAGAGGCAACTGGCACGTCCAGATCAGACACGAGATCGGAGACGACAAGTACCAGTCGAGAGGAGAGACGCCCGAATAGAGGCTCATTGATGTGGTCAAGACCCATACCGTCTCCCTGGCATGTGTACAAGGATGAACTAATGAAGCTGGATCTCCAGAGGGTGAGCTTCATCGAGGACGCCAGGAGGATGCTGAATGGAGCGAGGCTATCCGTCAGTAGACTGTACTCGATAACAGGCGTAGACTGGTAAATAGCCGCTGGCATAAATTTCAGCTCCACGACGGCCTTGAGATTTGCTGACCTAGAGGGACTGCCCTCTAATAACACGATGGACCAGTGAACGCAAGACCATTGCAGGACGTGAGGTTGAATCATGATGACGGGAATCGAGAAAAGAGACCTGGAAGATTTCTGGTAACAAGGGCGCCGATCGGACAGCATGTGAAGATGTTCAGGCAGTCCTGGACCTACTGCAAGCCGTATCTCTGGCCATAGGCGTACAAAGACAGACGGACATGAACCCAGTCACGATCGTGTTTGCTGGCATCAATGACCACTTACACAGTAGAGGTTTTCTGAGCAGACTCAGAGATCCTGCATTGGCAGAAAATGCAGTGTGGCCAGCGATAAAGGAAATGCTGGAGTCAATGGGTGAAGTGGTGGATGCGACGAAGGAGGGGTCGTTCAACAAGGTGACACCGAGAGTAGTATTCGCGCTGTCTCCGGGGTATGCACATCTCCCGGATGGACTGAAATTTGTGTATGCGATTGTGACCTTGCTTTCGGAAAGAAAATATGATGGGATCATATCAGCCCCGAATCGCATGATAGAGATGGAGAACCTGAGGCCAATCAAGGCTGAACTACCTGCAGTGAGGTCAAATATCTCAAACGCGATGAGAGGATTCAAGGACAATGCGCTATACATGTTAGTGTTGGACGAGGTGCAGATGGTTTTGAGCAAGGCCCTATAATGATGAAGAAAATCCATGCCTACTTGTTGAAGGAGGTAAACCTAGCGGAAAATGCTGAAGAAAAGACGGCTGAGTTTGTGAACAGAATGTGCCAGATTACCTCGGAAACCTTCTGGACCCAGGAATTGAAAGGGGAAGAAGGCTTTGAACAAACAGATAGCATGCTGGAAGGGCTGGGAGCCGGATGGACCGCGTCCTTCTTGGCGAAAATTTACCCCAAAGTCTCTCATTACTTGATAAAGGAATTCCTCCAAGAGGTAGTAGAAATATCGATTGTAGAGCTACAAGCCTTGTTCGTAGCGTTTGGAGCTGAGAGTTTCGTGAAGGGACCGGCGGTACTGCTCACCGAAGGAATTCAGAACCTGCAGTTAGATGGACTTCTAACGTTGATTGCGATCACTCACGGAAACTTGGCAGGATTAATGAAACTGACACGTTGTCCATAACAGATGAAGGAAAGGGTAAGAAAATTGGATATGAAGAAAGCCACGGACTCGTGGAAAAAGATAAGAGACCTGAGACACACTCTTATTCATTATCTCCTACAACAAAATTGCTTTGGAACGGGAGAAGATGAGACTATCGAGAGAGAGGAAGATGTGAGACGACATGTTGGGGGCATACCCCTACTAACCGATCTGTGCTTGGGCATGAAGACTGACCCCTTAGCGTTGATCAGAGGAGCTACGGAGTTTGTGACAGTGATCTATGGACCAGCAGTCACATTTGCGTTCCCTGATGTCAAGGTGGAGGCGTACAGGAGGTCGGTGCTGCACCTGAACCTCATATCAGCAGTGGACGGTAGTGCGCTGAACTGGTGTGAGCAGCACGTGTTGCGGGAGCTCATGAGCGAAGATCTGTTATTTGCGAAGATATCAGAGCCGGAAATGACGGTAATCAATTTTGACGATCACTTCCGTGATTGCATGGGAGAAGTAGAAAGAGGACACATCGAGGTGTTTCCGAAGCTTTGGAATCTGAAACCCTATGATAAAACGAATGGTGCCGGAAGAACCCCGAATTCCTTCTGATAAGAAGAATGTTGCTCGGAGCAGACTCCGTGGTACAAACTCCTAGGTTGAGAGCATTCGAAACCAATGAAAGGAGAATAGGGAATTTCGTGGGAACAATGGATCCATACTTTGTAGGGAGAAAAACCGCCGTGTTACAATACACACGATTTGCCTATACGGATCAAGCGACGAGAAGGCGAATAAGCAACGTCGCGACTCCCAAGCCTGGAAGATTTGACGAGGAATGGGCGGGATTAGGCTTAGCGCCTATGAAGATGAGAGGCAGGACCGAACTGTCTGAAGCCTCCTTGATCCTGACTAGTGTGAAACCGGAATTGAAAGTAGGAGGAACATTACAGGCGAGAACCTTCCTAGCACCCTTCGGCTGCGAGGAGATCAAAGTGGTCCATGGAGAAGAGGAAGATGGATCAGCTGGCACACTGATCATACCGAAATTTCCGGAAGGGGTCGACAGTGAAAAGCAAGGGCCCTCAAGCTCGAAGAAGGATAGGTCAGAAGGAGATGACGGACAGGGAGGAAGCCGTCAAGCGGAAGAACCCATGCAACAAGATGCAGGTCAAGCTGGTGGGGAAGACGACAGGGCATCGACAGGAGGAGTATCCAGCCTGGATTTCAATATCTTCAGTGATCTTGAGAACAATGCGGATACATTGGAGACGACTGAGCCAGCGGATGAAGGCATTTCGACACTGGAGCCTCCGTCAGCCTTTATGGAAATGAAACGGAATTTGCCGGAGAGCAGCTCTCCTGGCATTTCAAGAAATAACGAACAAAGAATCCTCATGGAATCACCTAGAAGAAGAAGAATAGAGGGCTCAGCCAGAGCACCTTTCTTGGGAACGTTGCCCGAAGAAGAGTTGGAAGTACATCATCGAGACCATGAAAGTAGGACGGGATGCAGAGGCGTTCATGGAAAGGTCTGGACAGTGGTTCAGAGCTATGGCCCACAGTCCATTTTGAAAACAGGTCTCAACCGACCATTGATGCGGGACGTCCTTGACAAACTTGATGAGTGTGAAGGGAGATTGAGTGAGTTGTTGATTGACTCAGCCACTGATGAAAGTGAAGTGAACTCTCCCATCAAGATGACACCGCAGGATGGTAAAGGAGAGGTGGTGTATCTATCAAGAACCAGGAGGGGGACGATGCGATCAAAATTGGTGATTAATAAGATCGATGAGATGAAGATGAAGTTATGCAGCAAGATGATGCCGAGGAGAGTAGGAAAGACGAAGGTGGATTCAGAGATATCCATGAAAGCTGTCAATTCAGCGAAACGAATACGAGTCGAAGAAGCCATGGATTTGAGACAAGTTGATTATCAATTACCTGGCACGAACAGAATGTTAATCGATGCAGCGATGGTGCCACCCATTCTCATGGCAGGGATAAATTCAACGGGTTACAAATCCAGAAGGAGTGACCGCACTCTGACTGGAGCAACCTTAGAAATGGAAATACTTAGCCAATGTGGAAAAAGCTCGATGAAAGACTTTAATCCATCTCCCATGAACCACAGAAAGGGAAGTGTCACAGGACAACTAGTACCAGTGGAGTATAACCGACTGACAGTGTCGGAGACTGTGTCAATAGATGAACCTGCCGGTGGATACATGAAGATGTTAGAATACCGAAACTCGGCTAGAGGGTATGTGATGGCCCTGGAAGACGAAAAGGCCATGGAAGGTTATCTGGAGACGATGTTGCGAGGCACCACCCTCAAACAGAAGGCGTATGGAACTTTAGCGTCATCCGAGATGCAGGCGGAAACGATCGAGCAGTTAGTGAGCCTTCCATGGAAAGCAGTGGTGTTGAAGTACTTCGAAGAGGAAATGAGGACTGCGCCGAGAATACACGCTCTCATGGCAGTACCCTATGTAAGAACCGAATTACACTGAGGTTCGCCTGGTGCATGATGGGATTAACTCGCGGGGAATGTGACTCAGAAGAAAGGAAAAGGTCAAAAGAAGAGAAAGTTTTCCTTATGACGAACCTGAGGGATCTGATAACCCAAGAGGGAGCAGCAGTAGCGTGCGCGAAGCGAAGAGACGCTCTCTGTTTCATTCGATTCCTGATAGAGCAGATTTCAGTACCAGCATTGAACACCTGTGCCAAGATGTTGAGGGAGGGCGATGAACGAGCAAAAGCCTCACTCTTGCTAGCACTGCTGGAGATGCATCAAAGCAAGCCGATGAGGGTGAATATGAAAGAACCTGAGGAGTAAGAGCCATGAGAAAGATAGACGAAATCAGAAGATTTTCAAACAAGGAGCAGAGACTCACCAAAGCATCTATGGGGGCACTACCGAAATCCAGTGAGTACTGTGGACCGATCTAGAAGAAGTCGTACAGCTACGTGTCCGGAATCATAGGGATAGCGTACAACCCTTTCCTGAGTGAAGACATACGCGATTGCTTCTTCGATTACGAGCAGGCAGTGTTGCTAAGATTCTGGACGTCGAGAATTGTGAAAATTAAGAGCGATAATAAAACACAGACCAAATTGGGACTGGTCTTGGAAGAAGATGTGACTGCACCTTCCGTACCAAAATCCGACAAAAGAGTGGAATTTGGTTTGGGATTCTCTGATGAACTACTGAGAACGAGCTTGATGGTAGTTTGGGAGCTGATGAGACCATCATGATGTCCTAGTCCCAATGCTGACTCGATATTACGGGTGACACAAGACGTGCAGAGAGAGCTGAATGCAGATTGTAACCTGCGTGACCTGAACATCAAATATAATGTGATGATAACAGCCTCTAGGAGCAACGGGGAAGACAAAGTGGAGTTGCCTGGCTGGGGAACAGAAGACTGGATCAAACCTGGTAGCTGTCTGGCGGAAGTCTGTGGAGTGGAAGGTCACGTGTGTGGAGGTCTGAATCGTGTGAAAACCCTAGAGAGACAACACAAGCAATTGACGATATTGTTTGGGAATGTCGTGATGAAAGCAAGAACGGAAACGGAACTGATCGCAAATTGCCATGGAGGAACCGAGGTGAATCTAGTGACTGCACTAGGATTCTACAGCATGTTTGGTTCTTTAGAGTCACTATTGAATCTAGAACAGAAACATGAGATGGTCACGGCCATCAGTGTAGAAGTGTTCCCAGGAGTCCTGCAAACTGAGCAAAAGTACATAGGAAAATGGAGGGAAGCGATCGAGACGGAAATGAACATCAGACATAGTGAGTTTTATTGTAGACCGTCAGGAGCACGATATCTGGTGGGATCGACATTGGCTCCAATGTGCAAGAGCAGATACCCGGTACTTTTCGTAGCTGTGGATGTAAAGAGTACGAGAACGATCGTGGATCAAGCCTTCTCAGTGCCAAAATGTGTGAGAATAACAAGAATGTCCGAAAAATCTTACGAGTGGCTATGTAAAATGTTCTCAGCAGTTCCAGAGAGAACAAAGGAGGAGTTGGAATTGATACTGGGAAGGAAGTTCATGGGATACGTGAGTGGGAACTTCAGTGACTTTGAAAGACAGAAACAGAGAGGATCAATCGTTACGGATTACAATACAGTGGACGAGAATGATGAAGTCCACCGAGTGATGATGGAAGTGGAACAATTTCTGGAAGCTTCGGGAAAACGTAATTGGGGGAGCATCATGTTGACACATGACGAGTTTCCCTGCCACTGCTTGCTGCAGACCTGGTGGTATCACAAGCGTAGTAATCTGGTGTTGATCTGGGACTCTGGAGAGCTGCTCTCCATGGGTTTACCAGACTCATCACGGCCCATAACGATAGTGATAGTGGGAGTTATGATGGCGATACGATGGCTGGAGGCTCATGTGAGAGAAAACAATAGACAGGAGGCACCGACGAGAGAACAGTTGCAGAAATTGGATTGTCTAAAATATTTAGATCTTTTTGAGACAACGTGCAAGATTCTAAACATTCCCATGGAAGTGAAAAAGATATGGACAAGAAGACGACTGATGCCATGGTTCAGAGCTAACATGACTGCATGGTTGTACGAATATGCCAAAAAGCATATGTCGAAGCACGGCAGAGTGTACAGTGGATATCAACTGGACATTGGAGCAGGAGCTTTCAAGCGAGCTTTCGTGACTCATCGGAATGCAGTGACCACCGTTGTAAAGAAAATTTCCAGAACGAGTGAACGTAGTGGAAAGGAGAAGGAAGAGATGTTAAAGTAAGATTTGGAGAGAAACGTGACATTGTGTCTCCACAACAGCTTCTGCCGAAACAGAGAATCTAACGTGGATCCCCTACCTTGTTGCAAACAGAGGGAGAAGAGCAGAAGTGTTGGAGGACTGCTTCCAACAGCGTCAGGATAGCTAACGATGTGTTGCAAGACACAGATACTGAGAGTGTAGAGTCAGTGTCACAGGAGGAAGAGATGGAACATTGACAAACGGTCGAAAGAACAAGAAGCAAAAAGAAAAAAAATTAGAAGAATTTAGAAGTTTTAGAACTTCTAAACGACAAAAAAGAAGAATAGAAAGGAGTGACCAAGAAAAAGAAACTAAAACTCAGAATTGTTTTATGTGTGTGAAAAAACCTCAAGTGAGAAACTAAGCAACCAAGTTGTAATTGAAAACTGAAACATTTAGTTGATCTTTGAACATTAAAGAACATTTATAAATTTGCATTTTGATTTTAGTTAGTGGCTTTAGAGACACTTGCTTACCACTTATTTAGAAAAGCTTGAGTAAAGAGTATATTTAAATATTCCAGCCTGCATGACTGTTTTTAATCAACTAGGAGAACTGGTCACTTTGTGGTGATATGAAACGCTTGGGTAACCTCTCGAAGAGGGAGATTGATTCATTGTTCTTTCTAACCACAGAGTTTCTTAGTTTTAATATTCAGGACAATATCAAGCAAGATTTCCGAAGGGAAGGAGCATAGTAGGATAATTTTAGCTTGTTGGTTGTCCGGGGAGTATGTGACATTCGACCAGAATGGAGCAAAATGCAGATTCAACAGATTCGAAATTTTAGCAGCTAACCTTTCGAATTGACAGTTTTAAGAGATTATCAACGTTATTGGGACGATTAGTCAAACGGTGAAGGTCAAGATATTCTGGTATTTTGAAATTTTAAAAATTCGAAGTATGACGTCATATTTCTCAGAAACGTCAGAAACGGCCATTTTGCCAGAAAACCGGAGAAAAACACAACAACATTAGTTGCGATAGCGATAACAACGAGAATTGTGATTGAAAAACAACAACAGATTGCAGAAGTAGCAGAGACCGTTCCGAGTTGCAAATATTGTGTCGCTACAAAAGTTGCAAGGCTGTTGCCAACAACGGTGAAGGGTCGAAGAATGCGGAGGGGTCTCGGGACTGGAACTTTTATCATCTTATATAAACTTTTAGCTTCCCTATTATGTCCTGAATTGAATTTAATTAACATCTGAATTCATTTTGCTAGGATGAGAAGCTAGGAGTTGGGGGAAAGGGTTGATCCATCTTCGATGGAGATGATGATTTTTATCTACTGAACAAAAACAATAATAATTCAATAAATAGTAGTTGCCCTATTTTTAGGAGTGACCTCGTTGTCTGGGGATACTGAGACCCAGCCATGAGCTCACTATTTCTGCATGCAATCTAGTTAATTTGAGTGTTTTGACCGAAGCCGAATGCAGTAACGTTTTTGTCGACCCGATGTTGGAAAAACCACCGAAAGTACTGGCTTGATAGAGACGGTGAAAAGCATGTAGAGCTCTGTTTAGACGTTGGCCAGTCGTCTTAGAACCTAGCTTTATTTTCCGTTGATATGTATCTTCCGAGCGAATGTTACACCTTGCTTCCAGCAGCGTCACAGATACCGGGAAAGTACTTATGCTTCTTGGTGACGAGGGCAACGGAGAAGCGGCACGTGGACCCGGAAAATCTAGTCTTGTCTCTGACGAGATTGAGAGACTTCCTCGTGGAAGGGGAAGTGAAGGAGCTTTCGCTTCCAGTGTAAGATCCAAACAGAGGACGACTGCATCCACGGGAACTGTAAGCGCTGATACACGTAATCTTCTCTGATACTAATATACAAGTATACTTGCATAAGAAATCTTACTCAAGTATAGGCTGAGTTCAGGTGGCATGCAAGAGGGGGTCAGACAAAAAAATGTGTAGTGTGTGATACGTGTGTTATGTTATGTTATGTGTTATGTTATTAAGACATAAGGGTAAGAAGGAGTTAGTGACCATGAACAACTGAATGACGATCTTAGGAATAGATCCGAAGTTTGGACTGTTCAATCTTAGGTCGAATTCCAAAATTTTAGAAACTGATTGATTTTAATAAATTTTAGGATCAAAATCTTTTTAAATGACTGTTTTAAATAAATTTTAATACAAAACTAGTGTAAAAGTGACAAATGTGATATTCGTGACCTTTTTTCTAGATCATGATTGATCATTTAATCTCTCACTTGACTTCATATCATCGAATCGATACTAAAATCAAACTGCGTGCACCTCAGCGAGAAGGGAATTAGTCAAATTCGAGTGATACTAAAAACGAAAGTTTTTTACGAACTCCCTTCTCGCTGAGGTGCACGCAGTCACTATCGGAAATATGCGTTACTGAATACACGTGTTCGGCTAGCCCTCGGAAGTTCCAACGAGCTTCTTTTGATGCGTTTGCTAGTCTCTTACGTACAACTTTTTCGCAACAGTTATCAACGTGTTTGCAAGGCTTTCGATTCGCTCAAATACTTCCCGTGGAGTAGCCATAGAGGGATGGTATCCACTGTATAAGTCGTTTCCGCCGACAAATAAAACAATGATTTCGTATTTACCTTGTGGAGGGACAATTTGATATACGTTGTTTACAGCTGCTCCTGGTAGCGATAGGATGTTGAGATTCCCAAATGTCAGCTACCTGGCTTGGGAGTCTGCAATCAGGAGAGCTTTCTTTGGGGATGTTTAAACAGGTGATATCTCATTGAAATCTTGTCTCTAAAATCCCCCCACTGGAGGCCTTCCACACAAGATTTTATACATTTCACATGAAACACACTATTTAATAATTTAATAGTGTCCCTGACTCTTGAGCCAATGGTTATAGGGCCTATTTTTATTTAACCTCATATGCGACTTAAGTAGGCGACTGTTACATTTCTGACCCAATTTGCAAATTGTGCCAGTCGGTCATATCTGGAAGTTTGACCTTGAGGAACACAAAAATACGTGATTTTGGAGTGAACTTTTATTTTTCAAAAATTCGAATGGAGCCTGTCATTCTCAGTTTTCTCGCGACAGTTTTTGTGATACCCCATAAGATCGCTAGCAAGGGGAGGAAAACGCGTGGCAATCGGGTACCAGACATTTTTTCGGACAAAGGTTGACATCAGTCAGCTTTGAATTTTAGGTGGGTTCATCTCTCTGTTTTTATAATTTTTCCTGTTTAAATTTTTACGTTTTGGTGAAAATTCGTTGTTGGGAACACAAGATACCTGCAAAGAAGCTGGGGTTTCAAATAGCCTGAAAAAACGAGAGGGAGACAAATACAGGGGGGTCAGTATTTGAATTTTGGCCATTAAGACAGGGTTTTGGGAAAATTTTTACTGGCGCTCAAGTGGTGGTACACGGTACAGTGGTTCAAGAGTCCCCACAACGGAGAAGAAGAGATCCTACTATCCAGACACTTAGTGACAAGTCTTGGGACAGTACCGAAGAAGTCTTGGGACATTGCAGTCTGGGGACGGTCTTGGAGCAGTACAGTCTTGGGACAGTCTTGGGACAGTGTAGTCTTGGGACAGTCTTGGGACGGTGCAGTCTTAGGACAGTCTTGGACCAGAGCAGTCTTGGTACGACACAGTCTTGGGACACTGGTCTTGGGACAGTAGTCTTGGGACAGTGGTCTTGGGACAGTGGTCTTCAGACAGTGGTCTTGGGACAGTGGTCTTGGGATAGTGGCCTTGGGACAGTGGTCTTGGGACACTGGTCTTGGGACAGTGGTCTTGGGACAGTGGTCTTGGGACACTGGTCTTGGGACACTGGTCTTGGGACAGTGGTCTTGGGACAATGGTCTTGGGGCAGTGGTCTTGGGACACTGGTCTTGGGACAGTGGTCTTGGGACAGTGGTCTTGGGACAGTGGTCTTGGGACAGTATTCTTGGGACAATAGTCTTGGGACACTAGTCTTGGGACACTAGTCTTGGGACAGTGGTCTTGGGACAGTATTCTTGGGACAATAGTCTTGGGACAAGGGTCTTGGGACACTAGTCTTGGGACAGTAGTCTTGGGACAGTAGTCTTGGGACAATAGTCTTGGGACACTAGTCTTGGGACAATAGTCTTGGGACAGTAGTCTTGGGACAGTAGTTTTGGGACAGTAGTCTTGGGACACTAGTCTTGGAACAGGGGTCTTGGGACAGAGGTCTTGGGACACTAAAAGAAGTACTGGGACAGTACCGGGTAGTCTTGGGACAGTAGAGAGAAAGCTCGGGACAGTACAAAGAAGAGTAGGGACAGTGACTGGAAGTCTTGGAACAGTATAGTGGCCAGGGGGGGGGGGGGCTGACGGTACTGAAGAGTACTAAGACAGGTTGAAGTAAACAATCGCAAAATTAAAGACAATAGGACTAGTCAGAAAGTTAAATCGTGATAGATCCGGTACTGTGGGGATCAAGAACATATAGAAATTTCAAAAAAGCTAAGGAAATGTTGTTTTTATTAATTTGTAATTTTCTTTTTATTAATTTTGTCAAAAGAAATTTTATCCTTAGAGTAGAATTTTGTATATAGTAATACTGTAAATAGGAACAATTGTAAATAAAAATAATGAGACGGAGCAGGGTACCGGTGGCTGAGAAAAGATCTACTGAATCAAAGACAAAATATAACTCGTCGCTACGTAAAACGACGTCAATGGGCTTAAAAATAACGAAGAAGAACTTTTCAGTTAGCATGGTCAACACGAGGAGTAACACAGAGAACAAAACAAAAGAACCCGCCATCGAGATTGAACTAAAGACACCGGACCAGAGTGTGGATGAGGTGGAAAGAAAGACGACGGAGTCAACACCAATGCCGAATGCAGAAGAACCAAATCCAAAGTCCATGGAGTTCTCACCGATAGACAATGTGGAAGACACAACAGGCAACACGCCAGAAACGGTGAAGGACGAGTCTCAAGCAAAAAGAACGTCTTTTACTGAAATATTGGCGATAATGGTCGGAATGAAGTCGAGAGATGCAACAGCGGAAAAACTGAAAGCCGAGAAAGGCAAAACATTCGGAACAGTTTCCGCGAAAACGACAGACGCCGACCAAAACGAAGACCAGATTAGACCAAGAACAGCAGCCAATAACAGGGCAACAGCTGACCATGAAACAACTACTCTTGAGCTAGGCGATTTGATGGCAAAGCTAGATCAGATAGACAAGAAACTGAAGCAAAGCGAGGAGGATAGAGATGTGATAAGGAAAGAATTAAGAAACAACAAACATGAGTACTTGGGCAGCTACTTCAATCTAGCGAAATCGACTGAGGAAAGGCTTCAGCAGATGTCGGACAAGGTAGATACCACTGATGAAGAGCGAGACAAGAACATCAAAAAAGACATGCAAGAAAGGAAGCAACGATATGACGCAGTGAATAGCCAGTTGGGGAGTTTGGAAACGAGAATGGATACGATGAGTAGGGACCAGGCTGAAAGTTCATGTGCAATACAGGCAAAATTAGACGCCATCTTGAGGATCTCAACGTCACAGGACAAGCCAGCAGCGGAGCGAAATCAAGGCAATAGAGTTGACTTCGTGGAACCACAACGGAACAAACGGCAGTCAACCCCGTTACCATTACCCAGGGATGCCGCGAGTACAGCACCGGGGGGGGGGGGCAAAGCGATTATGAAAAGTGGAACAGCAAACACAACGAGTGGTCCAGGGGACTCCACGACTCACAACAACGTGGGACCGGATGTCATGACATGGGCAAGCACCTGGGAAATGATGAACAGGACACTAGAAGCCTTCGCCACAAGGAACACCGACTCGAGTGACAGAGGAAGCAACAAATCCAGGAAAACTTTCAAAAAACCGAAAGAATTCAAGGATGATTCAGATGGATGCATTGACACTTGGGTAGAAGTCATGAGGTTGCACTTGGAACAAGACAACTTGAACGATGAGAGGCAAGCATGCACAGCGATACTCAGCAACTTGGAAGGTACGGCATTGAAATGCGTGGTGGCGAAGAAAGAAGAGGAACTCGACACTGCGGATAAAATCTTCGAGATATTGTTAAATCGATTCGGGTCAGGCAGGAAGGGTCATCAAGTGATGATGCGATTTGAAAAGAGAAGGCAAAGGGACGATGAATCGATAGACAGGTTCCTAGATGATTTTGAGAGCTTGAGACGAAGGAGTGACCCGGAAGAGTCCACCAATAGAAGGAACTTTAGCATCGCCTCAAAGTCTCAAAGTTCATTGATGGGGTAAAGAGTGATGACTTGAGAACAATGTTAGCAACATACTATACATTGCCAAAAGACAGTGCACCGACTCCAGAAGAGATGAGGCAGAAGTCTAGAGAGTACATGCTAATGAAACCCAAGAAATACTCGTATTCAGATAACAGGAATACGCAAGGGGGAATCAACTACAAAGGTCGTCATGGTACAAGCCCAGAGATGACATGGACAAACGTAGATCATGCGCAAACTGCGGATCAGCTGATCATCACGTGGCGGATTGCACAACATACAAGCAGGGCATGAAGAGTTTGGGATATGCACCTGATGAGGAAGATATGAGCCAGATGGAGGAACACGAATTCTATAGTGGCTTGATCATCAAAATAGGTGCAAGATGCTTCTTCTGCAACCGAGAGGGGCACTTCAAGATGGACTGTCCGTTGTTCTGGAGGCATTCAAGAACCAGAGTCACCCCAAACACAAGTTGGCGTTAGCAGCGGTGCAGAACCAGAGAAATAGACAAGGTGAATTTGAATCAAAAAACTTAGAAACACCAAGTGCGGAACTGCCAACGAAAACAGTGAAAGCTGTAACGCAAGTTAATAGTGCAATAGAAGCCACGGCCAGGAACGCCCTAGAGATAAATAATGAGAAAGCGGCGGCGGAAGCTATCAATAAGGTGAAACAGGACCTGAAATAAATAGAACAACGACTAAAGCAAGAGATCGAAAGACAGAAATTGAACGAAGCATTAGGTTGCTCGCAGTCAATACCAGAGGCCGTAGCGGGGTCGACAAAAAGTGGAAACTGCAACACTGTAAAATTGGTGACGGGGAAGCCATTCCGCATAACGAAGATCGGAGCCAGAATAATGTCAATAATCACCGTGGGCGGCCATGAGGTAACGAGAAACTTGAGCGAACCCAGCGACCAGACAAAAATGCACATTGATGTGTACGCAGATTACTTGAGTGGTATAAGCCCACAAACGACTTCTAGAGCATTGAGGGCACTACTCACAAAAGGGGGTAGCAAGTCAGTCCGAGTTGATAACAGGTACACAGAAGCTTATGGTCAGCATGAGGTGATGCTAAACATAGATGGGATCAACATCTATACGAAAACTATGATAACATTTGATAAAGATCTAGTAGGGCAGATCTACGTAGAAAAAGAAGAGTTGAAAGTGAGATCGATTGGTCACTGCGCCGTGCTTGAGGAAGATGCAATGCACATCGGGACAGAGGCAGATGCATCAGCACATGTGCTTGACATAAGTGGCAAGAAGACTCAGTTACGTGGGTTACTTGATACGGAGCGGTCTTGAGTGTTATACTAATCGAAACTTGGGAACGAATGGACCTCAACAAAAATGATTTGATAGACTCGAGAATACGGTTATCAGCTGCAAACAAAGGGGCGCTGCGGGTGCTGGGCAGAACGCCACTAACAGCCCTAAATCTGGGGGAACGCAATCTGTGGATGAGCTTTCTTGTGGTAGAAAACCTAGATAAGTCTGACCAATTCATTTTAGGCAGAGACTTCATCAGGAACTTCGATGTAACCATTGATCTAAACAACGCAATGTTCAGGATACGGAACCCGGATAGGAGGTACGCAATTAAACCGGTAAAATTAATAATGGCGAATAAGAACAAAGCACCGGTATTCTTGAGTAGGAGGGTGAGGCTAAAGGCGAACGAAGCGGCGATCGTAACCTTGCGAATGAAAAATTACAATGAACTAAGTGACAACAAGCAAGTATGCATAGTCCCAAATCCAAATAGTCAAAGTGCTGCTGTTTTAGGAAGATCCTTCTCGATAACGAATAGCGGCCTCTGCGTCAGTGTCTTGTTGAATACTCTTGACATACCAATCACGATACAGAGGGGGAGGAAACTGGGATATGCTTTACCCGTAAAAACTCGATATGAAATGACTGAAAACCAAAAACAAAATGAAGTTGTTGATTGTCCCAATCATAGGGACAAAATTTGTATCTTGAGACGATTGAAGAAAATGAAAGGTTCATCAGGTCTTGTGAAATCACTTAAGTCAGAGACAGACGATGGGCTATTGAGCTGTTCGAATTTTCCGGAACGGCCCACACTAGATGAAATGCAGAGTGATAAACCGGTCCTACCGAAAATTGAACATTTAAGAGGCAAGATAACGGACAAACAGCTCGAAGCCATCAAGGACGTATTAGAGCGGAACGAGGAAGTTTTTTCGAGACATAAGGCAGACATCGGGTGTTGTAATTTTGTTGAGCATGAAATAGAACTTGAGGAAAATGCGGTACCGCACAGGGAGGGGGCGAGGCGCATGACCCCACACAAATCGGATGCGTGTAGAAAAGAGATCGAAACGCTACTAGAGTATGATATGATAGAACCATCCAAATCACCGTGGGCGTGTGGGTAGTGATGGCCAAAAAGAAAGGCGAACAATTGAGGTTTTGTTGTGACTTCGATATTGAACTCCGTCACGGTGAAGGATGCCTATCCCATACCTAGGATTGATGAGAGCCTCTCGAAGTTGCAAAGTTTTTAACGACTCTTGATTTAGGTTCGGCCTTCTGGCAAGTACCGCTCAGGAAGCAGGACAGGGACAAGACAGGGTTCGCCTGCGAGTTGGGTCTGTTTCAATAGAAACAAATGCCGTTTGGTCTTTGCAATGCCACCGCCACATTTCAGCGGTTGATGGCACACGCGCTGATAGGTGTGACAAAGAAGTACGGCAATCTGATAATGTGCTATGTGGTTGACGTGGTAATAGCGACGCCCACACTAGAAGACCACATTGAGAGACTTGACGAGGTGTTTGCGTGTATGAAGAGGTCGGGGCTAAAATGTAAACCATCAAAGTGCGAGATACTCAAAGATTCGATAAAATACTTGGGTAGGATGGTGGACAGGCACGGCATCAGACCAGATCCAGATGCAGTAGAAGCAGTTCTAACTTGGAAATCGCCAAAAACGGAACACCAATTGATGAGCTTCCTGGGTTTTGCGAATAACTACAGAGAATTCATCAAAGGCTATGCAGACAAGGTATACCCAATGCAACAGTTATTGAGACACAAGGGCAAGAAGTTCACGTGGATCAATGCAGCAGAAGAGTCATTCCAGAGAATAAAGAAAGAGTTGTGCGAGGTACCGGTACTAGGGATGCCAACAGAGAAAGTGATGTACGTGCTGGGCACGGATGCGTCGGTAGTAGCGATTTCTGGAATTCTCCATCAGGAACAAGAAAGGAACGGGAAAACAGTCTTGAGACCAATAGCGTACGGGAGCAAAGTCTTAAGTGACGCGGAAATGAAGTACGGGGCACCGAAAGCAGAGATGTTCGCGGTGGTTACCTTTGTTGAGAAATATAGACCATACCTAGGCAGCGAGCCATTCAAGCTGCGAGTCGACAACAGGGCACTAAGCTGGCTGAAGACGTACTCAATGGACCAAAGTTACATTGGGAGGTGGATAGTTCGCCTGCATGGGTACAACATGATAATCGAGCATAGAACACGAGACAAACATCAAAACGCTGATAGCTTGAGTAAGAAGACGGAGTTCTACGAGAGACAAGAACAGAGGGAGGCAGATAGACCTGAAATCAAGGATGGCTTCTCCTTCATGGATAAGGAAACGTACGACAGTCTTCTACTCACGAGATGGTTGGACAAATCAGGCAAACCAATAGAAGATCACCTCGAATTACCAAAAGAACCTCAAGAGAAAACAATCTTGAAGAAGAACCGAGGGATGCCGATAGGGATAATACTCAAGTCAAAGATAGTGAGGAAGACGCTCAAGGCAAAAGGCTATGATCTTAACTAGGTAGAAACGGGAGATGCACAAATAGATGATGACTTAATGAGGTTACTCGAGAAACTAGCAGATGATAAACCCGTGATCCAAGAAAAGGGTAAAGAGGAACCGGAGGTCACAATAAATACTGCGAAGGAGCGAGATAGTCAGTGATGAAAACACCTCGGAGGTGACTAACCCTGATGGGAAAGAAGTCGTGCAGTCACTGGTTGAAAAAATCCCTGACGACATACTTGAACAGACTCGGGTTAGGAAAAAGAAAGTGGCGTTCAAGGAAGAAGCTGAATACCTGGGACTAGGTCAAGAGTCCGGGGAGTGGTCCACGTCCACGGAGGAAGAGGATACTGAAGAAGGAAACTTGTCCGGGGAGTGTGAACAATAGGATGAGGACTCGGATGAGAGCAGCGACAATCAGGATAGTCTATGCATGATATTGGCGGAAGAGAAGATTAGACACCGCGACAGGGAATTACAAACAGATCCATCCTCAGGAACGTACAATTTGGACGTACAAGAAGTACGACGAGGTGAAGAACTTGAAAGAATTGCAGTTTTGAGGAAACCATTCAGGGAACTATCATGCAACTCAAATGTCAGAACAAATCTGGTGCCAGAAGATGATATGAAGATCGTGAAGAGGATAATATGCGTGAAGCTGAATGATGACATCCACAACCTTGGGGAAATGAATGGACACATCATGGCACTAAAGGAACATGTCAAGGCGAGATATAGGCTGTCGGACCTGATAAGAGCCAAAAAATGACAAGATGACGAGTAACCTCTCCAAATGGATCCGGACGGGGTCCAAGGAGAAAGGGGAACTCGAAGAAGACAGCTACAAGATCTTGAGCCAGTTCTACAAAGAAAAGAAAGATTTACTCTATCACACAGCTGACGGGGTGGTAGCGTGCAAGAGAAAAGATGAGGAGAAGATATTACACAAGCACAACCTCATCATGTTACCATAATTGTATCAGACAGAGGTGTTATTCAGACCGCACGACCAGATGGGGCACCAGGGGATAGACAAGGTGCAACAAAAAATACTTCACAGGTTTGATTGGCCAGGATTGAGGAAGCTTGCGAGAGATGGGTGAATGCATGCCTGGTATGCCTGCAAGTAAAAGACCCAAGGAAGATGAAATTGCCACTCAAGTCGGTTGAAAGCTCAGAATTTAATGAAGTGGTGCAGATAGACTATCAAAAGATCTGCATGACGAAGTCGGGGTATAACCAGATACTGGTTATAATAGACCACTTCACAAAGTTGACAGAAGCGGTGCCGTGTCAAACAGCCTCGGCAGAGGAGACTTGTGACCACCTGATAACTCATTGGATATCGAGGTATGGTTGTCCAATGACTTTTCAGTCAGACAACGGCAAGGCTTTTGTGGGGGATTTGACCAAAGAATTAATGAAGAGGTCACACATTGCTCAAGCACACTCAACGACTTACCATCCTCAGACCAACGGGCTGGTAGAGAGACAGAATAGAACGTTGGTGAAAATGCTGAGGGTATACTGCTCAAGATACATGACAGACTGGGATAAATATCTCCACAAGTCGTAGGGGCGTACAACAGTACGCAACACTCAACAACGGGCATCAGTCCTTTCATGATGTTGACGGGCAGGGAGAGAGCAATGCCCCTGACATTCTTTTACCCGGAATACGAAGGGAAGAGGGCATCGCCTCAAACTTACATGAAAGAAGCGATCAAGAGACAGGAGGAACTAAACGAGCTATGCAGGAGGAACACTGCGCAAGCACAAATGAGACAGCGCAAAAAATATGATGAAAAGATATTACAGGCGAAGCCATATGAGGTAGGCCAGTACGTGTGGGTCTTCCAGAATGTCATACCGCCCAAAGGGACAAAGAAACTACTCAAGAAATGGAGAGGACCATTCATGATAACGGAAGTACATCAACAGGGACGGTTCTACCGCTTGAGTACTGGGCGAGCAGCACATTATGAAAATCTGAAGCCTCATGTCCCATCCCCAGAGGACTGGTGCATACCAAAGGACATGGAGGGACTCGAGTACCTACTGGTGGAGCCAGCATGTGAAGTGAACGAAAGAGGCACCAGAGAGAAAAATGATGGCAATGAGAAGTTGAGTTTGGATGACAATGAAAACATAGAAGCGGACTCTGAAGCGGAATCTTTTGTGGAAGAAGACTGGAACGATCCGGAGCAAGGTGAGGTGCCGAAGTGGACAGAACCAGATCAATCGATACCAGCGGGGACAAGGAGTGGCAATCGCAAACGGACAAGCATGAGGTACAACAGGTACGGGGACGATTTCCTGATTGATAAGATACAACCCGATGACCTAAGCAAAGAACTACTAAGTGTGGGCGAACTGGCGGCTGATGATGAATGGCAAATCATCAATGATAATGAACACTACCCACAGGAAGACTACTCGACACCAGAGTGGGAGACGGATTTGGAACAGAGCGAGAGAGAGAGGAGGGAGAATACGAACTTGAGGATATTAGAATGGATGCGCGATGTCAAGAACGGAAGCGACGAAGGACAAAGCATACAACAAGTTGACATATCAGCGGGGAAGCACATGAAAACGGAAAATCCTCTCTTCGGCTGGACGGCAACAGACAGGCCGCTCGACATTCCGCCAGGCAATTCAGACCCAGCATCATCGACGGGGACGTCGATAAATGTTTTTGTCCGGGGAGTGGGGGTAGAACTTACCCACACCGAAAATTTAATGATAAAGAAACTCAGGGAAGTGAGAGAAACGAATGGACTGGAACTGGAAGGGGAGGAGGCTGAGCCTACCATAGGACGGAATTTCAAAACGAAGTTTGAAATACCAAACGAATACTCGGAAAACATCCTGATAACGGATAGTGACTTCATTCTGTCAGACAGGACTAGCGCAATCTGTATCACGGCGGACATGAGTTTCAAATCAAGACTGGAGACTAACTTTAAGAGAGAGTACCAGAAAGTGGAGTTTCTGTTTAGACAGAGACCGAGGCTGGGAGGAATGGCTGCGCTTCCACCATCAGTAGCACAAGTCCCAGGCAAATACCTGTGCTTCCTAGTGACGAGGGTCAATGACAGGAACACGATCGATACGGAACACGTGATGTTGGCACTAACAAGACCACGAGACTTCATGATTGAAAGAAGGATAGCGGAGGTCTCAGTGCCGGTCTATGACCCAAACAGGGGCAAGTTGAGCCCAAGGGATTTATACGCTATCCTTTACACGTGGTCTTTGCGGAAGCGGAGATAATGGTACATCTGCACAAGAAACACTACTTGAGCATCGCCTGAGTCGGGTACATGGGGGTCTCGAGTTGGGTATGAAGGGATCTCGAGTTAGGTGTTGGGGTACAGAACAGGTAAAAGGATCTTAAAGGTGATTGGCATGACAATTAAATTTTAAATGATTGATAGTGCTAAATCATAAAATGAACATCCATGCTTTTAGAAAATTTCCAATTGAACTATTTTAGTAGAACGAAAAGGAAAAGGTTTTAAATATAGTGGCTAGGGGGGTATTAGGTTAGGAACATAGCATGTTAGTCTAAAAATCAAGTGTTATTTTCAGATTGATTTGGTTAAGTCAAATTGACTACCCAACTACACTCAATTGAAAGAAAAGAAGTTCTTGAACGAACACACAAGTTGAACAATGCTTCAAGAAGTTAATCCTTAAGTACTCAAGTTGGTACGTTGGTTCTCAAGTTGGTACGCTAGTTCTCAAGTTGCAAGGTAATTCACAAGTTGGTTAATACTCAAGATCATCAAGGAATTATAGAAATGGCAGATCGATTCTGGAAGTCCATGCCATCGGCTCTGAAAAGTCCCACACTTGATGAGCTATAAAGACGCCTGAGGTATCTGGATTACACCCAAGTGGATGAGAGAATGGCGGTGATGCTGAACGCCATCCTCCAATTGGAAGAACAGGGCGAATGCCGGGAGTCTGCAACAGAAGCGGTTCTAATGGTCGGCTACACCACTGATGGAATATCCAACCAAGAGCAAACCAGATGGCTGTCCTGGAATGTGGATGGAGGAATAAGGGGATTCGACTTGGCAAGGAACCCTGGCTTGGGCAACAACACCGAGTATGGCGCAGGGGAGTTCCCACTACGGATCAGACCATCAGCAAGATCTACGGGCCAGAGCACGAGTAAGGTGCCATCGATGACGCGAGCGCAACACACGGGGAAGCGTATCCGGATCTCGGTGATATGAAGAGAGAGAGCTTGAGAGGACTCAGCGGGAGAGGAACGAAGCGAACCTCGACCGGGATCAAGCGAAGCTTGAGAGAGATCAAGCAAAACTGGAGAGAGATCAAGCGGTCGTCGAAAAGGACCAAGCGCGGAGGGAACTTGGTATGCTGAAGGCCGAGCATCTACCAGAACAAAGAGTGCGAGAGAATGCCGCGAATTGTGAGCAGCTGAAGTCGGAACTTGAGAGAATCCAGCAACGACAACGCGAGCTCGATATGCAGAAAGGGCTAAGCCCAAGGAGAGAATGGTTACCGGCTCAAGACCATAGTCGTGTATGGAGGTGGACGAAGCTCCTAGATCGAAAGGACGATTTAACCTTGACCGCGCGGCTCAGGAGCATATGAATGAGGGGTTGGAGGTGTGGATACCAACTGAGTCAACGTCCTCCCTGCGTGGCCTAGAGACACAAACGATACGTCCATTGATGGACGTCGCACTGCCTGGGTATACCCCAAGTTCAACCCCGAGTGGTAGTCAGGTGAGCGGTAGCTCGTCACGTCTGAAAGAGATGAACGAGAGGCTACAGCTAAGGAATCGTGAGAGTCCAGCAAGAGTGGAGCTACCCCCGACGTGGAGGGAGCAACCTATCAGGAGTGTGGTAATCTCAAGCTACAAAAAGAACACAGAAGGCAGATACCACAGGCACAATCGCATGGATTGGAGCACGGCACAAAGAGTCAGGAGGGATTGCTTCCATGACGCGGCTTGGGTGGAATACCTCACGCAGCCACATGTGCCAGAGGGGGCGGTCCACCTGATCGTAAGGGACAGCCTGCTGCGGGTGCTGACCCGGATTCAATCACATTGGCCAACGGGAATCTTGAGTTTCGCTGGAGCTGCGACGCCACAGATGTTGGCAACACTTGAGATGCTAGGGATGGCAAGAGTGTACACGGTGACTCTAATGATTGGGGCGAATGACGTGTCCAGGGGGGAGTCCAGGAAATTAATGAGGCTACATGACAAGATGAGCTGCATCCTTGAGGAATTGCTGATTCAAATGGATCATGCCATTCTCACGGTGTGTACCATTCCTTACAACATGAAGGCGGTACAACACGCGATGGAGATGAACACGAAGGTGCGAAACCTTAACGAAATAATCAGGCAAATACATCAAAGGAGTGTCCTTCCCGTTGGATTACTGGACGTAGCCGAGCAGATGGAGCGATCTGTTTTCCCCGACGACGCATTCTCAGACGGGATCCACTTTGACAGAACTAGGGGAGTGGAATGGTTGAATGATGTCTTCCAAAGGCACATAAGCGCGTTGCAGGCAGAATTGCTGGAGACGGCCCAAGTCACATTCGGGCCACCCCCAAATCCGCCTTTCTTTAACTCAAGAACTTTATCCAGTCGCCTGGGAGCGACGGCCGATTCTAGAGACAGCTCGAGGAGCAGCCGGACCAGATTACCAGGTGCCGCACCCATGGAGGCCGAGGAGGCAACGTCATCAACACCCCAGAGTTCGGTAGTATCCTCGGTGGTAGTGGTGGAGAGCAAGAGGGTGGAGAGACCAGCGGAGACCAGTAGGTCGAGATATGTGGAGAAGGTAAAAGAGCTGGACTTGGAAGATCTGGAATGCAGGCAAGAGTTGGCGGAAGCTTTGAGTCTTGAGCGAGTGTCACATGAAGACTTGGGTAGACACCAGTACGTGGACTGGTTGAAGGCTCACGAGACGCATTTCTCAAGAGCGAAAATAATGGAGACGGCGGATCTGACTGGGATTCCCACAAAATCGGTCATGGTACCTATCAATTACAGGCCTCTCAAGTTGCTGGGGAGTCCGGGACTCATAGTGGAGCCCCCCAAACATCGAACGAGCATTGCCAGAATTAGGTTGGCAACTCCAGCACAGTTGAGGGTGGTGGACAAACTGTTGGACCCAAGGGAAATGGAACTGCCGGATGCCGCTTATGAAGGAACGAGGTTGGCAGACGATCCTAGATACGGGAAACCCTGCGGGAACACCCAATTGGCCAAGACCTTGGCAGTTTATGACAGAGCAGATCCAGCTGCTGCAAGGGTGGTCAACGTAACGGGATCGGACTTCGAGGGAACGTCTCCCAAGTTGTTCTGGCCAGAGACTTTGATATACTCACTGCCAGGAGCTGAGCTGAATCAAATGTTAACCTTGGTGGTAGCAATAAAATCGGAGATGCCTTGTGAGCCCGAGCTACTACTGTTTGCGGGAATGAATGACCACCTGCATGCGACCGGGTTTCTTGAGCAGCTCAAGGGTGATGAACCGGCACCGAAGAGAATCTGGGAAGCTATCCAGACGTTATTTGCAGCGATGAATGAGGTACAGGAGAACGTTACCTCACGATTTGGTTCCAAGTTAAGAGTGGTGTTCACGGCGTCCCCCGGATACGCGAGCATGCCTCCCGCTCTGCAATTTGTATAAGCGGTCTTGATTTTAATAGCCGAGGGGAATGGGTGGCGCATCCTGATGGCAGCTCCCAATCGAGAGTTGGAACCGACGAACTTGTGGCTTCGCAAGTCAGAACTGGCGGCGTCGTGGGCGGATGTGTCACACGCGTTGAGGGGCTTTTACGAGTTGGCAGATATCCTCATTGTATTGGACGAGGTCCTCTTGCTGGAGATATCAAACTTCGCCAGGCAACTCAAGCTCAGCCCGGTTATAGGGGACGATCATCCAATAATAACTCACCTGACGGCCAGCCTGTAGTTTTGAAGCATGGAATTGAATATCACAAGCTCCACCAGTAAGTCTAGAGGACCGAGCAATGAAAGGAAGAACGTAGCCGCAACGGAGAAGCAACTGGAGTCGATGGTGTATCGACTGACACAAGAAAGAGGCATGTGGCCCTTCCTGACACCAAGGTTGGAAAACGCTACGGAGAAGACGAGGGAGAATGCTCCAGCTCTTGTGAAGCAAATCTGGGATTTTCTTGAGGAGCAGCTGGAAGTGGCCGAGAAAAGGGAAATGACGGTGACCAGGTTCGTCACAGCTGCCAACGAGGTCACAATTGGAGGATTCTGGAGGGAGCACGCTATTCTTGAGTTCTTGAGTCCTTGTTGGGGAAAGGAGTTCATGGCTGGAGTGTTTAGTGCAAAGGAGACTATATAACCTGCCCATCAGCCTGTTGTTGGCACTGTACCTGGTTTACTCGAGGTACCTATTCAACATAGGTCCAGCGTACATGTTCAGTCGGGGTGTGGAAACACTCCGGATTGACGGATATTTGGCACTGGTGCTCCTGACTTATGGTGAACTGGTGTCATTTCATCGACTAACGAAATATGGGGAGCCCCTGTCGATGGGAAAAACCCACTCGAGCATTGACACCTATTCATATAAGTGTGCTGCCGGGCTAAAGACGCTGCTAGTGCAGTACCTCCTGATGCAGAACCGACACCTGACTGGTGAGGAGAAGAACCCAAAGACGCGAGATGAATGGAGGAAAGTGAATGGGGCATGCCTCTATGACAGACCTGATAATCCGGGGGCTGGAGGAGGTCGTGACCTGCATTTATGGACCGGCCGTGACGTACGCGTTTCCAGATCCTCTGGTGACAGCTTATCGCTACTCCGTGACACACTTGAGCCTCATAAGTATACTGGATGGGACGACACTCAATTGGTGTCAGCAAGAGGTGCTGATGGCACAAATGAGCAACACTGTGCTCTTCGGAAAAGTGAAGGATCCAGAGTTGATGGTGTACAGTTTCCGAGGACAACTGCAGTGTAGGATGGGAGGTAAACGCGAAGACCCCATCGAAAGTTACCCCAAGTTCTGGAACCTAAATCCACTGACGGCGAGTGGACAAGAGGTCTTGAGAATCCCCGCATGGAAGAAGAGCTTCGAGCTGGTGAAAAGGGAGCTAGAGGCAATACTGGAGAAGGAAGTCCTGCCAACAAGCATTCCAGAGTTCCCAACGGTAAGGAGAATGACCCTGGGAATGAACAGTTCCCTGGTGGTCCCGCCCCTGTTCGCGAGAGCAGCGGAGGAAGGGCAGCAGAGGGAATTTACCGATGGCTGGGATCCCCTATTCATCGGCTACACTGCAGCAGTCTATTTTCACACCTGTGATATAAAAATAAACTCATGGACGACTCAAGCGAAGAAGATGAGAGGCTCGATGCCCCCGAAATTCGAGGTGCGAGAAGTCTTGAGAACGCTTGAGCGGGCGGGTTTGGAGAACATGTTGCCGGTGTGGGATGATGGCAGGATGATCGTGGAAGAAGGACACATTGCACTAAAGGACGAGATGAAGTTTGCCACGAGAAGATACCGGGCACCTTACGGACTGGAGCAAGTGGAGATGAGGCAGGAGGGGAAGGAGCTGGATGCAGCAGGCCCGTTGTATGTGGCTCTGACGGAGTACAGAAAACCGGATCCGACGAAACCATCGCCCCTGTCGGTGGGCACCCCTGGAGGTAAAAGAAGCGGCCCTGTAGAAGATCGGTTCAGGAGGATTCTTGAGAGAAGAAGAGTCGAATCAGGAGAGGAAAGTATGGACGAGACTCTCAGCGAGGCAGGAGAGGATATGGAAGTGGGAAACACGCCGGAGCCAAAGCCATCAGAGGAGGAATTCACCACTCAAGAACTGTTGAAGGATCTGAGCGGAGAAAATTGGGCAGACACTGCCACGCCACCTCTGACCTCATCTCCCCGCAAGAATCTAGAGTTGCCACTGACGAGCGAGACTCCTAATATGGGGATGATATTCCTGAGCGCAGAAGGAAGGGAGAAGAACACTTTCGAGGGAAACAGGGATATGTTCCTGGGCACTCTGGATGAGTACGCTTGGCGAAAATTCTTGAGCGATTTCAATCGAGAAGTGAATGGCGAGATCACACTGGATGATTTCAAGGAAGAGCTGTGGGACACAGTGGTGAAGTTCGGAGAGCCTGTCCTGATGGGGACGGGTCTAGAGGAGAAAGCCAGAAGAGAACTGCTGAGCAAGATGGTCGAGTTGAGAAAGGCATCACGAAAAACCAAAGAAGACAAATGTAAAGACAGCTCTACTCTGAGACAAAAACTGTCAATAAAATAATTGAAAGTGTAAGGGGGATAAGGTCGGAACTAGTAATATAATTAAAAGTACTAATATCCTTAAGGCTCGAGCAGGGGGGAGGCAAGAGTTGGAAGGGTTGGATGGAGACAAGGAGGTCGAATCAGTAATGATAACGGCAACGCCCCCAAGTAAAGACGTGAGGTCTCACAAGAGGAAGAGAGAGGTAGAGCGATTGGGTAGTCCCTCGGCGGATGCGGTCTCGGAGAAAAACTTGAGAGAGACGGCCCCATGGTTCTGGCACGATGGAAGACAGTAGCCTACAAGAGTAGCTACGAACCAAGGAAACTGCTCGAGGTAGAAAGAGAGATGGAGGTTCCCACCAACTCGACAACGGAAGAAGACTTCAAGCCTCAGAGGACAAAGATGAAACGAGGTTCGACGAGCGGGCAGACATGGGAAGTGGACGTCGGCAAAGAATCGGTCTCAAATGAACATCAGGCCACTGGGAAGCAAGTGACTAGCGATCCTCTTGAGAAGAATAAAACGAGGAACACCTCCCGACCGTGATGGGTGGCCCTGGAAACATTGAAGGAATTGGAAGACTGCCTAAAGAAGCTCGACAGTGGAGTGTCACGCAAACGACACAACTGGGCTACCCAGCAGAAGGCTGATATGAACAAATTGGAGTTGGGAAGCCATCTGAGGAGAACTTGACGGAACTTGTTGAGGGATTATTTTGAAGAAGCGATGAGGACATCCTCATCGGCGTCGCCATTGATGGCAAATCCCTTTGTTAGAACAGCAGGACAATTGATGTTCGCGTGGAGCCTGGTGGGGATAGAGTTGGAAACGCTGACCTCACGCGACAAGTTGAAGTTGGGTGGGAAAAGTCTAGAAATATATCAGACATTGATGCAACACGTGGCTAGGGATAACTCAGGCTTGAGCCTGGCAAAGAGGAGAGACGCTACTTGTTTCTTGAGGTGGATAATGTCGGTGATGACTGACAGCACCATCCTAGCATGCCAGCAAAGAGCAACTGGGAGCGAAGCAATGGAAAGGAGAGTCTCAGCGGTCATCTTGAATGTATACCAGAGTACTGGGATAGAAAAGGAGGATGGTTCCAGGCCACAGGAAGTTAGAGAGCCACAGGAAGTTAGATGAGATACGGAGATTCTACAACCAGAAGTTCGAGGTGAAACACGACGTGCACCGTAACTTGGCCTCGTCAGGAGAGTACTTGAAACCCAATAAGAATGGAGAGTACCAGTATGTGTCTGGAGCGATGGGGATGTCGTACAACGCTTTCCTGGACTCGGAAGCCGGAGGCGCTCACAGAAACTACGAGGTGGCGGAGCTGCTAAAGTTCTGGACAGAGAAGATAGTGGAGTTAGACACTGTAGAGAGAGAGAGAGACCTAGCTTAGGTTTGATTCTCGAGAAGACACCAGAGGTGATAAATGTGCCGCGCTCAAGTAAAAGAGTCGAACTGAAGATGGGTAACGGGAATGGCATGTTGGTCACGAATCTGGGAGTGGTGTGAAAATTTCTGAGGCCCTCCTGATGTCCACATCCCCATGCGAGCCTGATCGAGGAAGTCACGGAGCGAGTGAGATTAGCTCCAGCGGAGGACGAAGACCTGGCGACGTTGAGCATAGTGCACAGACTGATCCTGCCTCAGGTGAAGGAGTCAAGTGAAACGACGAGTAGACTAGGGTCGGTGAAGAAAATGGAGCCAGGCAGTTGTCTTGATTCGACGTGTGGAAATGGCGAGCACACTTGTGATGGACGGTCATGCGTCAGGATACAGTCCTTCCAGAAAGAAGATCTAGTCCACTGGTTTGAAGACATTACCGAAAGGGAGAAGAGTGAAATACAGATCGTGGCTGAGTGTTACGCGAGTACCACAGTGAACCTAGCAACAACTCTGGTATTCTTCTCGAGAATGTGCAGTCTCCAGTCACTGGAGAGGCTAGAGTCAGAACACCACTTGGTGACCGCGTTGAGTGTGGAGTCATGGACCGGGGTGTTGCAGGTAACCCAGAAACACATCAAGAGCTGCAAGGTTGGACTTGAAGCGGAAATTGGATTTCCCATGAGCGAAGCCTATGGTCTGCCTCTAAATGCGAAGTCCGTAAAGGGGTCAGTGATGGCCAACCTATGTGGCAGCCACTATCCATTACATAGGCGATGGTGGAGGTATCCAGCCAAAGGGTATTGATAGACAAAGCCTTCTCAGTGCCCAAGTGCGTAAGACTGGCTCGGATGTCGCATCACTCACACAGGCTGTTGAGGAAAATCCGAGGGACAGTGCCGAAAGAACAGAGGGACGACTTGAGTGAAATCTGGGGGGAAGAAATTTTGGGTTTGGAAGGTGGAAACACAAGTGACCACGAGAGACAAAACGTGATCGGAAAACCTATGTTGTTGTTGTTGTTGTTGTTGTTGTTGTTGTTGTTGTTGTTGTTGTTGTTGTTGTTGTTGTTGTTGTTGTTGTTGTTGTTGTTGTGGATTCTCAGAAATACTTCTGATGGGACTGCTCCCAGTTCGTTTCTTCTTAAAACGTCTTCCTTACATCCCTGCAGTTTCGACAATCACAAAACAGTATCCATGTGCAAGGATTCACCTCATTGAATTTCGCCATCTGATAGGTCCACATAAAATTCAAGAGTCTGTTTTTTAGCCCCGTGGGATTGAAGAAATCTACTGTTCCAGGTAGATGATTGGCCACCCGAGACAGCCTGAAACAAAACTCAGCGCGAACTTTTTCTGTGCGGAGTTTTTTAAGGCTTAATGTCGGGCCGTCATTTTGTCTTGTATTTGAGGCAGACTTGTTGGTTAATAGTCGTATTTGTAAATCGTTTTCACTGTGAAAAAAGCTCGATAGATTCAATAGATTGCATAGCTGTATGAACATAGTAAGGGAAATGTATTCGTTCGTTTCAACAACGTTAGATAATCACTCTCATAACTGTTTGTTACCCATTTTAGCGCTCTTTTCTGGAATCGTTCAAGTTTTGATAAATTTGCGCGGCATATATTAAAACACGAAGATGCAAATGTTATAAGTGGTAAAACCGCTGACTTGTAAACACCCAATTTTTATCTCTGTGAAACCCCTTTTGCCACATTTCTTTTAGCAAAATAGAAAATCTGATTAGCTTTTTTCATTTTCGCCATTAGATGATTTGACCAGCTTAGGGTTTTATCTATATGTACCCCCAAATCTTTTATTGTTTCTACTGATTCAAGCATATGCCCATTGATTTGAATTGAATTTGAGTTTCCTCGAAAAATCAGCTCTTTGCATTTGTCAGGAGCCAACTCCATTTTGTTTCCGTTCACCCAATTTTCTAAAGCCGATATATCTGATTGTATTTCAAATTTGGATAAGCCCGCCGAGAAAAGTTTTAAATCGTCTGCATAAATGAAGGGAGTAGTGAATTTTAGCACTTCTGGCAGGTCATTTATAAAAATGCAAAACAGTAACGGCCCCAGCAGAGACCCTTGAGGAACTCCACTTGTAACTAATTTAGAAGAGGATGATACATTGTCACATTTTACCCACTGCGTTCTGTTTTCAAGATAGCTCGCTATGACTTCCAAAAAACACCCCCCTACTCCAATATTCGCCACTTTTTTCAACAATTCAAAATGGGGCACTTTATCGAATGCTTTGGAAAAATCGGTGTAATAAACGAGCACTTCATCGTTCGGATTTTTATCCAGCGCCTCGTAAATTCGTTGTAAAAATGCTAACAGATTAGTTACAACCGAATTCTTTTTAACAAAACCATGTTGACTTGATTTCATGTATTTTTGAAAGTGATCGTAAAGTGGTTCGTACATGCATTTTTCGAGCACTTTAGAGATAATTGTTAATAACGAGACAGGTCTGTAGTTTTTTATTTGCTTTTTGTCGTCTTTTTTGTGTATGGGCGAAATAGCAGCACTTTTCCAGAATTTAGGTACACATCGTACCCTCTTGATATTTTTGAAAATAGCATTTAAAATGGAGCTCATCGGTTTAGCTAAACTTTTCAAAAAACAAGGCGGCAGGCCATCCGGGCCTTTACTTTTTGTTACATCCAGTTTAGTCAACAATTCTCGGATTTTGTTTTGAGATATGTCAAAATTTATGAGGGAAGCATTTTCGCAAGCAATGTCTGTTACTTTAAATTTCAATTTCGGAGTAAATACAGAGTGGAAAAAATTATTTAATTTTTCGACTTTTTCAGTTGACTCCTAATATTTAATTCCATTTCACGCGGTAGGCTCGACTTCTGCTTTTTCAAGTTTTTGAAATGTTTGAAAATCAAGTTAGTATTTCGAGAAACTAAGATACTTTCTTGGTACTCTACTCGTTCTAGTTCCATATTTTGCATTAAACTGTTTTCAAAATTCGTTATCGTTTCCTGCAAATGGGGAGTAGGCCTTGAGTCGAATTGTTTTTGCTTTGTTTCTAGAATTTTAATCAAATTTGAAGTCTTTGGACTCACCCAAGGTGGTAATTTTTGTCTATGCATGGTTCGTTTTGGAACAAAATTTGAAATTAGATTGTTGATATATTGGTAAACAAATAGGTGAAAAGGGATATTTCTGCATATAATCAATCATGCCATCATAGTCCGCCGAGCAAAAACTATAAAAACTTTCTTTGACTGGTTTTTCGTCTTAAACATCTATTTCAATTTTCAGCGATATAGGTCTGTGATCTGTTATATCATAGCTTTTTTTGAAAATTCGTGCAAATTTCAGTGAAACCCTCCAGCCCCCTCATTAGAGCGACATCTAATATAATTGAACCACAAGTTGGAAATTCAATTATTTGATTCATTTCGGCTTCGTCTACTAATTCCAAAATTTCATTTTCATGTATATACTCGTGCTTTGGTTAATTCTCCAATCCGTTTGAGGGAAATTTATGTCGCCACATAAAAGAACATGATGATTTTTAATGGAGACAATCGAATCAAAAATCTTTTTGAAATCTTCAAAATTATATCTGTATTTGCTATCTTATGGGGGATTGTATGCGCAAAAAATCGCGAAATTGAAATTGTTCACTTCTATTTGAACCGCTAATGCACATTCTGGTAGATCTAGATTTAGTTTATATGAATTAAAACAATCTCTTACTGCGATAAGAACACCACCGTGATTCGAAGTGTTACCTGTTAATTTGCGGTCCGCTCTATAAACAGAATATTCAAGTAGCATGAGTTCAGTGTCTTCAATTTGATCATTTAGCCAGGTTTCAGTCACTAAATGTACAGATGCTGCACAATGAGATACAGCTGAAACAAATTTTCTTCTTCTTTCAAATTTCAATAAACTCCTGGCATTCAACAGTACACAGTTTAGGTACATTAGTCATTCAGTGGCTTTTTTAGCATCAATGTTTACCAAAACATCGTCTTTAAATAATTGGAAGTTACGAATTTTCAAGCTGCTGGGTGGTACGTTTGCATTTATCAATTCACGTCTTTTTTGAAGGCATAAATTTTCTTTCTTTGAATCCTCATAGCTTAAGGTAGGCAATATAAAAAACCCCAAATTTTTCAGGTCATCCCACATTTCAGCACTTTTGGCTAATATCAATTTTGCATGCCATTCACTAGATAGTGTAACCATAGTAACTCTTGGTTTAGAACGACTTTCTGAAAATTTTCCAAGTCGATGTACATTTTCCACGTTTGCATTCACTCGCAGTTTTTCAAATATTTCTTTTATTGTTTCGTTTGCGTGAAAAACATTTTCATTTTTTGAAAAATCTTTGTTTTCAGGAATTCCCTGAATTCTTAGACATTTCGACACATTGTGAAAGTTATTTGACTTCTTATTATCTGCTTTTTCATTCTGTTTCATGCTATTTTTCTTGATTAAGGCTTCCGCCTTCTCGGTGCTTTTTTCGGTAAGCGCATTCGTTTTTGAATTGAAAATTTGTTCTATCGTGTTTTCGGTTACAGGCTTTAGGGTATTGACGACCGGAATAAATTTGCTCTCAATAATATCAGTAGTGAACTTATCTTTAAGTTGCTGAATTGTAGCATCTTGAACAAAGTCGTCCCTCTTGTTGTTTGCTACACAGTCGTTGCAGAGAAGCATGACCCTCGTTCCCAGTTCCCTGATTCCATTGACTGCCACAGGTGTCAAACCAGTGCATGTAGTATCAAGATGCATCCTTGCGTCACATCCCACACAGTGGTACATTTCAGCAGAAGACATCATTGGTTTACGGCATGATTTGCAGCTATGACGTTGATTTGACATGTTTATATGAAACTATTTAAGATATTTTGGGGAGCCATCAATTTCACGTATGGTTGGTGCTCCAAACCTGGAAGAGAACGACGCGATACACGAGAAATTGATGGAACTTGAGCCTCTCCTAGAAGCCTCGGGAGAACGGAATCCTAGGAGCATCGACCTCACATATGGGGAATGTCCATGCCACTGTCTGGCACAAACAGTGTGGTACCCGGATTACGCGAATCTCTGCCTGATCTGGGATGTGGAGGAAATCAGGTCGTTGGGACTGCCCGATCATCAGCAGAAAGTGACCATCTTGGTGGTGAGCACGATGCTGGCCCTACGATAGATTGAAGAAAATGTAACAAAGTATCGGGAATCGAAGACGCCAACGGCAGAGTCGATTTACGCGATAGATTACAGCAGGAGAATTGAGTTGTTTGAGACTGCATGCAAGGTATTCGCCATACCAATGGAAGTCAGACACGTATGGAGCCGCTTACGGTTCTTTCCTTGGTTTCGAGCGACGTTGACGTCCTGGTTATACATGGTAACGAAGAACCATATGAGGAAATATCAAAAGGAATATCGACAGTTCCAGGCCGAGATAGGGCCGGAAGCCTTCAAGAGACCTCTGATGACCCATCGAAATGCGATCACGACTGGGTGGAAAAGAGTTGATAGAGTGTCCAGAAACAACACCAAGGCGAGGGAGTCGATACTGGAGGAGGACCTAGCGAAGAATGTAAGCCTGAGTCTTCACAATTCCTTCTGTTTGAACCGGGAGTCGAAGGTGAAGAGATTACCGAATCAAGTGAAGAGATTGCAAGAGCAAAGGGAGTGGATGCGATCCAATGAACAGCTGAAGGCTTGGGAGGAGATTGTGATCAGCTCCGATGACGAAGAGGCACTATTGAAACAGATCACAGTGTCAAACATATCTGGATCGGGTACCTCGAAGGCAAAGAACGCGAGGTGAGCCGGTGGCTCAAACTAAAATTCTAGAGTCTTGAGTCTTGAGAGGGAAAGGGGCTCGAGGTTGAACTCGGATGAAATCTGGGTTCACCAAAAAGAAGTTTTAACAAATGAGATATTGTTATTATTTTTTAAATCTACTATATAAATCAAAACGCTGCATGACAATTTCCTGATTGAATAGTACAAAAGAAATTTTAAATTACTAGCTTAAAAAGCGAAAATTCACAAGTGCAGGTGTGTGCAGATTTTGATTGCTGTTTAGCGATAGTGTGAAAATTTTACATGGTTGTGAATTTTGGGGTGTAGAAAAACTTAAGTCCGCTGCAAAATTCTGTAAATGACCACTGGCACTGTATCTTGGGTAACACTCGGGTTTCTGGGGATTCACTGACAGACGGCAGCCCGCGATGAGGACATCGATCTTGAGTCCGGGGAGTATGTGCCAGTCGGTCATATCTGGAAGTTTGACCTTGAGGAAAACGAAAATACGTGATTTTGGAGTGAAGTTTTTTTTTCAAAAATTCGAATGGAGCCTGTCATGCTCAGTTTTCTCGCGAAAAATGAAAACATCAAATAAAAAATCAGAGCGACCGAATTACAATTGCGGGAAAGTTGTCAAGTATATACAGTGGGAAATTGCTATTCGCAATTTCTATCGTAGAAAACTAGAGTAGAGCTGTCCTATCTGATATATATAGGAGACCAAACAAATACTAGAGCAGGGCTAGAATCAATTGGACCAGTGTGAACCTTCAACGGAAAGGCAGACAACTGAAGTCTCCCAATGGTCCAGATCCAAACTATATTCTTGGGTTAAAACTTATTTCCTTTGATTGGAACTCATCGTTAGAAAACTTCTTGAGTTATATTCGATTATATTTATGCTAGAGTCATTAATTAGTTTAATTACTCTGTTTCTCAAGCGTGCTGCTATGTAAGTACCAAATTTAATTTTCTCGAGTGTGTTTTATGATTGTTATGTTGAGGTAAGGCGAGTTTTTGTTTGATCCATCTGAAATGGATCAAAGTTCCACTGTATAATAAAAAGTAACTGTGCGGATTGTTCCAACCCTGTTTTTAACGGCAATCGTGTATTTTGGGTATTTTGAGACCTAAGTATGGGGACGTTCTTATTTTCTAGAGTGGGGGGATATTTTGGTAGTAGCCTTTAAGCTGTAACGGGTTCTAGTCTCATGTCGCAAGCGAACCGATTTGGCTCCGACCGTTTTTGAGGTAGAAAAACACAAGAGATAGTGTCCCTGACTCTTGAGCCAATGCTTATAGGGCCTATTTTTCTGAAGCCTCATATGTGACCGAAGTAGGCGACTGTTACAAATAAAAGTGTTCAGTAACAGTATTCACTTTTTTGGAAATTTTACCATAGCATTAAAAATTGCTAAGCATCTGTTCTCTGCGTATATGTGGCTTTGGTTCGTTGATATTTAAGCGTCCGTGGTTAGTGTTTAAGGCTCTTAATATCTAGGTCGCTGGTTCCAATCTTTGCACTTTACTGAGCTGATTTGAATAGCTTCTAATGTTAAAAGTTCGGACTGAGGTCCTTTCAGCTTCAAGTCGGTTAGTGGTCCTTGACCGATCCTAAAAGTATCTGCGCGTTCTTTGCCAGGACGCTGACCATCCTCTATTGTCAATCTTAGTGAGTATTTTCTTCCAGGCATGTAAATGTTATGAATGGACTCATCGAAATACCATACGAACCACCTTGCTCGGTCTGGGAAATTTTATCTTCGATTTTGCCCTCAAGTGAGCATGATATTGTGAGAAAGGTTTTGGGTCCTAGTTTGGTCGAGCAAGCTAACGATTTGCACGAGGAAGTAAAATGCTTGCTTGAAATATGGGAGTACATCACCTACCAGACTCCTAAGAAGAACCTTCTTTTGGATCAATCAGCTGTTAAAGACCGTTTGATTAAAGAAGTTTCACTTCTATTAGACGTGCTGAGGGACAGAGCATCACAGGAAGGAAAGTCTTTGGAGGACTTTCTGCAGAAACACAATTCCAAAGTTCTCGACTTCTGCTCAAGGCCAGCTACATCGCGGCCATCTAGCTCCAGGCGATCAACAGCAAGCTCTAGTGGACGGCAAACTCCAGTCATAGCGATGGATTCGGAAAGGCTCTCCAAAGTTGAAGGCTACAACAGTCAGGTTGAAATCAAATTGAAAGCGCTGCAGCCCAAGATGAAGTATTTAGAAATGAGGGAAATTACAACAGTTTTACGGCAGATGTTGGGCAGAGAAATATCGCAGTTGAAAGAAGATATCACTTTTCTTCAGAAGTGTCTAGAAGACCCAAACGACGAACCAAGTTTGGGTGAACTCAAAGAGGAAAGAAACAAACTTGAATCGAGGATATTACTTACTGGAGAAGACAAACAATTTAATTCGACTAGCTCAGGTCTACCAAAAAAGTCAGGAAAGATTCAGTTGGAGCCATTACCCGTGCGAACGTCTCCGGTTTCATCTGCCAATGAGAAATCAAGACGAAAAGAGTTTTTTAAAAGCGGAAATAGTGGCTCGAGTAAAATCCCTCAAGTCTCTACTTCGCAGCCTCTAAAACTGAGTAAAGCGGACAAACTGAGGGCAATAGTTGATTCAAGCAAAAGCTAGGCTCTGTAAATTGTAAATATGTACGTATTTTATAGATAGAGAGTAAAAATGACCAATTTCCCATGCTTGATTGCGTTCTTCTGTAAAATATAATTTGCTAGTTAATGAACTACTTTTTTGAGCAAAAGTTTCATAGTAATTTTTCATATCGAAGTAAGTTTCAGGTTTATGATTTCTAGCTTTTGGTGAATGAGCGAAAACTTCTCTTACATCAGAGTTGACTCAAGTAATGAGTTAGTGATAGACGATGAGAACGGTCAAAATGCTGGATCACCTGATGTGAACCAAGTCACAGATATAACAGTTAAGCCCAATTCCAACATGTCATCTGGAACTATAAAGCCAGATTTTTATGATCCAAATGATCCTAAATACAGTTCCTACACGGTGACTGAATATTCGAACAATATGGCGACAGTTGAAATGAATGACGATGGAATGTCATCAGAACTGAGATTAAGAAATGCGGGGTCTAAAAAGTATACAGGGGTTGGCAGTGGGTTTCTGGACCGAAATGGATTCTCTTGGCTGATGGAACAAACAATAGACGAAGACGACGAGGATTACAATTCGTCAATCCTGTAAGAACTCAATTTCAAACAAAAGGATTCTAAATAGTTTAGCGCTTACCTTTGCCGGAAGCCGGGTTGACAAGAGAAAAAAAAAACAAATAGTTTCTGTTTTTATTTCAGTTCAAAGACTGATCAATACTTATCCTTGTTTTTGATCGCTCTATGGCTCAATCGGGTGAAATCACACTAAAAAAATTTAGTCTTTGTAATTCAAAATTCTGTTAACCATCAATAGACTTAAATGGCAGCCAGTAAAAAGTGGGATACCCCAGGGTTCAGTACTCGGCCCAGTACTGTTTTTGATATACATCAACACAATGCCGGACAAAATAGCGTCAAAAATATATCTGTTTGCTGACGATGCGAAGTTATACCGTCAAATTGAAGACAAATCGGATGTAACACGCATACATGAAGATTTACAATCACTAGAAACTTGGTCAGGCCAAAGTCTTTTGTCCTTTAATATCGACAAATGTGTTCACATGACAATAGGAACCAAGACATTGGATATGGAGAGGATTTATAAAATCAATGGCGAAAACATTAAAGAAGTGCAACTCGATAAAGACCTGTATCTGGCTTGACAACAAACTGACATTCGAAACACACATCACTAAAAAGCCAGTAAGGCAAACGGCATGAAGTAGTAAAGTAGTAGTACATAAAGCAAATCTAGAAATGCGAAAAAATTTCTTCACGATAAGAGCACCTCTCGACTGGAACAATCTGCCACAGGAAACAGTGCAAAGCAAGACCATCGACGAATTCAAGTGGAAACTGGACAAACATTGGAAAGCGATTGGAATTGACATGTACGAATTCGAACGGAGATAGGAAAAAAACATTTGAAATGACCACAAGAGGCACTGCCTAATGGTCATAAAAAACTTGACTTGGCTTGACTTTAAAGTAGTTCAATGTGTTTCTATTTTCCATGCAATATTTGTTTTTTAAACTTGCGAGAGCACGTGTATTGTAACTGAGAATTAGTTTTTTCCCCTGAACAATTTTTCTGGAGATTGTGAAGTTGCTTTATTAGTCAACCTTAGCAAGTTAGTGACTCCGCGAAAAATTGAAATGTCGGACTTGCGTTTGTCTGCTTATGTTTTGTCGGCTGAGTTGCCTCATCGGGAAGTTTTCTTGTACTCTCAGCAATTTTTATCGTATTTGCAACTTTTTGATTTACTCCTGTAATTTGTAAAATTAATAGGTCTGATGTACGTATATTTTCATTGTTTTTGGTAGCTTTGAACCTTTAGTCGGCCTTGATTGTTTTGGCTTATGTTTTATTGGCTTTATTGCCTTACTTTGTGTTGATTCCAAGGCAATAATTAACTGATCTGGTAGTTTAAGTTGCAAGATTTAAAAGTTTTAATATGGAATTGCTCAAAATTTTCCCATGACAAGCATTTTTTGTTTTCTCATGCATGATATTTTTTGTTCTCGGCTCAATGGGCGTCTACGGATTTGTTATCGGCTTAATGGCCGCTCGGTAATTACTAAAACTTTATTCAATTCTGGTGGTTGCGTATTTCTACAGCTTTGCTAAAATTATTTTCCGTTTTTCCCCCAAGTTAAAAAGTCTTATCGGTTTTGTTATTCCCGACTCATTTTCGATCTGTTAGCTTGCAGTTCTTCGCTTGCGTTGTATCGCAAGTGATGCAAAGCTTCGCTTCGTCTGTGTCAAGACTTGAGTTAGATCTGTCTAGCTAAATTTAATCTTGTCTATTGGTAAATGAGCAACACTGGTGGATGGTTTTGCTCTGGTGTAATCTTTTATCTAGCTATCCATTATTTACTTGAATGCGCGCTTCGCTATCTGGCCACGTTTAAGCTTTTTCAACGTATTGTTTTTGCATGTTAAACAAAAGAACGTTTTCACGTTTAAGCTATGTCGTATATTGCAATGTTCAAGTGTTTTTTCGGTTTTCCAGTTTGAAATCAGTGTTTATTTCACTGAGTTTAAAATTATGACCCCAATAATGGGATGCTGTCAGGGTCCCTCCCGGAGTTGCAAGTTTTGCCTCCAATTATGAATACCAAAATCGTTTTTAGCTTTAAAGATATGACGAATTTTGTGATTTAAGTTTTCAGAAAACTCAAATTAAAAATAGTTGACAAAATTCATACTCCCAACCCTGTAAATTGGTGCTTTTAGAATACTCTCAGGGATTGAGAGTCTTGCCTGGCTGATCAAATCCTTGTAGTTTTCGAGATATGACCGTTATGATTTTCTTCCCATTTCCAGCAATTTTAGATTTGAAAAGTTCAAAAGATTTGAAATTCCAAACTTTGTAATTGGGTACTGTGAAGGTATTCGCCGAAGTTCTACATCTTGCGTCCCAATGCAATTGTTCGATTGCTCTCAGTTTTTGAGATGCGGTTTTTTTGTCTCTTTAAAATTAGTCAAAGAACTGAGAGATTAAAAATTTGAAGATGCAATCTACGTTATGAGGCAGTCAGGCTACTCTTTGGGATTGCGAATCTTGACTCCAAATATGACTTCCCAAATCCTTGCAGTTTTCCAGATATGACGTTTTTTTATGATTTTCTCCAAAATTTTCAGAAAACAGATTTGAAGAAACTTCAAAAGTATCAACCCTGTAGTTGAGTACTGTAAGCTTAATCTCAGGAATTGCACGTCTTGTGTCCAAATGTGAGTGTTCAAATGTTTTTAGTTTCCGAGATGTGACGTTTTTTTAAATTGTTTTAAAATTTTCAAGTTTTTTCTAGAAATAGCTTCACAAAACTTGAAATTCCCAACTTTAAAGTGAGACTACCTTATTGTAAGGTTATTCTCAGGCGTAGCGAATATGCTTCTGAATATGAATGCTCAAATCTTTTTAGTTTCCGAGTTATGACGTTTGTTTCATGACTTTTTCATTTGTGGGAAACAGTTTTTAAAGAAATCACCAAGTTTAAAATTCACAACCCTTTAGTAGAAAGATCTCAGATGATCCTCAGTGGTTGCAATTCTGGCATCTAAATTTCTCCGTAGGACCGTTAAGTTTTGGAGAAATGACTTTTTATGATTTTTAAAGTTTGAATTGAATTTTTTTAAAAAAATTTTGCAGTTAGCAACGCTGTAGTAGGGTACTGTAAGAGTACTCTCAGGAGTTGCAAATCTGACGTCCAAATGCGACTGCTCAATTGCTTTTAGTTTTCGAGATGTGAGGTTTCTTAATTCATTAAAAAAAATTCGAAGAACTTACAATAAAAACGTCAAAATTTTTTTTTAATTTGAAATTACCAACAACCCTGTAATTGGGTGCTGTCAGTACTCTCAAAGATAGCCAATCTTTTTCCAATATAAGTTGTTTTTCGTAAGTTGTTAGTTTTGCCTATCTAAATTTATCCTTGTCTATTGGTAAATGAGCAACTGGTGAGTGGTTTTGTTCTGGTGTAATCCATTATCTATCTATCTGTTATATATTTAAATGCGGGCTTCACTATTTCGCCATATTTAAGCTTTTTCAACATATTTTTGCATGTTTAACAAAAGAATTTTTTTCCCGTTAAAGCTATATCGTATATTGCAATGGTCAAGTATTTTTTCGGTTTTACAGCTTGAAATCAGTGTTTATTTCACCGAGTTTAAAATTAGGACCCCAATAATGGGATGCTGTCAGGGTCCCTCCCGGAGTTGCAAGTTTTGCCTCCAATTATGAATACCAAAATCGTTGCGAGTTGAAAAATTTCATACTCCAAACCCTATGATTGGGTGCTTTTAGAGTACTCTCAGGGATTGAGAGTCTTGCCTCCAAATATGGTTGATCAAATCCTTGTAGTTTTCGAGATATGACTTTTATGATTTTCTTCCCATTTCCAGCAATTTTAGATTTGAAAAATTCAAAAAATTCTTATGAAGTTTTCAGTGTTTATTGTACCAAGTTCATAGTGTGATGGTGTCAGTGTTCCCAGTGGGTTTGTGATTTTGGCTTTTAAATTTTAATACCCAAACCCTTGAAGCTGAACAGATTCGACGATGTGTTGATTTTTTCAAACATTAACCTAAAACTTAGCTTTAGGAATTCCTAGCCCTGTTTTTGGTTGCTGTCGAGGTAAGTTCAGGGGTCGCAAACTTTTTACCTAGTTTGATTGTTGAGAACCTTTTAGTTAATTAGATATGACGTTTTGTTAATGTTTTTCAAAAACAAAATTTGAATTTAAAAAAAACTTTAAAAATAATTTTTGAAGTTTTCAACCTCAGAGTGAGGTGTTTTCAGGTAACTCTCATACGTTGCAGATCTGGCGTTCAAGTTTGACTGCTGTAATTGTTTTTGTTTTCGAGATACGACAGTTTAATGATTTTAAGAAAATTTCAAACACGTTAAAACTCAAATATAAAGTTTTTTCTTCAAATTTTGAAATTCCCTATCTTTAAGTGGGGTGTTCTCAAGGTAATCTTAGAAATTGCAGGTCTTGCCTGGGAGTATGACTGCTCAAATCATTTTGTTCTCAGGATTTGAAGATTAAATGATTTTCAAAAAGGTAAAATTTCAAAAATATTTATATATTTTTTTCAATTTCAGTTTGTCGATTCTTTCGCAATTTGCCTTTGACAACCTGCTGTGGTGATGTCAGATTGCTAACATCAGTTGCGGATGTAGTTTCTATACTAGTGTTTCTACTCAATTTTTTCAGACAAAATTGACGTTTCTTATATGTTTCTAAAATTTCCATAAACTAAAAAAAAGAGTGATATTTTCAATTTTTACGCTAGATTTAACGATTGACGGCAGAAAATAATAAATGTAAGGGCTAATGAAAATAATAACTAATTTGATCAAGAATCTCACGAGTTTAGTGATTTTGCAAATAAGATTAGTGATTTTTTGTTAAATATGGAAAGTCCAATTGCAGACGTAGCATTATAGAAAAATAAACTTTGTAACTTTTATTCAAGCCCTCAAATTTCGTTTTAATCCAGTAAAATTAGTTTTCGAAAGTTTTAAAGCGCCATTTTGAGAATGAGAATTCAATCCTCATTGAGAATTTGATACTCCAAAAAAATTCGATTTCTTAACGATTTCTCTTCGTGGTTCTAGTCATTTCCCGACAACCATTGTTTAATTTGCCTTTTTAACGATAAACGTCAAGCATGCCTCAGTTATCCTAGGCTTTGTTCAGATCCTTTTATCAAACCACTCTCAAAAAAGACACTATTTGAAAAAAAAATTTCTAGCTTTTAAGAATATGGCACCCCATCCGGATATCCTTGTTTGATTATTTAAGGTTTTTGATTTAATTTTACTTTTTTTTCGCCTGTTCAAATCTCAAATGTTTAAATAGGCGTCGTATTGAAATCGATTACATTTTTACGCTAATGACCGCTTAAATCGCATAGCTTAGCTGGTGGGATTGATATCGGTACACTTTTCTTTAAAATTGTTCGATTTAATCTGTCGGTTTATTGTAACTTGCATTTAATCAACTAAGCTTGCATTACCGTTTATGCTTCTTGTCGAACGGCTTAGACAATCTGGAACACGACCAGACAAGTTAAAAATGGGTGCTCAAACAATTTTCTGAAATTCATATGGGTCAAACAATTTTTTTTTCGCACCAAAGATTTTTTTTACGTCTTGTAATGCAATTTTTTACGTCGTGTAATCAGGAACTAGACTTTCTTCAAAGTAAACAACTTATACAGATTTCTACAAAGTTAATGTTGATTTATTATCAAATCTGAGCAACTCGCAGGCCCCATTCCCGCTTGGTCTGCAGGTAATACGGTCGCCTGTGCTACTATGTTCTCGATGGGACCAATTTTTTCAGTGTCTGAAATGAAAAGTTTTTTTCCGGCAAAAATTGAATATAGTCGAACTATAGTTTATCGGTTTATGTTTTGTCGGTTTAGTTGCCACACTTCAGATTTTTTTGGAGCTACAAAATATTTTAAGATTGGTAAATTTCGTTTTTTCAGCATTGTTTTCGCTTATAACTTTTATTCGGCCTAAATGAGTTCGGCTAATGTTTTTCGGCTTAGTGAACTTAATTTTTAGTGAATTTGTATAAGTGAACTAAATTATGCCGGCTCTAGTATAAAAATTAAAAGTTCAGACAATTTAATCGCTTAACTTTTTATTATGACAACAATTTCTTTTGGCTTTTTTTTTCGAAGAATTTATTTCTCCATAAGTTACGACAAACAACATCAGCATATAACAAATATACATTAACTAGAAATGGAAAAAGTTGTGCCAATATTATGAGCACCAGACTTTGGAGTGGATAGACAAAGGGCATAGAGATTGCCCACCTAGAGTCTACCCATTAAGCAAATCAATGAAAAAACTTAGTTAATTTTTCTTATTATTAGTTAATTTTTTTTTCATTATTAGTAAAATTTTCTTGAAAATTAAAAGGATTCGAGGTTTCAAAATTTCAGCCCTGATTTGCAAGCCTAGTGCAATTGTCTAACAGCATATACCAAATGGGTAAAAATTTAAAAATAATGAAATTTTTTTTTAAATTTTAAGTATCAATTTTTCGAAAAATTATAAAAATCGCGATATCTCAAAAGTACAAGGATGTGAGGCGTCATATTTTCAGCCTAGATTCGTAGCACATTTAACCAAATATGTAAAAATTTCACAAAATTTCGAAAAAAAAATTAAAATAAATTTCTAACTATCAAGAATTTTTCGATAAAATCATAAAAATTGCGATATCTCGAAAACTACAAGGATTTGAGACGTCATATTTTCAGCCTTGACTTGTAAGCCTAGTTCAATTGTCTAACAGCATTTAACCAAATAGGGTTCTTTGAACGTCTAACCACGTGTTGTCGGCTCAGTAACCGCACGATAACTATCAAAAGCTTGCTTAATGCAAGAGGTTGTGCTTCTCGACCGCTTTTCTGAAATTGAAGTTTTCAAAGTGGATTTTTTTTCTCTATTTGGGCTTGTTGATTTAAAAATTGCATTGACTTCTCTAATTTTTTGTTGGCTATGTGCTGAGATGATGGTATTTAATGCTGTCATTAATTTTCATAAGCTTTTTCACGTGTTTTTCACACTAGCGATCTTGCGAGCGTAATGTATCATTTGGAACGTTTTTCCCAACCTAACTCGCAAATAAAAGCTTAATTCAATAGCAGCTTATTAAACAGGGCATGTGAGTATGAAATTGGGAAAACGAAAGAAAATATTTATTCTTCATCCGTAATTTTTCTTTCTCTCATTCATTCGTTTTTTCTTTTTTTATAGGTTTTGTCATTGTCATTGACTTTTTTCGAGCTATATGTTGGTATGTTTTTCATAGTGTCATTGAAGGTAATTGTAAAAATACTTCTTTAGCGAGTTCTGGAATTCTTAAAGCTTCTTTTGAGAAAGATCACCACATGACCAAATGAAGAATATGACTTACTTAGTTCCGAGCAATTCTTTGCAAAAATATAGAAGTGTTCAAAACGTTGTAAACGCTTCGTTTTAGTCATAACAATTTCTCGCCAGTTCTGCCTTTAAATGAGGACCTGATAAATCGAATTGATTTGTATGTTTATGAAAAACATTTTCCTCACATAAATTGTTCTATGTTCAAGTTTTTGTTATCGAATATGCAATCAATATTGTCAAATCTGGACTCAAAAGTTCGGAATTAATGTGAGCATGATCATTCTTAGAGAGGAGTTGGACATTGACTTGCGCGACATCTACTACAAAGTGAGGTGTGTCCTATTCCCTCTGCCCTCGCTGGGCTTCAAGAGATCCATTCTCAATGACAGTCCTGACTTCTGGGGACCTCTGATGGTAGTGCTCATGTTCGCTTTCATATCCCTCTACGGGCAAATGAGTGTAAGTTTCTAAAAAACGTATTTGAATGTCGAATCGACCTTGCAGCAGTTCTTTTACTCAAATTTGTCTTAATATTTATCTTTTACTTAAATATTGACATAAATAAGAAATAAGTGATGGATGCGAATTAAATTTGTTGAGCTTTGCGAGATTTGATTAAATCAATAGAGGTTTGCGAAAACTGCAATTGCATTCTTTTTAATCTTGCTTGAAGAGGAGTAGAAAACTCTTACTGCTTTCATTAACAGAAAAAAAACGTTGTTTGTGTTGTGTTGTTTCAGGCGGTATCGTGGATTCTGACCGTGTGGCTTTTCGGGAGCTTCTTCGTGTTTATTTTGACTAGAGTTTTGGGTGGAGAGGTAAACAGTTTATTTAGAGAATTCATAGAAATAAGAGATGTTAGAATACTTTTGGACTTGCTTGTTTTTTTTTAGGTCAGTTACGGTCAGTGTTTGGGAGTGATCGGTTATTCGCTCATTCCTCTTGTCATCACAGCTTTGTCTCTCCTTGTATTCTCTTCATTCTACTTAATTGCACTCTTTTTAAAGGTCAGTAGATATTCTGAGAAGCCTTTTTTCGAATTATTTGATAGCTGCTAGTAGATTTTAGTTAAGTAACTTTAACTGATGTGGTTATTTTGAATCCTCAATGCAAAGTTATACTTAGATCCCGATTGCTAAAGAAGAAACCCACAAGTGAATTTCTGCTTAATTTCAGAGTTTTGAAAAAATCAAGTAAATAAATTTTAGATTGGATTTTGGTAACAATGCGAGAAAAAGATTACATAACGTTTTGAATGAGTATAAATTTGAGCCAGTTGATGTTTGATTTGCTTATTTGCTAAGTACAAATTTTCTGTTCAGATTCTCGGAGTGTTGTGGGCATCATACAGTGCTGGGACTCTGCTTATACAGGACAATTTGGCCAACAAGAAGCCACTGGTGCTGTATCCAGTCTTCTTAGTCTACATCTACTTCTACTCCATATACAGTGGTGTTTAATGAACTTCAATCATTTAGTAGTTTAAGTAGTCTCCTTATTTTACCCAAAAATCTGTAGCTTTATCCTCAATTTTAATGAATTGTATATATCTACTTCGATGCACATTAATTTTATGGCCCGTCAATTTATTCATTGGATTGTCAGAATTCGTCATTTTGCTGCCAGAGTGATGCTTAGATCCGTGAAACAGATGAGCTCGGTTGATGAAAACAAACGTTTGGAACTAAAAAAAAAAAGTTCGCCAGGCGTCTAGAGCTATGTGAAGAAATCTGCGTATAAAGATGAGGTAATTTCAAGCCAAATTATAAAACATAAACAACAAATTTTTGAACAAAAAAGTAATCTGATGATTTATTACCCTTGCGATCAGCAAGGCTATTGCAACCGTTTACTAGAATTTTTTCCCGTAAAAAAGTTGCAAGTGTTTTTTTGCTTTATTAGCAATGCTAACTCAAAGAGCATTTCGCGCAATGATAACACCCATGTCTGAGACGACGAAACCCGTTTGTTCGATTCCAGTCGGGACCTGTTTTATTACAAAATGAAATTTCGGCTATTTTAGTCTGTCTGTTTATTTAATCGGCTTAGTTCCCACAGAGAGGACTTTGAAGGTAGAGATTCTTTCTAGCATTCCGAAAGCTCGTGTTAAAGTTTTTAATGGTGCAAGCTTTTTTGTTCCCTTATTGTGTTCGGGTTTTTACAATTTTCACCCTTGCGATAAGAAAGGGTATTACAATCGGGTACTAGATTTTTTTCCCTTAAACAACTTTGTCCACAAGAAGACTGAAAATTGGTGATCTCCAAATGTATCTCTAATCTCTTTTTCTATTCAAGATGTGCGTCTGACAGCTGCAATTTGTTGTCGGCTCACTTGCCCGGCAATTAATTCTGTAATTGTTTGGTAGTTTTGTATACTTTCTTTTCGTTTTCATGAGAGTATATATAGTTCGTGGTTTTCTGTTTTTTTTGTAGGCGCCAAATTTTTCTCTTAGAAATAAAACTTTTGAATTTTTCTGCTAGAAATTTTTTTTGCAAATAATTTTTCATTTTTTTTTCGGATGCATGGTTTCTTCGATTTTTTTGTTATAAAAGTGCGGGAAACTACTTCAAGGTTTAATTAGTTAGGTGTGTTTAAGGTTCAAGCACTTGTATTTAAAACCGATTCAAGTTGATAGTTTCAATTTGTCAAAAAATAAATCAAAAAAATTGATAAGTTTCCAGATTTTTTTGTTTGCAAATTTGACTCGACTTTTTGTCTACAAAAGATGGTTCTGTGGTTCTTTCTAGCCAAAATTTTGAAAAAATTCATGTTTATTTTTATTTCGATTTAGATATTTTTTTTGTGATCTGGCTTTTTTACCGTTGCGTATAGTTTTCCTTTTTGATAATTCTTGATGTAATTGCGTTATTTTCATAGGCTTTCAGTTTTTTCAGATTTTCTGCAAGATCTTTTTGTGGCATTTGTTTGTAATTTTTTCCGTTTATCTAATTGAATTTTTTTTTTCATTTTGATCTTATGCTATAGCGGATAGGGCCTTTATCCCCGATTGTTCTTATCGGAACAATCAGGGATTGTTTTTATCCATTGGTTATCAGAAAGAATTGGATGGAATTAAACCTAAATCCTTTTTTTGTTTTGAAGGTAATTGACTTCTATAACAACTGAATAAATTTTTTTCTGATTTTTGAGCCTACTGTTTCTTGCACAAAATTCATTCATGTTTTTCAGTTTTCGTTTAAGACACCTTATCTTTTATTTTTTGGAGATTTATTGTGTACCCGAAATGGTGCGAAGCTCAGCTTCTCCTCTGCGTATAATTTCTTTTTTGAAACGACTGTTAAAATTTTTTGTTCCGACCATTTCAAAAATGGGGAGAAACTTTGTATTCGGGTGTTTTAGTTTTTTTAATTCTTTGTTTTCCACACAAACCAGATGCCATAAATAATCATCGGACTGGGTCGAGTGACATATCATTATAAAAGCCCTGCTATTTTTATTTTTTTTTTTAAAAAAATTTTAAATTTAAAAGCCCTGCAATTTATTGCAATTTTGATTTTTGTTCAAATTTCGAGCTAATAAGATGAGCTTCCAGGCTTACAATAGCTTATTTATGCTTGATTTAAGCCAATAACACTTAGTTTTACTCGAGTATATTCAGTGTTTGGAGTTTTTTAGCGCCATTTTGGAATTCAATAAATTGAAAAAATAACTTTGGTTTATTTGCTAAACATTTTTGTACAACAACTGTTTTCCAGTTGGGCTACTTTGCTACGATCGTCGAAAATTCCTCAAATCCGATTTTTCTTCCAGATCTTTTATCACACCACATATAAAACGACATTAATTTGAAAAAACTAAGACTGGTCGGAAAATTCTGCTCTACTTGCACAGTAACCGGCTATCCTTGTTTCAATTTGATTTGTCTTTTCATTTGCTTTTAATCATAGTCATTCATTTTGTATCGCAAGTGGAGCAAAGCTATGCTTCGCCTCTTTGAATGAATTATTTTAAAGTGTTAATGAACCAAGTGTGGACTCTATGTCGTATGATTTTTTCAAGGAAAAGTTAAAATTTCGCGTTCAAATTTGATTTTTGGCTGTGACTTTTGATTGCTTTTTTCAAGTTCAATTCTAATTCATTTTTTGACAGACGGCGAATTTCGCTCCATTTATCCATTTACGGTGGTGCACATAGCGCGAAAAAACGTGATTGACTTCAGTTTTGAAAATAAATTTTATTATGTTTATGCCGACCCACTTTTCTTTTTCTAAGTGGGTTTGTCCGGAAAAAGTGTCCATCCGAAAAGATTTCTGAACTACAAAGTGCAAAGAATTTGGCATGTTTTTTACGTTATGTATTTTTTTCTTTGAAAACCGAAAGTCGAAATTGTTTACAAAACCATATATTTCTTTCATTTTCTTTGAGCTCATTGACACTTATCCTTGCGCTCATTGGCACCTCGCTGTAGCCTATGTTCAGATTTATTCATTGTTTTAAAGGAGAAGGATAAATTTTCAATTGCTTTAGATGATCACAGATCCATAGAACTTAGGATTCAGATGGTCTCATAAAATCAAGTGCAACAGTAATTTGATGCCTAAGCCCCCTAGGTTTTTCCTTTACATTATATTTTTTTTAATTTGAGTTTTTTTCAATTAGCTGTTTTCAATTTGCTGTTTTCATTTTTCGATGATTATAGCATGCTAGCTACGGCCAGGTAGCGTTTTAGGTTCTGCTTTTAACTTTATTAATTTTAAAAAGAAATAAAAAGTTATCGGTTCTTCGGTTATCCAAAAGCAATTTGAACCGTCGCGCAAGAACACGTGTTTTCGAAAGAATTTTCAAATTAACTACTTGGAGACTCAATCAGCAAGCATTTCCAAAAAAACGGTCTCATAAAGTTAGACCAAAGAGAGACCCTTTGGAAAACTTTGAAAAAATCTGGCAGCAAGAATTTCGCCCGCCCTCTCCTCAATTCTGGTTGCCAAATTTTTCCAAAGGGTCTCCCTTTGGTCTGACTTTACGAGATCGTTTTTTTTTGGCTGAACAATATCAAAAATGTTCTAGGGGCAGCATTATAACTAAATTTGAGTAGGGGAGGGGGTGTGGGGACGTAGCGCGCCGAAAAAACGCCGTTTTTTTTGGTCATTTTTTTAAAGCTCAAAACGTCGTTTTTATACTGTTTTTTTTTTTCACAAATTTGCTTACGGCGCAGAATTTTTTTATTTCTACAGCGCAGAGTTTTTGCCTGTTCAATTTTTTCTAAAAACTGCCCCCCTGGAAAAACATCTGCGTACGTCACTGCCATGAACTATTTATTGTTTTTCATCATGAACTTAAATTTATCGTCAAATATGAGACCATCAGATTGAGCATATCAAAATTTAATTTGCCTCTCATCCCAAATACAGCAATTCTTAAGCTGTTTCATGCAATGATAAGATTTTTTTATATAAATATGCCCGAAAAGCTTATTTCGGATGTGGGGTATTTCGAAGCTCTTCTGGGTTCTTAGCTGAAGGTTGATTAATTTTAGTTTTCATCCAGCAGATTTAGAAGTATTTCGAGAAAATATATATAAGAAGTTTGAAATTAGCTGTTTGAAATAATTTAAAGCTAGTTTTTTCCAAGTATTTCCAGTTCCATGTTGAAAGCCCGGACAAATATTTTATATCATTTGATTGTGTTCGATTGTTTTGATTTTCTGAATCCACGGTTTTTTATTCTAGTCTGTTTTTATGACATTCGTCTCTCGTAAGCACTGATCAGTTTCTTGCTTTCTCCTTCATTCAGCCATTGAATCATGTTGTCAATCACAAAGCCACCGAACATGCCGAACCTGATAACAAGTTATTTTTCAGCGCATGGGGAATTTGAATCATTTCATATCTGAGTCCCTGTATTTTTTGGGACTATAGTGCATGAGACGTAACCGGAGTTGGCTTTCAATGAAATTAAAAGGTATGTGCAATTTTTTCGTTTTTTTTATTGAAGCCTTGTCGTGCATGTGACAAACTCCTAAAAGGCAAGTGATGCAATGTAACCTGTCTCACCTCATATAGTATTCTATATCATGAGTCATGGTCCCGTAGGTTTCGCTCTCGTGACCTAGTTGAGACAGGATAGCATTCACATGTGCCCTAGGAGTGGCTGTGAAGCAGTAGTCCACGGGACACATGGGTGTTTTGGTCTGTCTAGGAATGGCAGTCATGATGTCTATCTTGTCACCCCACACCTGAAAAATTTGCGATTCAGCTGCATAAATAAAATCAGGAATTGCCGGTTGTTCAATTAGCACAGAAGGTTCCAACCACAGTTTTTTTTTTCAATTTTTTCTTCAATTTGAGACGCCTTTTTGTGCGTGCTCTTAGGGGGTATTTAACGTTTACCTAAAAGATAAGTAAGAGCGTTACTGAACTACAATTGTCTTTTCAAAATGGATGACGCGTCCAGGGTGACCTGTCTGTAGTTTGATTTATCTAGAAGGTCATCTGAAGAACCGAGTAGTAAAGTCGGTTCTTCAGTTGACATTAACTAAAAGTTTCATATTTGAATGGAAAAGTTGTAGTCCAAAATTAACTTCGCAAATTAACTTCGCAGCAGGCTGTCTTTTAGTTTTATGATGTTTGATGAATGAACGGCGCGGGTTCATTTATATTTTCTTGTAAAAGTTTGTATATTTGATAAAGCGAACATACTTCTCTCATTCCACTGCTGAGAATGTGCAAGTATGCTTTCGAGGCTCCGTATACAGCGAACTTGTATCTAGGGTTCTGGATCTCGGCTGCATTTGTTCCCACGTTGATAATGGCAGACTTCAGTCCCTAAAATTTACGCCATCATTCGACCTTTCATTGAAAAAAAAATTGGATTCCTGTACTGAATCAACCAAATTTCTAAATACAAGAGAGGAAAGTTACTATCTTAAACATGCTTTTATTTGTAAATGTTAAATCACATCCCAAGACTAGATGATCATGTTTTTTTTATTTGAGTCTTGGCATTTATGTACAGTTTTGACAATGTTTTGTTTCCGAATTTTTTTTCCGAAATTGACAACGTTCGGTTTTTCCGAAATTTGAAACAGTTTGATTACATTGTTGTATCTGGCTAGCATCTTAGGGATGAAGTATCGGGCCAGTAGAGCTGGAGTGAGTGAGTTCACACTGGATGCTCGGAATAGACGATCCACAGATATCATGTCCAGAGACTCCTGCTGGAACTCGGCAGCATTATTCACCAGAATTCCGATGTCTAGTCCTGATATAAACCATGTCACGATAGACCGAACAAGATAATAGCAAGAAAAATTGAAATTGAAAAGTTGATCAGTGGAGTTTTTTTACCATTAGTGGCGTTTTTAAGCTCCTTCTCGAACGCCTCGTAGCTCTCAGCATTGGAGATTTTGCCAAAGTCCCAGATTATAGTTTTCACCTGAAACATTCAGCGCATGTTAAAAATCAATCAGCGAATTTCTCCAGCGACCGGAGATAGTAACAATAACCTTTATAGTATGCAACGAACTGGTTCACAGATGGCGCAAGTTCAAAAAGTTGTGAACATCGTCCATGGATATGATTTAGGATTTTACTACCCCGTCCATGGATTTTACTACCGCCGAAAAAGAGTTGACGTCTGGGTTTTGAGCACCCTAGATAAGTGCTTTTGAAAAGAGGACCATAGACGACCAGGCGTTAATCCTTAAAAGGCTACTTATTGCTGACCTTGATTCCGAGTCTGCTCAGTTCTGCCTGGGTCTTCTCCATCTCACTCTCGTCCTTGTCTATGGCCAGGATGTTGAATCCCCTCCTGCCCAGTTGCTTAGCATACTCTTTCCCAATGCCCATCGCAGCACCAGTCACCACTGCCCAGCACTCACTACTATCGCTCGCGTATCTGAAAACGACTAATTGAAAAGATAAGTTGATGTAATTTGTCCACAAGGGAAAGGACCAACATATGACAGTTCAGCTCTTAGCGGAGAACCTCTGTTGCTACCCTTAATTAAAAATTACATGCATTTTTGTTTTTCTGCACTGCGTATTGTTGCCTCGACCTCAAGTAACGAGTACGTCTCATAGTGGGCCTCGAACGTTAGCAGACCTTTTGACTGTTAGACCGAGACTCAATCACTTCACAACCGCTCCCTATGTTTTTGATAAATCCTATGATTCATCGTGCTTCACAATGTTTGAAAATTTCAAGACGTATTGATCAAATCCAAATTTTTAACTATAAATTTAATGGTCGCAGTTTTTGAAACGTCGTTGATGCATAATAGGCCAAGCCGTGACGGAAGCTCAAATTTGAGACCGTAAAATATTTCTGAGGGCTGTGGCAGAATACCCTTAATACGTGGGTGTGAGTTAATAACTGTCTAACCTCTTTTTGAGGTCGTAACCAGGTCTGAGCAAATGTTTCCATACTCCAGCCAGAAAGTTCCCTGTTAATTTCACCCCTTGGTAAGTTCCTAGAGCAAAGGCACCCACAAGCAGGGTGCGTTTGGCGTCGTGGCCAAATGTCAGTTTTGAGGGAAAATTGTTGCAAAGAGTTTCCATGATGATCTAGAAGTTGCTTGCCTGAGCTGTGAGAACAGGGTTTTCTAAATAAAATCAAGATAAGGAAGAATAGTTTAAATTTTTAGTAAGAACGCAAACGCACAAAAACCGCCAAAAAATAAGGGAAAAAAATCTTTTTCTGTTGTTTTATTTTTTTTGCACTAATAATTTGCTTAAGCTATTCGCTTAATAAAACTAGGATAGCCGGTTACTGTGCAAGTAGTTCAGATTGTACTGACCATAGTCTTAAAAAATACTAAATTTTTTTTTTTCTACTTAGTGTAGTTCAGAAATTTTCGAGTCATAGTAAAATCAGCAATTTTGAAAAACCAAAAAAATCAAAAAGTTTCAACAGTGAAGATGCATTTATCAAACAGAGTGTAGGCGAGTTTAGATTTTCTTTCGATAAATTTTGTTTAGGAGTACTGTTTTCCATGAGCTATTTCAAAATTTTTGTACTCCGCTGCTAAAGTCTTAAAATGATCGTATTTGGTAAAATTTTCGGCGCTGCTGGTGATGTCTTTTGGAAAAATACCATTTTGAGCATGTTTTGCAGGGTTTTGACCCAAGTATTGCATTCCCCTCAAAGTTGTTATATATTGGCGCCAAAAGGTTGAAGGACTATAAGTGGTTATCGTATTATCATACAAAAGGGGCGACCCTTTGAAAAAATTGGCAACCAGAATTGAGGCGGTCGCAGCAATAGGTATTAGCAATGGGGGGTGCAGTCGCCTCTACAGCGCGCTACTTATTTGACTCACCTGTGAAGATATGGTATGTGAACTTGCTAGATGATTTGTGAACAGTGGTTGTTTACTTAGCACATAGATACAGTACGTAGATATAGCAGCACAATACAAAATTTAGCCGATCGGAGCAGTTTTGGAGCTTTTGACCTTAGGTGACCGTAGCGTTGAAGCATTCCAATGGCTTATAAGAAAGGCAGAACGCGTGTTTTCATCAGTTCTGCCTGCAATTTGATTTAATAGATAAATATGAACAAATTGATCTCAAGAAGAAAAGGAGAATTATTGGACTAAGTGTTTGAATAACAGATTGAAGGTTTTTATCGCGTGATTTCATAATTAGAGAAGGCTCACTGTTTTGTAGCGATAAATAATTAGCCCATGAAATGATTTGGTTCTTCTTATAGAGGTCGAAAAGTTGTTGCAAAAGGCTGTCTGCATCAGTTTACATTCAAAATCTTCGATAAATCTAAAATGTCCACTATTTAAGTATGGAGGGTTTTCGGCTTAATGTCTATAAATCTATCTATCTTTCTATCTATTATCTATCTATTATATAATTAAATGCGGGCTTCACCATCTAGCCATGTTTTCAACTTTTCCCACGATTGTGCGCTCTTCGATGCTGATATAGTGCGTCGTTTTCCGTGGCAGTTGCTGTTATATTCATGGTCTGAAGCAGTAAGAATTAGAAAAATAGACAGAAATAGTGATAAAAAGTCAGCGTTATTCTTGGGTTCAATTTGAATGATTAATTATCTGGTTGTGTTTTCGGAAAGACTCAGGGTACTCTCAGGAGTTGCAAATTTTGCCTCCAAATAGGACTGCTCAAGTCCTTGTAGTTTTCGAGATATGACGTTTTTTACGGTTTTCTCAAACTTTAACATTCGCAACGCTGTATTTGGGTTCTGTAAGAGTACCGTCAGGAGTTGCATATCTTACGTCCAAATAAGACTGCTCAGTTAATTTGAGTTTCCGAGATGTGCCTTTTCTTATTTCTGAATTTAAAAAACGTGAATAAAAACTTGAAATTACCAACCCTGTAATTGGGTTCTGCCAGGGTACGTTCAAAGGATTCAGATCTTGCTTCCAATATATGCTTTTTTGAGTTGTTAAAATTTCAAAGCACTGGAGGTGAGTTACACTCTAGTTAGTAATTTTACTAGCTCGATATGTGAAAATTTCTTCTTTTTTTCTTTCATTTTCTGTCTTTTTCATCGGCTTAATATGTTTCGGTTTTATCGATCTAGTGGGCTTGTATTGCGTCGTTTGGGGATCAAAAAAGTTTGGCGTACTTGGGTGTGGTCTGAGGGGAAAAGGGACATAATGTTTTTGTAGTTAAGAATTTTCCTTTTCTGCCAAGATATTTTACGTCTTTGATGTCGCTGGGTTATCATAAATTCAATTTCAATCAACCATCCGGCACATCTGGAGTAGAGATAACCCAACTTCTTGAGACCGCAAAGGGTTGCGTTTCGAATCCGGTCGGAACCTTTTTTTTTGCAAACTTGAGTTTTTGTGCGTTTTCTGGCTATCGTCCGTCTGTTTATTTTGTCGGCTTAGCTTTCGTAGCTGAACTTTTTTTGAAGGTTCAGCTTTCTTCCAAGTTGCTGTAACCCGTATACTCAGAACGACAAAGCCCGGGAGTTTGATTCCAGTCGAGACCTGTTTTTTTTTTTGCAAAAAGAAAATTTCAGCTAATTTAGATTATCGTTGGTCTGTGTAATTTTGTCAAATTAGTTCCGCAGAAATGATTTTTTGACAAATTGGTTTCCTTGTAGCATTCCGAAAGGTCATTGTAAAGTTTTTGATGATGCAGGCAATTTTTTTCCGGATTTTTTGGGCTTTTATTGCAAATTTTTATGACACGATTTTTTGAAGTTTTTTTGTCAATTTTTTCCGTTTGATTTTAATCATAGACATTCATATTTCTATCGCAAATGGTGCGAAGAGGGGGCGTTCAACAGTGCTGAAGTACAACAGTGCCGAAAAAGGCGGGAAATTTTCAGAATAATTCAAACGCATTTTCTAAAGAGCGGGAAATTGCTGACGCTAATTATCAAAGAAAATCACTCCAATTTCGGCGCCAAAATATCTGCAACTGCTAGGCCATGGTATTTAGATGTGCTAAAAACGAGACTTATCGTTGACTGGTTTTTTTTATCATGAACATATCGAAATCGGAAGTCTCATTTTGCAATCTTACGCGAGAGATCGTTTCGCGCATAATGAAATACCGCAATGTCTAATTACCAGATTAAAATTGAGTAATTTTTTTGTTGAAGTTACATAGTAGCGATTTAAAACATTCAAAGGGTAATATGTAATAGCGTTAAATCATCCGGCGTAAAAAATGACGACGGCTCATGTACTAAAAATATACTAAAAAAATCTTCCAGAAATTTGGAAAATACTATCTCATAAAGTGTTCGATTTTTCTTTCTTTTGTTTTTTTGTTGTCGGATTATGGTGCGCGTCTTTGCAGCAAACGGCTGCTCTTGTTTCAATAGAATGTAAAATTTTGTTTTTTTTTGTTACAAATTTGTTGAATATTTAGGTGGTCTTTAGGTATGATATTGATTTTGTTCAATTTCAGTTAGTTTTGCTAGAAAGAGACTTAGTTTTCGGACTGAAATTTGTTTGGCTTCAAGCAATTGCAAGCAGACATATCTTGAAAATTACTATTGACCAATCATTTGTGCATGATAAAGATACTCTCGTATTCTCGAGTTTTTTCATTCAAACATATTTCAACTCGAGCTAGACAATCTTGCAACCATTTGCGAAGATTTTCCGAAATGGCTGAAGCCTACGTGCCTCCGGAAGTCTGGACGATGGCCGAGTTAGGTCAATTGGCTTCAAATGCCAGTCAGAATCTACCAACCTCTGGAGCCAGAACTGAGAAGGAGTTACCGGTTGGAAAACACCCTATACAGGTATACGCTCTGGCCACGCCCAATGGGCAGAAAGTTAATATAATGCTGGAAGAGTTACTAGATGCCGGTGTGAAAGAAGCGGAGTATGATTCGCATCTGATCAATATAGGCCAAGGGGATCAGTTTACTTCAGGCTTCACAGCTGTGAACCCTAATGGAAAAATTCCTTGTATTCTCGATCAATCCGTTACTCCGCCACAGCGTGTTTTCGAGTCTGGTCATATTTTGCTCTACCTTGCTGAAAAATATGGTCGATTTATCCCAACAGAGCCAGCTAAGCGAACTGAAACTTTAAACTGGTTGTTTTGGGCTCATGGTGCTACCCCACTCTTAGGAGGAGGTTTCGGACATTTCTGGAAGTACGCGCCTGAAAAAATGAAATACTGCTTGAATCGGTTTACCATGGAAATAAAACGACAAATGGACGTTTTAGACAAACAGCTGGAGAAGAATAAATTCATAGCTGGTGATGAGTTTACAATTGCGGATATCGCCGCGTGGACTTATTATGGGAACCTTGTCCTGGATAGATTGTATCCTAATGCGGCTAAATTTGTAGACGCGGAGAGCTATATTAATCTTCAGAGGTGGGCTAAGGAGATGAAAGAGAGGAAGGGGGTTACTAGGGGTTATATTGTGAACAGACCATGGGGAGAGGCATATGAAAAGTGTCCCGAAAGACACTGCCCTGACGACATTGACTCTGTGTTGGCTCAAGCGCCAACCGATTGCTAATTTCTAATCTCATCTAAAAAATGGACGGTTAAGGTGACATAAAGCATAAATGAAAGGATAGCCGATTACTGTGCAGTAGCACAGAATGTTCCGACCATAGTCTTAAGACATACAAAAAAAACCGTTTTTTTTTTCATAATATTGTCGTTTTTCTGCGTATTGTGATAAAAGGATCTGACCGAGAAACTAGAGCTTAGGCATATTCGACACCAATAGTAAAATAAGCGAATTGGACAATTGTTTTTTTAAGAAAACGACTTGGAAAAAAAAATTAATATATTAGAAATTTTAAATTGTTTGATGAGTTTTTAGAATTTTTTGATTCCCGAACTGGCGGTAAAAAAATTGCAAAAACTGTACTTGAATAAAATGAAGCAAAATAAACCTGCTCGCTCGCTTTTTTCGCTCGAAATTAGACCCAAAAATTGAAAATTTCAAACGCGTTTTTCTCGACGCTGAGAAAAAATTTTCGAAATTTTTTATAGTCCGTCGAATCACGACTGAAAAGGCTTTAGAATGACAGATCACTCGACCCAATCCAATGATTATGTGTGGTACCTGATTTTGCGCGGAAAACAAAAAACAAGAAAAAACTAAAATACTCCCGCGTACAAATTTCCTCCCCATTTTTATAGTGGTCGGAACAATAAGTCGAAGATTTCCGTTCTAGCGTGGAGGGGGGGGGGGGGGGGTGATAGCTCAATAGGTACTTGAGACATGTTTATAACCACTTCAAAATAGTTTGAATTATATGAAATCATAAATCAGATTCTCCAACGATAGTGGAACGGCAAAATTTACCATATCGAAGCTCAAAAATTACATTCAGAGTGAAAAAAAAAGAATCAATAAAATTGAGGCTTATAAAGCGACTTTTTCTGGGGGAGATTGTTCACTTGATCCAAAATTTTTTTTAATTACTGATTTTGATAGAGTTTCTTCCAAATACATGTAAGAGATATGAACTTCACTTCACGCCTTTATGTCCCCCGGTTTGTAAATATAGTACGGATTTGTTTGAACTATACAGATTTACTTAATAAAATTGGACTTTATTTCACACTTTCGTCCTCTTGAGGTTCAATTATCTCACCGTTTGTCTGTTTTAGACCTCGAAACGTATCAATCTTCATTGAGTTAATCAAAAACAGCAATCTGCCAATTTTGAGCATTTTTTGCTAGCAAATATCAATTTTCAGACGACCTTATTACATTTTGTATTTCTGTCTGAAATAGGTCATTTGCTCTTTGTATGTTCTAGTTTTTGACACATCCCTGTAGTATTACACCGAAAAAAGCGCCGTTACACCTTGAACTTGACTGAAGAGCTGTTTTCAGATTTGAGATGTCAGTGGGAGCCGTGTTAAGTGGAACGAAGTTGGCCAAGTGAGAATTTAAAAATTGCTTTAAAAGGTGTAAGGATTTCAGTCGTAATGTGAATCGCGAAAATTATTTCAAACAAAGTGACGGGAAAAAGTACTCTGATTTTTTTTTTTGCTGAGATGGTATGTTTAGTTAGACTACTTATACGCTAGAGCAGGGGTGCATTTAGGGAAAATTTACCTTAATTTTTTTCGCAAAATCTGAAATTCCCAACCCTGTAGTTGAGTTCTGTCAGAGTACTCTCAAGGATTGCGAAACTTGCCTCCAAATATGACTGCTCAATTCTTTGTAGTTTTCGAAAACTTTTACTTTTGACCTAGTTTTCTCAAGTTGCGTTAAATTTATCAAAAAAGCACGAATCATAAATTGTTCTAGAAATTCAAAAAGCTTTAAGCACAACTATTTTTTTCGTTGAAATTTGAAAGTTGTGATTTTTTTTTTCAAAAAACAAGTCAGTATTTTTGTTCTGTTTACTTGCGTTCATTGACTCTTTTCGAACTGTCTGTTGACTATGTGTGCTTTTTGAACAGTTTTTTTATTTAAGGCTCACATTTTGTCAAATACGTCAGTAAAAAGTTAAGTTCATTATTTTGCACTTGATTATGCTGACAGTTTTTAGTTCTTGGTACTATACTTAGAAATCGCGATCCGCAAAAAATTCGAATTCTTGAAGATTTTGGAAAGAAAATAGTTTTACTGGTTTTCGATTTGTTTGCGCAAATAGCGCACAAAATTCATACAGCAGGTATTTTTGCAGAAAAGGAAATTAAAACCAGCTATTTCTTGAACTTTTTTGCGGACCGGTATTTCTTAGTAAAGCATCCAGAACTAGCAATTGCCAGCTTGTTTTATAAGAAAATAATCAACTAGCCTTATTACCAACGTTTTCGACAGATTTGCGGCCGCAAAAAATAAAACTGTAAAACAATTTGAGAAGTAAAAAATCTTTTATTTTTTTAAATGCGGGCTTCACTATCTCGCCATGTTTAAGCTTTTTCAACGTATTATTTTTGCAAGTTGAACGAAAGAATTTTGGCACGTTTAAGCTATATCGTATATTCAATGGTTGAGAATTTTTTCTTTTGATTTTCCAGTCTGATTTTAGTGGTTAATTCGCCGGGTTTAAAATAAGCAGCCCAATATTGGGATGCTGTCCGGATTCACCAAGGGGTTCGAATTTGGCCTCCGAGTTTACGAGATAAGACGATTTTGATGATTTTTTCATAAATTTTCCGAAAACTCAAATTACAATATAATTTAAAAAAACTTGAAGTTCCCAATTCTGTAGTTGGGTACTGTCAGAGTACTATTAAGGATTGCGAATCTTGCCTCCAATTATGACTGGTCAAATCCTTGTAGTTTTCGAGATATGACGTTTTTTGTGATTTTTTCAAAAATTTTCAGATAACTTAAATTAATTATTTTTCAAAATTTGAAATTCACAACCCGGTAGTTGGGTGCTGTCAGGGTACTCCAGGGAGTTGCAAATCCTTGTAGTTTTCGAGATATGACGTTTTTTAAGATTTTTTCAAAAAAAATTTCTGAAAATTTATAATATATTTTTTCGCAAAATCTGAAATTCCCAACATTGTAGTTGGGTTCTGTTAGAGTACTCTCAAGGATTGCGAATCTTGCCCCCAAATATGACTGCTCAATTCTTTGTAGTTTTCGAGATGTGACGTTTTTTTTTTGATTTTTTTCAAAATTTTCTGAAAACCTAAGTTCATTGTTTCAAAATTTGAAATTCTCAACCCTGTAGTTTGGTGCTATCAGGCTACTCTAAGGTGTTGCAAATCTTGCATCCAAAAATGATTGTTCAAATAGTTTTAGTTTTCGAGATTTGACGTTTTTTTGATTTTTCTTTAAAATTTCTTCAAGAAATTATCTACAAAGAAATTCGCAAAATTTGAAACTACTAACTTGATGAAGACACAACCTTATTGTCAGCGTATACCTTGGCGTCTCAAATCTGGCAAAGTCCCAGCCGTATAGTAGGGTGCTCTCAGGTTCTCCCAACCGTGAAGTTCGAATTTCCAAACCGTTTAGTAGGGTGCTCTCAGTGGTTGCAAATCTGGCCTCCAAATTTCTCCAGAGGCCCATTAGATTTTCGAGGTGACGCTTTTATCAAGATGACGTTTTTCAAAATGTATTTAAAAGTTTAAAAAATTCGAAGCACTGGAGGTGCGTTAAACGCTAGTATTATTACTTTTCGAGATAATTCTTACTTAATTTTTGAAATATAACTGAAATGAAAGCTGAAACGCTTTCAATGTGTTACACCATTCGACCCTGTCGAACGTCTTAGTCGTACCCAATTCTATGTGGAAAACACAGGATTGCTAACTTTTTTATTTTGAAATGGGTTCTCGCATTGCAAAGAAACGCAAAGAATCTAAAAACTGAAAATAATTGTTTTTCTAAAGTTTTTCAAAATGATTAGTTGTCGGAAATTTCAATGCTTTTTGCACAGCTCGTGACTACTTATGTTTTATCAATGACTTTAAAAATTTGAAGTGAAGAAATCTGAATTGAGTTTTTTCAACTCCTCGTGACTTGTGAATTCTAAGTTAAATATTTAGTTCATGAGAAGTGATGGTAGAAATGGAGGCACAGTTGTACATAACTTTTAACTTCAAAATTGGTTTTTCAATTTATTACACTTACGAGAGCAAGTGTCATGTAATCGTTAACTCGGCTTTTTCCCTGTAAACAACTCGTCTGACAAATCTATTAAAAATACTTGCAGTTACCTTCACATGCAGGCTGACATGTTCATTTTCTTCAAGGTTCAATTATAACTTTTGAGTCCGTTTTAGGTAGTACTTATTTTTTAATCTTAACTTATCGAAAAAATGTTCATGTTTTTTTTCGGATTCGTGGTTTTAGGCTATTTTTTTTCGGTGAACTGTCCGTTTTTTTTTTCAAAGGCATTTATGGTATCTGCTACGGTTTGTTATCGGCTTGCTTTCGAGAGGATGGGTTTTTTTCTGATTTAAACAGTTTTTGCTATAATTGAAGGTTGTCGTAATTTGCAAGTATCTGATAAAAATTTACGTTGGTTTTTGGTTATTGAATGGTTTATAGCGGTCTTCGGAAAGGAAAGGCTCTCACGCTATTGTGTGTCTTCAAGAGGGATAGGCTCTGACGAAATTTAAGTTTCAAAATTTGAGAGCTCAAACTTCTGCTGTGACAATTTTTTTTTGGTTTCGGTTTTAACAGGAGCGAACCAAAGTTTTTTCGGTTTAGTTGACTTTCGTTAAATGTTAATTGATTGCAAAAATATTTAAAGTTTTAATGAACATTATTCGAGATAAACGTATGACATTTTTGTTAAAGTCGGTTTATTTACTTTTTTCAAGTACACTGGGCTACAATGAATAAGTAGACACATTTCAACGAGCAAAGGAATGAAATATTTTTACTTTCCGTTTTGTCTTTTTCGCTGCAACTAATCAACGTTTAGGGTTTAAGTTTTAACGCATATAAAATGAAACTACTTAAAAGGTCTCAGCCTGGTCGAAATTCGAGAATTCTTGCATTGAAGTCGAAAACAGCTAGTCTATTCTAAGTAGTTTCGGACGTGTTCTTGATGCGGAAACATCCTCTCAAACAACATAAGAAATCTGAATATGTCGGCTCAAATTGGTTCTTTGCGACACTGATTAAGTTGGCATACTCTTTTTACCGTGGAAAAATGAGACTGGCTTGGCAAAAAAGTGACTTGGTCCGGGGTCAAAAAAAGGTTAAATATATATTTAAACTTTTTTTTTGCGGAAATTTTTTTCCTTCGCTCTTTTTATTAGCCCCGGTCCAGCCCAATGCAGGACCAACCGTGGGAGAGGGTGATGTCATCCAGTTCGCCGCAGCCAGTCCCACCTTGAGGAGACGGATGACTTTGGGACCCCTCCAGTAGTGACCGAAGTGGGATTCGAATGCACGACCATCGTGTTGAGAGACGCGTACCTTACCCCACATGTTCACGGCTGCTCAATCCTTTGCTCTTTGAAATTATGTGTTTACTTATTCATTGTACCCCAGTGTAAAATTTTGAACTTAATTTTAAGAAGTATTTTGATTTATCTTTTTTTTTGTAAATTAATTTTTTTCTATTGTCGAAAGTTGAAATTGCTTTTATTAGAATGGTTAAAGCTTCCAGGTTCATTCTTAATTGGTCTTGAGATAACGTGGTTGCTTTTGCACCCAGAGGTCTTAGGTTGGAGTCCAAGTCAGATCTTTTTTTAGTATCTATGAAATTGATTTTTATTCAGGAACAATTGATTTGTCGTATTTTAATTTGTCCACTTGCGTTAGTAGGATTAATTTCCAAAGCATAGAATTCATGTCTGATCTAAACAGTTCTTACTATAATTAACGAATTTTTTTGACAACAGTTTCGTATGGCAGTGTTTGGATTTTGGCTCAATGGGCGTCTACTCACGTGTTGTTGGCTTAGTGACCGCTCGGTAAATACTGGAAGCCCTTTTTATGCTGGTGGTTGTTTCTCAGCTGTTTTTCTGAAACTGAAAGTATTTTTCAGGTTTTTACCTTTGCAATAAGCAACGGATTGCAATCGGATACTACTTTTTCCGTAAACAACTTTGTTTATAGGACTCATCAACTCCTGGTGAAGCCTTGGCTCATAACGAATTCAATTTTTTTTAATTACGTCTCCTGCACACTTGGCCTTGAGGTAACGAATATGACTGGGAAGGCAAAGATTCTGGTTTTGAACCTGATAAGAACCTGTCTTTTCAAACGGTAAAAATTCGTGTTCAAAAAATTGCGACCTATTGTCTGCTTACGTTTTGTCGGCTTAGTCGCCAGATCTAAGAATCGTTTATTTTTGGTGCCAACAAATTTCGCTACAGTTGTTTGTCTTCGCATTTTAAAAATCCAACCGATTCGAAATTTTTTTTCTACATCGGTTGTAATTTTACCAACTCTATTTACTAAAATTTCGTTGTTATTTTCAACTTCTTTTTTCGAGTTTACGAGGGGAAGGGTAAACTCATATTTTTTGTTAAGGGCTTGTGCTGAGGTTTTTTCTGTTTTGTTACCGCTTGGTAAGTTTTGATCCGATGCCAATTTTGCATTTTTTTTGTTTCCACATGTTTTCCTCAAAAGTATCTTCATTCATTTTGATAGTTATAAAACATCGATATTACTTTTTTGCTGATATTTTTTTTGCGGCTTTCGATTTTGCCTTCGTTTTAGTTTCCGAATTGTATACCACCTTGATTTCGGTACCTATATGGTTTTTGGGGATAATATTTTGGCAATACATGTGTCTTTTCCAATAGGATTTTGCCGAACAATTTTGGTTGATTTTCAGCTAATAGGCTGTCGGATTTAATTCTACCGTCTTATTTACCTTCACCTAATCATTAAAGTTTCGGTCCTATATATAATTTTTTAAATCCTCCATTTTAACCCGAATTGGAACTCTTTAAAGTTTTTTAGTACGATTAATCATAAAAAAATTATTTTCATTCTTTTTGTTTCCAGTTGTTTCTTCTACGGTTGCAACTTCCGAAGTCCTCTTTGATAGTTCTTTAGTGTTTTTCTGTTTTAATCGCAAGTGGTGCAAAGCTCAGTTTCTCCTCTGTTGTCAATTGTATTTTCCCCCTTTTTTTTATTCGCTAGCTTGCATTGCTGCTCTTTGTTTGTATCGCAAAAAAATTCGGAATGAAGTAGCACCATTGATCCCGTTTTCCTAAATGGTCTTAGGCATATTGAAAAATTGACAACTTTAATATTTCGTGAAATTTAAAGAGCTACGAGGTAACATAACTTTGTTCTTGAAACTGTTTATGTTCCGTTCCGGTCACTCATTAATTAGAATTAAGGATTCGAGATGTGTCTTTGGTTCACTCGGTTTTCCAACGAAACGTTTAATGGGGTTGAGTGTGGTGTTAAATTGAAAACCTTAATGAAATCTCTTCTTTTTCCAGATCTCTGAAAGAGGCCTTACTCGTGGAAGTAGATGCAGCCAGAAGGGCCAACACAGCTTTCAAGCCGGGTTTGGCCGTTGTGCAGGTTTGTTTTACTTCTATACTGCCGCTAAAGCCTAGGTATTTTAGTTCCAAGTCTGTTTTTTTTAAATATTCGTAACTTCATTATTATCAGTTATGAACTCTTGAGAACCAGAAACTCACTCTAATATTTTATTAAATTAATTGAGAAAAGTAGATGGAGAAGTTAAATATTTTTTGAAAGTTTCTTTACCAGAGAAGTGCTAAATGAAGCAACCGAAACTTTTTTCAGTAAAATCAATTTTTTTATAATAAACTCAAGCCTACACTGCTAATTTTCATATATAACGAGCGTTACTCGATCGCTTTACTCGCTCGAAATTTGACAAATTTGAAATACGTTTTTCTCGACACTGGGACAACTTGTTGAAAGTTTTTTTTTGAATTTCGTTCGAATCACGACCTGAAATTAATATGATATATCACTCGAATTATTCCGTTGATTATTTGTGGTACCTCATTTTGCGTGGAAAACAAAAAAAAATGAAAAAAAAAACTAAAACACACCTGAAAACAAAGTTCCTGCCCACTTTGAGTGGTCGGAACAACAACGAATTCCCGCATTACGGGGAAACTTGAAAATTTCATCCTTATGAATTTTCATTGATCCTTATTATATTTGCAGATCGGCGACAGAAGTGACTCGAATGTGTACGTGGGTCACAAGATGAAGGTAGCCAATGAGCTGGGGTTCAAGGCCGAACATGTGAAGTTGGCTGCCTCTTGTACTGAATCAGAGATCCTGGCAACAATTGAGAAACTGAATGAGGACAACAGCATACATGGCATCATTGTGCAGGTAATGTTCATTGATCACTGTAATTGTACTTCGGTGGCAGCGGTTGAAATAATCCTAAACCAATAAACATTTCTCTAAAATTACCTGCAGTTATTACCATCAACTAGAATCAGGAATGTTTCACGTCATCGGTATAACTTATCGGTATTATTCGAATACACGTCAAAGTTTTTATAATATATTAGTAAAACTCATAATTTTGGCGCTAATAAAATGCGCTAATAATTTGAACCATTTTCTAGCTTTTTTCCGCTTGGTATTTTTCCGCTTTTCCGCTTGGTCTTTTCACGAAATGCAATATTGATTATTGCCTAGCTAATGCTTGGTAATATAAAGTTTGATACAGATGAAATATTGATAGATGTTCCCGTATCAATTTTGGCATATTTGATGAATATTTTGTCGATTATTTTTGCAAACTCGCTGCTTGATCTGTACGCGTTAAAGGTAGGAAAAGAAGGTGAACTATAAGTTGAGATGATGGAGTTGATTTTATCATTACCTTATTCATGACCAATTTTGCAAGTTAGGAGCAATCGTAGTGGATGAAATAGTTTTATTTTCTACTTTCAACAGAATTTCACTGTGAGTAAGGAGTCCAATCTTGTGTTGCAGCTACAGGAAATTTAGATGATGATAATTATTTCTTTTCTAATGGTCAACTTAGGTATTTGTGCTGTTATGCTTGTTGCGAGCTATGATAAAATCCTGCGTTTTCATGTATCCCGAGAAGTGGTTTGGAAGTCTGTTAGACTAAACTCATGATTTGTCTTTATTTTCATGGACTCAATTTTTTGTCCGTTTAAGTTATAATGACCCCCTCCCACAATAGTTTTTGAGCTGTGTTGTTCTTGAGTTACACATTCTCTGAGTGGATTACTTGAATATATCGATTTAGCTTTTGAAGGGAACTTCTGTTTCAGTTGCCACTAGACTGTTTGAACCATGTAGATTCTCTGAAGTGCACCACGCATGTAGATGCTGCCAAAGATGTAGACGGGTAGGTGATTCAGTTTTGAAAAATCTCATTTTAAGAACACACAGGCAACTTTTTCCGAAAAAAGAGAAAGAAAGAAAAAGAATTTATTTTTCCGATTGTACAAAAAAAAGTGTTATGTAAGTTAATCAGAGTTTTTTCTATCCAATTTGCACACTAGTACAACAATGGAGGGGATGTGTGAAAGGCACGTTAAAATGCAGAAAAAATTATGCATAAAGTATATACTTCAGCACTGTAACTTAATTAAGTATAAAAGTAATCAAAATATGACAAGTAGTCTGTAGTCTCTATTTTTCTGTGTTTAGATTGCACCCGTTGAATGCAGGAAAATTAGCCCAAGGAGACCTTTCATCCTCTTTTATTCCTTGTACACCCCAAGGTTGCCTAGAGCTCATCAAGTCATCGGGTATAATATTCAGTGAGCTTGATATTATTGAAGTGAAGCTGATATGATTGATTCACTATACCAGCTATTGGACCAAGTGATCAGTCTCCCTTCTAAATCAATTTAGGGGGTCATTGTTCACTTCGTTAAAAATCCTTTTTTCAGCCAACTAGATTTGAGCATAGTACATGCAGGTTTCACGGCTTGAATTTGCCATTTAATATAGGGGCGAGGTTGTTCACATGAGCCCAGCTTTCAACACTTAACGTCGTGCACCCGATTAATACATATATGCATTTTCAAATATTTTTCTTGGCTGCGAAAATGTGTTCTAGCCCTCGATCATTGACGACAACGGAGATAATCGTTGAACAACCAACGGTGATATCCTGTTTTCCCCAAAAATATTCTCCAATAGAATCAAGATGAACTTTTTCTGATGCCTTCATTCATTAGAGACCCCTGAATTGGTGATGATGTCCGAGTAAGCAGTGCCTTCTTTGTTGATATTTGTTTAATTAAGGCATCTCGATTAGTGGGAAGTCGGCCTGTGTCATCGGCAGAAGCAAAATTGTCGGTTCTCCCATGGCCGACCTGCTCAAGTGGAACCACGCTACAGTCACAATGTGTCACTCCAAGACACAAGATTTGGACAAGATCGTGAAGCAGAGTGACATAGTGGTGATAGCCATCGGATCTCCTCAGATGTTGAAGGGAGAGTGGATCAAAGAAGGGGCTGTGGTGATTGACTGTGGCATTAATTCAGGTGGGGGGATACTTGATAGATCAGTGTCATTAAAAGTAGTTGGGAAGCTAATATAGCTCACACTGATTTTCTTTTTGCTGCGACCATTGAAAATTGGGAGGAACTTTGTATTCGGGTGTTTTTTAGCGGTTTTTCTTGTTGAGAATCAATGAGAGTAGTTCAGACTCTTATATAGGTGCTGGTGTTGTTTTTCATTTTTTAAAGAAAAGTAATTCAGGTTAAAGTTTACTTCGCGGTTTGGTTTGACTTACGGTTTTTCAAATAGTAAGTCAATTTTTTTTCTGTTTACTTGCGTTCATTGACTCTTTTCCAACTGTCTGTTGGCTATGTTTTTGTTTTCCACGCGAAATCATTGGACTGAGTTGAGTGATTGAAGCCCTTTCAGTCGTGATGCGAACGTAATTTACACTTGCGAAGCGAGTGTATTCTTACGAACCTTCTTTTTTTTCCAACCTAAGTCGCAAATATTGGTGCCACTATTTTTATTGACCATATTTCACAAAATCGAACGTGCCATTTCTGAAATTGGAGAATCAATCAAAATGATCTCCCCTGCGAAAGCGCTTTCTCGGGAGTTTTGATGGGAAAACGGCTTTTGGCTTGTTAAGGGCATCTAAAAATTTGCTGATAGGTCAATAAATCGATCTATCAGAAAACCGAAAACGGGCAGACCAGATCAGTAAACTCAAAAATGATTCATACCATCTGGAAGTTCTTTGGTGTACCAGTTCGTTCGGATTCTAGTTATATTATTATTTGCATATCTTACCGTATGACAGCTCCAATGAAAATTGTTTCGTTTCAATATTTTTAATCGCAGTTGCTCGCTGATGTCACTTTTTAGTGCCTGACTCTACTACTGTGAAGGGATACCGACTGGTAGGTGACGTAGACTATGAGTCATGTGCGGAGAAGGCCTCCTTCATCACTCCTGTGCCCGGGGGAGTGGGCCCGATGACTGTAGTAATGCTCATGAGGAACACTTTCGAAAGTGCGAAGAGGTTTTACAACATCAGCACTTCTGCTTCGGTTAGTGATACGTATTGTTTTATGATAAGGGTTCTTTTATGAATTGTTTAGTGACGCGGGAAACATTCCTTGTTTCTGGACGTCTTGTTGGAACTAAATTACTTTTGAACATGTTCTGTAAGCTCTTAGGATTGATTAATTTTGAACGTGTTTTGTAGCCTAGAATAGTTAGTTTGGATATTGTTGTGTAACTTCCTAGGATTGGGCAATGTTGAACTTGTTCTGTAATTTCCTAGGATTGGTTAAAGTTGAACTTGTTCCGTAACTTTTCAGGATTGGTTAGTTTTGATTATGTTCTGTAACTTCTAAGAATTGGTTAGTTTTGATTTTGTTCTGTAATTTAGGGTCGGTTAATTTTGAACTTGTTCTGTCACTTCTTTGGATTGGTTACTTTTTGATTTTGTTCTGTAAATGCATAGGATTGGTCATCTTTGAAATTTTGCTGCAATTTCTTAGGATTGGTTACTTTTGATTTTGTGTAATAGTGTAGGATTGGTTAATTTTGATATTGTTCTGTAACTTCTTAAGATTGGTTAATTTCGAACTTGTTTTTTAACTTCTGAGAATTGGTCAAATACTATCTCTCAGAATTCGAATCTTACTTCGACTGATTCATTCGATTGAATAATGTAATTGAAGGTGATTTGGTTTCCAAAATTGCTGAGATAGCTGTAATCTCGTGATATGTGGCTAATACTATAGCTTTTCAATGGTGTCTCAAAGAAACTGAGTTTTTAAAAACATTTTTAAGTGATCTGTTGATCTGCTTAAAATCCAGAACCACTTAAAACAAAAATTAGATCTGTTGTCAGATAAGACTGTAAACTGTCTTTAGTTCATTTATTGTTCAGATGCGAAGCTGGAAGGAGACTTCAATCCCTGTGGAAGTGAAGACTCCCGTGCCTAGGTAAGCATCGTATGTTTTTGTGTTCAACTTCTGTGTTTCTCAGTTTCTGAATTGTGTCTCCATAAAGTGTACTCTACAATGCTCTCATAATACAAGAAAACTGCAAAACGTTTCAAACACTCGGTTTTAAGACTGGATTGTCAATCAAATGATGCAAGACAATAAATGAACTCGGGGTAGTTAAAGTGTGTCTTTCCGGTAACCTTAAAGTACCCATTTGTAAAAGTACCCCTATATTTTTTTTTGCTTCAAATAGTTAGTTTTGTCGAAATTTTTTGATTATGAAATCATATGCTCTCACAAAACCCTTAAACGCGACCATCCAGAAAAAATCGATGAACCAACACTCGTGCGAGTAACTCATCTACTGTTTTCACCCTTGGTTTGGTTTGAAAATATATTTTACTGGAATGCACATCGATCTATCGTAGTCCGAATCAGATTGAGTTTGTTTGTGTGTTGTGCCTGCTCAGACCGAGATATCTCTCTACACTAGTGACATCCAAGTCTCCCGATCTCAGACCCCCAAGCCGATTGCCCGTCTGGCCGAAGACATCGGACTTCTGCCCTCCGAGTACAGTCTCTATGGAAAGTACAAGGCCAAGGTGTCTCTGGACGTCGAGAAGCGACTGGCAGCGTCGGTCAGCGGGAGCTATGTTGTCGTCACAGGCATCACGCCAACTCCTCTCGGCGAGGGAAAAAGCACAACTTCTATCGGTCTTGCGCAGGGTCTGTGTGCGCATCTAGGCCGCAACACCTTCGCATGTCTCCGACAGCCGAGTCAGGGAGTGACGTTCGGCATCAAAGGCGGAGCGGCGGGAGGGGGATACTCCCAAGTTATCCCAATGGAAGAGTTCAATCTGCATTTAACAGGGGATATTCACGCAATAACTGCGGCAAACAATTTACTCGCTGCAGCTATTGACGCGAGAATGCTCCACGAGAGGAATCAAGCGGACAATGCGTTGTATGGAAGGCTGGTGCCGGAGATCAAAGGCCAAAAGAAGTTCTCAAAGAGTCAGCTGCGGAGACTAAAGGTCAGCTCTATGTGTAACAACAAGAATCTGTAAATTGATTAGAAAAAAAACGTCAATTTAGGTTATTGACTTAATTTGTTTTCTCAAATAGCGAAGATATATACTGCGGCAAACTTTTTCCCTTTATGTGATTTACATGCGTTTAACTGTTTTCATTTATCTCTATTTTTGAAGACTACTTAGCTCATCCATATTTGCTGTCATTTCGGCTGCTTTTGGCAGCACAATAGTTCTGATTTTTCAGAGACTGGAAATTTCGAAGACGAATCCAGCTGAACTTACAGATGAGGAAAGGGTTAAATTCTCTCGACTCAACATAGACCCTGATACAATCACTTGGCAAAGAGGTGAGAATATCTCAATTGGGTTCAGACATAAATTGATTCTGGGTCCTGGCTAGACTTTTTGAGCACCAAATTGTACACAAGGAATATTTTTGAGATGAAAATGAACACATCTTATAGAATTGTAATTTGGAAACCACAAAAAGTCTAAAGGTCTGACAGTTGAATGCAACACAGCAGATAAGGCGGCAAGGATTGTTTGCTTGATGTAATCAATAATTTTGAAAACAGCTATATTGTGGATTTTAGTTGTGGACACGAATGACAGACATTTGCGCAAGATCACCATTGGCCAAGGGGATTTGGAGAATGGACACACGAGAACGGTGAGTCCAGAAAGGTTCCCAATAAACTCAAATTTGATTTTTAGCCACTCACATTTGAGTCGTTGGAATTTTGCTTTTTGAACGCTGTTGTACGATTTCTTAATTTTCCTTGACTTGACCTTTGAAAGCATTTGGGGGCATACGAAATAAAAATAGTTTAACCGTTGAAGTTTTTTCCGAATGGCAAGGAAGTTAGAAAAATATTCCGCTTGTCGAGAAATGACGCGAAAATAGCTGTATTTTAATTCAGTTCCTAATGACTTAAATGTAGTACTTCAGAAAAAAATCTGATTCAGAGATGTTAAAAAATGCAGCATCTAAGATTTTAGCAAACTGTAGTGAGTGAATCTCCGCGCCTTATTCAATGCGATATCTACCTCAAGAATCGATCTTAGTAATGTTTTTGGCACTATTAGTTGTAATGACTGTTTTCTGAGATTTGTAGACTCAGTACGACATAGCAGTGGCTAGTGAACTGATGGCTATCCTGGCCCTCTCCTCTGATTTGGAGGACATGCAGCAAAGGATAGGCCGCATTGTGATTGGTCAGGATACAGAGGGAGGACCAGTGAGCGCGGATGATTTGGGGGTGGTGGATGCACTGACTGTGTTGATGAAGGATACAGTGCAACCGACGCTCATGCAAACTGTTGAAGTAATTATGGTTTTTATTCAAACTAGCCATTATTATCAAGAAATAGCCGATCGCTATTATTGAATCAAAATGTTAAGCTTCTAAATGGTAATGAACGAAATGAGTTTTCTATTACTTAGGTCGTGTAGCTTTTCAGGAAAAAGTTTTGTAATTGTTCACGGCAAGGATTGACTTCTGATTTTTTCAACTTCAAATTCATTTTGCTAAACGGAAAGCCAATTACGCGTTCCAATAACAAAAATAGAAATTGATGAAAATGGGAGTTTGACTTCAGTTTCAATTGGGGATTTTACCTTTTGGAAATCACAGTGGGATAAAAAACGCCTATTGCTCCCGTTTTTGTTCCAACCATTGAAAATGGAGAGAAAATTTGTATTCGGGTGTGTTTAAGAGTTTTTGTTTTCCACGCAACATCAATGCTTTGAAGTTTTTGAAAATCACCTGGTTTCAATTTTTTAATTTAGTCTAATTTCGAGCGAGTAACACGATCGAGTAACATTCCATTCGGTATATGAAAATTGGTCATTTAGGCTAAGAAAACTTGATTTTACTAAAAAGAGAACGAGTTTGGAAGCTCAATTCACCACTTCTTTGGCAAAAAGTTTTCTCAAAGAAAAGTTAAAAATTATTCTGCAAAAAAAAGGAAAAATGTTGACATTTTTTAAATTTTTTTTTTCATTTTTTTTGTCTGTCATGAACGTAGTGAATACTCTTTTAGGCTTTGATGATTTTTTAGGAAAAGTCTTAAAGTTCGTTACGCTAAAATTTGATTTTTCGCGGCTTGACTCCTGATTTCTTCAAGTTCATTTCATTTCCTTTGTTGAAAGAAAGGCAAACTCCACTATCGAAGAGCAAAAAAACAAGGTCACGAAAACCTGATCAACTTCTAGTTTCAAAAGTGTGTTTAAATTTTCAGATTTCCCATCGGAATAATTTTTTTACCTTTTGATCCAATCATCTCAAATTGAGTTGGTTTTAGAAAGAAAATGTCAATCATTAATTGTTCTTAAAGTTCAAAGAGCTTTAAGGCCATATATTTTTTTCTTTTAAAAATAAAATTTGTTCCTGTTTCCTTGTGTTCATGAGTCTTTTCCAACTGTCTGTTGGCTGTTTCATTTTTGAAGACATCTGTTGTCGATTATGCCTAATTCACTAACTTTCTACGCGTTTTTATAGTTCTTTCATCACACCACGCACAACAATTGACACTAAAATGAAGAAAAAAGCAACTTGCTATCCTTTTCTTATTTTGGGTGGTTTTTATTAAAAAAAGAATTGATCATAAATTTTTCTCAAAGTTCAAGTAACTTATGGTGTCAGTCATTTTCTTGGTTTCCTTGAATTCCTTTTTTTTCGAATTGTCTGTTGGTATTGCCTTTTTCAATTTCAAGTATTGTTTTGTCGCTTTTATTGTTTAGCCTGCAGATAGAAAATAAACAAAATTTTTTCATTGTCGACCTCACCGGATCCACTCCTCGCGCTGTTGTTTGAAAGCGAAAAGCGTAGATTGTTTCAATGTTTTCGGCATTGTCACTGACAGCTTGAATCAATACCAAGTACACTAGAGAGCGTAGTGTCATATAACGAAGTTCACTTTTTCAATCCAAGTCGTTAATGAAGGGCTTTTTGGTGGAACTTTTGCTGCCTACATAATTCAATAGCATCTGTTCTCTCTTTATTAGCTAGTATGCCTATTTCCAAACTATTGTGGCGCAAATGAGAGGACGTGAGACTTTTGACCCACAGGTCGGCGGTTTGATTACGGCAGTGTGTTGCTCCGGAGTTTCATGTTCGAAGCCGGCAGTAGCAGATTTTTGAACTATTAAGATTAAATTCATAGTATTTCAAAAATCTGCTACTGCCGGATCTGAACATGAAACTCTGGAGCACCACTCATTTGTCTTTACCATTTGACTCTGGCCTTCTACCACGTTCGCGCAGTATTTTTTGTGACGTTGTAGAGCTCCTGTATTCCGAGACTTCACAGCCGAATAATTAAATTGCCTGTTTTCAAAAACAATCGGTATTGTTCTTTTCTTTAGTTCCTAAACTCTTTTTCAGCTGTTTATAGGCATTGTATAAGAAAACTAGGTCAAATATAATTTTATTTTATAAACAAATTTTGTTAGTTGTTGCTGCTGGGTACTGAATATCCAAAGATTTAGATTAGGAACCAGAAGTTAGTCTCATTCTCTAGTATTTGTTCTGGTCGCTAAGCTCGTCCTAAGTAAACTGTTTTTCTGATGTTTGTTTAAACGCCGGCCATTTTTGTTATCTAATCTAAAAACTAGATCGTTTTCATCGATGTACTCTTAGATGGTTCTAGCGTAGTTTCTGCTGTTTCGAATAAATTTTCGATAAACCGCTCATCTTTTCCGCTAATAATTTGCATCAAGTCAAGTGGTAGATTGAAACTGTGCCAATAAGCAGGGGCGGATTTAGGTGCGGGACAGGGGGCATGCCTTCTTCCCTCAGAGATTCGACCCCCTGCCGACCCAAAGGGTCCCCCTTTGTCCTATTTTTGGCTGATTGAACCCTAAATCTTTTCGGTGCCAAAATATACTAGCTTTGAGGGGCGAGCGCGCGCCGAAGAAACACATTTTTTTCCCAACATTTTCCAAACAGTGCCTAAAAGCGCCTTTTTTGGCCTGTTCTTTCAAAATTTGGACCAACACAGAGGGTCATTTTAGCGCTTTGGGAGAGCTCAGAAAAATCAATTTGGTCGGTCTAGAAAATCCTAGCTCCGGCCAACAAGGATGTAAATTATAGGTGTACATGTCATTTCCTAACTTGAAATGAGTGGCCATTCCTAAGAATGATTGTTCTGATTTTCAGGGCTCTCCAGTGTTTGTGCATGCAGGACCATTTGCAAACATAGCACATGGCAACTCGTCAGTAGTAGCAGATCGCATTGCTCTCAAACTGGTCGGAGCGGACGGATTCGTAGGTATGCCATTTTGATGTATTCGCTTTTTACTAGCTATTAAATAATGTGCTTGTTATAGTTTAATTTCTTTATCCTAACTTCGTTGGCTTGAAAAAATAACCTATCTGTCATGAAATGTATATGCATATTCTGTAATCACTTGAAATAACTTGGCTTATTCATAAGTAAAATCAACTGAACAGATAAGCATCGTGGAAAAACAGCTATTAGCTCTTCGTTGCTAGATCAGTTTGATTGAAAGTTAAGATGAATTGCAAGTTTAGGATGATTTGCTCTTTTGCAAGTAGCATAGTTTGTTTTGTTTGTCTAGTGACTGAGGCTGGCTTCGGGGCTGATATAGGCATGGAGAAGTTCTTCAACATCAAGTGCAGGAACTCCGGACTCCAGCCGAATGTGGTCGTAATTGTGGCCTCTGTAAGGGCCCTCAAGATGCACGGAGGAGCACCAAAGGTCACGCCGGGCCAGAATTTACCCAGTGTGTACAATGAACAGGTGAATAGTTTTTCATTAACGGCCACAATCTGATTGGAAAACAAGATTAGGAAAAAGCAGAAATATTTGAACTTTTAATAAGATTTGTTTCGGAAGTAATTGATGAAAGTGTGTATAACAAGGTGCCTCGAAAGATTGAGAATCTTTTTTCAATATAGGCTTGAATGAATGATGTTTTAGAGTCTGGAGATGGTTGAGAAGGGTTTCTCTAACTTGGCCAAGCAGATTCAGAATGCATCTTATTTCGGAGTCCCAGTCGTGGTGGCAATTAATACTTTCGCGTGAGTTTTCAAATTTGATTTTCTTTTATCCATAATTCATATATCAAACTACCATGAACTTTTCCTAAAATTTGGACTTCAGTGATTTTCGGACTACTGTATACAAAGACAAATACTTCGGACTTAAAATTGATTGTCTTTGCAGACAAAAATGTTCCCAGTTTTTGTTCTTGATCAAGATGTTGCTTTAAATCGTCTTCAGGAGTGACACCATGGAAGAGCTGGAACTGATCCAGCGCTTATCCAGATCTGCCGGTGCCTTCGACGCAGTCATTTGTGAACATTTTTCCAAAGGTGGTCTGGGAGCTGTGCAATTGGGAGAGGCAGTCATCAAGGCATCCAAACTGCCTAGCTCATTCAAGTTCTTGTATGATATCAAGGTTAGAGAACTGTGGTCCGATAATTCGCTTTTAAGCTTAAATTTTGGTTGACGTTTTTTCACCAGAAAATGATAATTTGATGATTAGACTGGGCGAGGAATAATTTGTCCCTTTGTTAATCCTCTGTGATAGATGCTATTACTCATAGGGAAGCTTTTGGGTTTGTTGCCAAGTGACAACAAAAAGAGATAAGTACGTTTTTTATGCATGCCAGCGCATGTTAACAGTTGAAAATGTTTTTGAAAGAGCATGTATGATCTACAGAAAGCAAGTTAGTCTATTTTTAGACGCCGCTGGTTGACAAAATTCGAATAATTGCTCAGAAGATCTACGGAGCCACAGATATCTCGCTGACGGAGCAAGCGGAGAAAGTAGCACAGAAGTACGAGTCTATGGTCAGTTCAGTTTAAATAGAACGTCTCAAAAATTGGAATCGTTAATTTGTATTTTGAAATGAAGAAGACAGTTTTTATTTGGAAGGATGAAGGAGCAATGCTGTTGTGCTTGATGAAAACGCTTTTAAATCACTGCACAACTTATCTGCAGCTTTTTAAATGATTATTTTGGTAAAAAATTTTGATCTTCTATGTACTAGAACCTTAAGCGCAGTTTGCAGACATCATCGTAACTGAAAGAGTCCTATCTAATGCCTAAAACATCAGTTTACAATGTCTCTGCAAAGGAACCGCTCAATTTTCCGAGGTTTAAGAGCATAGATATTGACTAACCAAGCTGGTAATTACAGGGTCTGGGCAACTTGCCGATCTGCATGGCCAAGACTCACTTGTCTCTTTCCCATAATCCGGATCTGAAGGGAGCGCCTACAGACTTCATTCTCCCCATCAGGGACATGCGGGCCAGTGTGGGAGCTGGATTCATCTACCCACTCGTGGGATCGGTGAGTAGAATTGTACTACAGTTGTTGTAAATTTGTCTGTACATTTGTCAACTCGAAACAGGAAAAACTTTTCGAGTATTTCGTTTTTGCAAAAATGTACGAAACTAGAGATATTTAGGAGATAGCGTAGATTTTTAACTTTCTTGATGTCTGACCCATTTATGGAACAGAATCTTTGAAACACATCAAAACTTGAAAATGAAGCAAACGAGAACGGCATGTTTCGATAAAAGAGCACAGAATGTTCTCACCCCAATTTTAGATAGCAAAGCTTTGTTTTAATGTTTAGATCGCAACAATGCCCGGATTGCCTACTCGACCTTGTTTCGTGGACATAGAAATTGACCCCAAAACTCAAGTCATTGACGGACTCTTTTAGACTCTATTTTAAAATATTATTTATCTACCCATGAACTTTTATTATGCCGCTGTATCAGCAGAAGGGTAAATATATTCTAGTTTGTATTCTTTACCCTAAATGATCAAGGATTTCTAAAATTTGTGCATTTGACACATCCAGTATTGAAATTGAAGCCTGTAGTGAAAATGTAAATGTACACCTTCAATATTTTCGATTTGATATTTCTGCCGGTTGCTTCATGCTACTTGTGTTGCCCTAGAGTCGCATGGATAATAACGACTCGACCAGATTCGAAACGAATGAGCGTGGAACGAATAAAATCACTGTAATAATTTTTCACATACCACTCGTACGACATCTTAATAGTACCTGATTTAATGGAGGCGGAACAATCAGCAGAATGGTCCAAGTGCAGAATGAGTCCAAGAGCAGAAAAACAAAAATATTAATTTTTATTGGTTTATACGGGCTAATTGATAACACAATTATTAGAATCATTAAAAAAACACCAAGAAAACGAATAAATTATGCATGAATTGACTAATTTCATTAAGTTTTTTGATTAAAATTTTTTAAAAAATTCTTGATTAAATTGCTCAAATTATGCGTAAAATGTTCGTTGCTATTATTGACATTTCTGATAATTAATTTACCGATTAGCTTATAGAAGTTCTGCTTAATGACGGGCCACCTGATTTAATGTATTGTCGTGTTTGCTTGCTTGTATACCTATGCTCGTGTATTGAGCGATAAAATATTAATATTAAGAGTAATGAACGTAGTGAAGACTCTTATATAGGTCTTGCTAATTTCTTTTCAGGAAAAGTCTCTAATAACTAAAGATGTGCATTCATACTTATTGATGCGTTTATCAATGCAGTTAGGTATATATGCAGTTTTTGAGTTCAATTGAAATTCATGTGCTGAAAATGACTTAAATAGCAGTCTCCAAATGCGAACGAGGAAATGGCGCAAAAAAACCTGAACGAGTTCTTGTTTCGAAAGTGGAATTTAATTTTTAGATTTACAGCGGAATACAAACTTTACATTTTGATCCAGTTTTCTCTAAATGGGTTCGTGTTATCAAAAAAGCGCCAGTCAGAAATTGTTCTAGAAATTCAATGCGCGTAAAGGGCATCTGTTCTTTTCTTGAAAATTCGAAAGTTTTTTGTTTACTTGCGTTCATTACTCTTTTCCAATCTTCGATTGGCTATGTCTTACACTTGCGAAGAGAGTGTATTAGTACGAACCTTTTTTTTCAACCTTAGTTGCAACTACTGATGCGGCACCCCAATAATGGTGGGGTATACTTCTTTAAAATTCGAATAGTAATAAATTAACACAGTTGATGCATTTTTAATGCATCAAATGAACCGAAAAAGTGATTTGTTTCAAACAACATTAAAAAAATCAAAACTCGGTGTCACAAATTTTTTTACTCCTATCTCGCCATTTCTTGAAAAGCTTAATTTTTACCTAATAAGGGTTTATGCTTTGCGATTTGTTACTTGAAAAGTTAGTGTGGATGACTTCAGTTTGTTATATTCCAAATTTTTACATGCAAAATTGAGTCATGTATTTGGTGACACTTTTGCTGAATAGCTTTGGCAATTTATTAGCATATATAGCTGCCTTTTCGTGACTCGTTTGTGTTGTTTGTTAAGCTTGAGTGGATAGTGCGTGAGACTCATAATGTCTTGATTGCAGTAGTTCGCAGATTCGAATCCTACACGTAGCCGAGTTTTTGATAACTCGAGGCTTATTTTTACTTTTTTTATTTCACTTGATAGAGCTGCTTATTGGTTGTGTTCTCGCAAGGGTTTGCGAAGTGCAGCTGCGCCTGTGTGTATACATAGCCGGCCAGAATCCAAAATACCGTCCAATGCAGCAAAAAGAATTGTGCATTCAAGTCATAACTTTGAATTTTGTTCGGTTTTTAAGAGTCGAGTAGTTCAGACCCTATTGTACGTCGCCATGATTTTTTTTGCTTCATTTTCCAAGAAAAATCCCGAAATTGCTTTTTCGCGGTTTGACTTTTGATTTCTTTTTCAAGTTCAGTTCATTTCCTTTGTTACAAGGAAGGGAAAAATCCACTCTCGAATGGTGAAAATGTAAAGTTCCCAAAAACGTAATCTGCTTCAAATTTCGAAAGTAGAATTTAATTATCAGATTTAACAGTTTTTTCTATTGATCCAGTTTTCTCAAATTGGATTAATTGTATCGAAAAAAGTGTCTTTCAAAAATTTAAAGGCCATCTATTTTTCTATTTAAAGTCCAAAGTTGAGATTTTCACAAAACAAATCTGTCTTTTTTCTTGCGTTCGTTATCTTTTTTCTAATTGTCTGATGAGTATGTTTATTACACTTGCAACTAGAAAACGATACCAAACCGGAATAAAGACTTTATTGGGTTAACAAGTTGTTAAACTCGAATCTATTGAATCGTCGTTCATGATGAATTGGAACCTCTAAGCGTTCCCGGCCAACTTAGCCTGAAGCTAGCAAATATGACCTGGACCTGTTTTTTTTTCAAATGGAAATATTCTGTTTTAAATAAAAATTTACGCCTAAACTGTTTTATACATAAAATTATGGCCCTCGGAATAGTCACATTTATGATTTTTTGAATTTTTGTTAGTTTTTGAGTATTCTTGAAAACTATCTAACCCTGCTATATCTGAGAATTGGGATTCAATTCAAAGAACGGGTTTCGGGAAGCTCTTCTGTTTATGCGGTTACGCCCAAATTTTTTTGAAAGCAAAAAATATGGCCCTCAGAAAAGTCAAAGTTTTGATTTTTTGACTGTTTTTTTTATATAAAAAAATCTGACTTTTTTGAGAACTACTCTCCCAAATCTTTTCTAAGACATTTGTGCTGAAAAAATTTAAATTTCTAAGAAAAAAAACTAATTTTGGATGTAAAATTTTGCGCTTTGGTGGCAATTAAAGTTTTCTAGAAAATTAAAATTATAGTGCAACAAAACTAGAAAAAAATTAATTTATTTTTCTTTTTTTTGCCACTTTTTAGAAGGCAAATGAAATTGGTTATATCTAATTTACCAAGTTGCTACACGTTTGTATATTTCTCAAATAGCGCCCAGCGCCAAAAATGACAAATTTAATTTTTAGTTTTTTACTTTCACAGCGATCGACCATCCTCGTTGATCCGACCATTTCAAAAATGTGGAGGACCTTTGTATTCGGGTGAGCTTAGGTTCTTTTTTTATTTTTTTTGTTTTCCATGCAAAATCAGGAACAACGCAAAATCCACACAAGATGTTTTACACGCAAAATAACCATCGGACTGGGTTGAGTGATGTATCATAAAAAGCCTTTTCATTCGCAACTTGAATGACATTAAAATTTTTAGAAAAAGTTCTCCCATTGTTGAGAAAAACCCGTCTGAAATTTTTGGTTTTTAGTCCAAATTGGAGGTAGTAGGGTTAGCGAGTAGGCTTAAAATAGCTTGTTTCTGCCTCGTTTAGTTTTACTTGAGTCAAAAACTTAGGAATCAAAAACTTACTTTTTTTAAATTCCAAAAAATTATGCAAAAAAATTGAAAAAAAATTTAAAAGTTTCTTTCAGTTTTTTTTATTACAATTTTTTTTCGTTTTGTTATTCTTTTTTTACACTCTGCCTGTTTTTTATGGCTGTCGAATGTGCCTAATTTCTAGAAAAAAAAACCGATTTTTGTATTTTTAAGACTATGGTTGGAACATTCTGTGCTACTTGCACAGCAACCGGCTATCCTAATTATAATTTGAGAGTATTTTGATTGAATTTAATAACACTTTTCAAACTGTCCTTTAGCTATTTTTTGTCTTATACCAATATATAAACATTTATTTTGTCAGAAGTACACATTATACATAGGGAAAAAATTGGGAACTGAATCAAAGTTAATTACTGCAATGTCTAACTTATGCATCAATTGCAACGCTGGTTTTTAACTTTTCAGTGTATCCTCAAGTTGGGCCCTGAAAAAAATCAAAACTATTGTTTTTGAGATGTTTTCGGGTAAATTCATTCGGGCAAATGAATTTACCCGAATGGATCGAACATTAAATACCATTATTTGTGGTTTACGGCCGGTAGCTCATTACGACTATGCTGAAAGGCATCTGAATTTTTAAAAACAAACAATTTTGTAAGGTCGATAGTCTCAAAAGTCCGGTAATGGAACGGGGGAAACATTTAGGGGGTCTTCCCGGGATAACTTTCCAATAAACTGATACGGTTTCTTTTATAGCGTTTAACTATTGGGCCAACAGTAGCTCTGGGAATCCCAAGCTGCTTCGAAATAACTGATATAGAGCAACCACGGCGTGACTTGGATGCGATCTAAATTTGCAAATTTAATGGAGTGTACATGACCCTCTCAAAATCGTTATGTAAAACTAGGTGATGTTTCACTAACTTGCAAGCAGAATAGGTCACAGCAGAATTAGGTCGACTGAAAAAACGCGTTTTGACAGTTCAATTTGATAAGTACCAGTCAAAACAGTCGTTTCACGATCGCTGTTGATTTTTGTCAGCTGTCTCAATCATTATTCACATGACTGTAAGCAGACGTAAGTTGTTCCTTCCATCACGGTACTGTTTTGCTTGCATTTTTGAAAGAGGATGCGGTGGACAAATTGTCAAATATTATTTACCACTCAAATCGTAGCTTTCCGTCGAACTTTACTTCTGAATTAACTTCTAACTATACTTCTAAATATGACAACGTTTTTTCTTTACATCTATAATCCCTTTCCGCGACAAAATGATGTGATAGGGTGATTTTAAGCAGAAATTGATTTCTATGTTATCAAAACCAGTTGATTTTTAGCTTGTTCTCTAAACAAACTTTGCTGCTAGAGGCCGTCATCAATAAAAAAAAGTTGCTGTTTTAACATAAAAAAGTTTAAGTTTTTCTTCATTTAAAAAATTCAACTGCTTTTTTGCGAGTAAAATCGTTAAATTTTCAATTAACAAGACATTGGTGGCAGCGTCGTTGTAGTGAAAACCTGTGGCTGTCGCTTAGTAGAGTTGCTGCTTTGGATATTTACTGTCAGCAACTTGATGCAAAGCTTATCATCAAGTTTGACATCTGTTCATTGTGAATTTAAACGTGTCCTGGAAAATTTAAATTATTTATGCAATTAATTTGTATCTAAAATAGAACCCTTTACCCAAAATTTGCATTTTGAAAAAAATGTTTGCGCGTTATTCCATCTGCTGCAGCTCACTTTGCTAAACCCTTAGCAAATAAAACTTGATGCTTAAATGCGAAAATCAGGTTTAGGCGTTCTGTAAGTATCTTTTCTCAGACATCCTGTGGTGCAACAAATCAATGTCACTCCATCGGTAGTTCGCACCCATGTTACTTGAGTTGCTGTTATGGGTCCCACTTGTGGGGGGTGATTGGAGAACCCTAAAAGTTGCTCCGTTGTAACTGTTCCTTCTCGCTAATTCGACAGCACGTGCAGCGTCCATGTATTCTGAACGAACCTGAAATGATTTGTTTGATATGTAACAACAGAGAAAACTCGGGCTGATCGCAGAAACTAAAGACTTTTTCGATTCAATCTCCCCCCGGTGTGGCGTTATGCCTTGTATTTTTTTAATGATAAAGCTCTCAACTTTCTATGCCCCCCAAATGAACCAAAGTTAGGCATGCCGAGAAAGTTCAAAAAAATGGGTCGACAAAGAGCCATAATTTTTGGTTTTTAATGGGTTTTGGGTTATCATGGAGTTTGGGTCAAACCAAAGTTTAGAAAATCATAACTTAGAAAAGCAAAGCTAGAAAAATAGCAGTCCGAAGAACTCTTAGCAGACCTGCGAAACTCGAGTCATACCTCCATAGTATCGAGAGGACTCTGAATTGCCTGTGTTGCCGTGTACAGTCGGAAGCAGGCGGCAGTGATGTTGAGGAGACTTAGGGAGAACGCGACCCATCCCTCGTGATGGGAGTGGCCAAGTGATTCGTACTCGAACGTGGATTGGAAGTAGTAGAGCACTACTGAGTCACCAACCAGCAGAAGGCTGCCTGGAAATTAGAAACAAATACAACCGACACTCCTGCGGCTCTGGGATTTAATCCCTGGCCACCCAGAAATTCCCCACTTTTCATAAGGAACCAAAAAATTGTCCGAATAGTGTCAAAACGCCTCAAAAGATGGCGTCAAACGTTTTTTTGTCCTGTTTTTTTTTAAGTTTTGATAAAACAGGAATTTCATAGTTCTGCGAGCGGGCAGAAAACCAATTTGGTCCACCAATAAAAAAGTCGATCAAATTTTTTATAATCGACTTCCTTGAGAAAATCCGAGATCTGCTCATGGCAATATTGTATAAAATTTAATCACTTCTGCAAAAATTTTACCATTTTCATCGCGAAAAGATGAAAATGACTTCCAAAGCAAAAAAATTACTTTTTCGTGGTGATTTCTTTCGCAAATGCAAAGAGGAGCAGTTTTAAACTATTTTCTTTTGTTAAATTTAGCACTTAAATATTTGGAAATTGCTTTTTTTGGTATTTTTGGCAGCAAATTGTGTAAAAGTTTTTGGATGCAAGCCTCGACAAACCGAGCAGTTTACTTGCAGATGGCTAGTGTTATGAAATATATGTAAAATTAAAACAAATACTTTATCCGTACTCATGTCACCTAAATAAGTTCATATTCAAATACTTACTCTGGAAGAAAAATGACCAGAGGATGGTTAGTGATAGTGCCGCTGAGTTGCTGTGTACTCCCATGATCTGGAAGGACAACATGACCACTGCAGCACACCCACACAATAGAGACCCAATGAAGGCAAAAGTTCCTGCTAGGATCTCGGGGTCTGAAACAATGTTTCTTCTTTTTTGCTTTTGCTCGCTTATCCCTTAATAATTTTGGGCTTAAGGATCAAAAAATTTTAAGTGATAAATTGATTAATGTTTTTAAAATCAGTATCAGTGTTAAGCTTTTTTAAAATACAGGGGTAGGTTCAATTTGATGTCAATTTCTTAGTGAAAATTTCACGCTATTGAATCATAAACTAATTATTTCAATTCGTTCTTCCTGACAATGAAACTATCATAAGAATTTAAGCTACAAAAAATAGATTAATTTGAAGTTTTTGGGGAAAAAATGAATGGTTCAATTTTCTTATCCACAAAATTTACAGCTGGTGCAGAAATAATGGGTGTCAAACAGGGCCAATGACGACACTATTCGGTCATGAAAGTTTTTGTGTACCTCTAAATGGCAACGGAAAAGACACTCCCGGCTGTGTGAAGTACCTCCACATTCCTATACTAGTCAAATCCATGTTATTGGAAAACATGGCCATGTCATGGTACGAGTTCTGAGCACGCGTGAAGAAGTCTCCTTGTTCACGCACTTCTTCAATCCAGGTACCTCCCCCCAGGGCAAGGGCGGTCAAGGTCAACACCCCAAGGTCAATGAAGATGCAGGCAAGGCCAACGACAATATTGGTCGAACTTGACATTGAAGGGCTTATCGAGTAAAGAAATGCAATGAACAAAAAGAAATAGGTTGAAAACAATTTTAAACTCTAAAACAATTTTCAAAAATTATTTTTTAATTAAGAAAAAACAATTCATTCAAATCAACCATCTTATGATTATGAAGCATTCAATTTATGTTGCATCAATGGCAGCTAAGTTTGGTCAGTAATAAATGTGAAATAACTGAGTGTAGTTTAAAATGACTGTTTAAACTAAAAATAATCCATAGAAACTGAGTCAGTCAAACTGTGTGACGATGGTAAATTTCCATTTTTCTGGCAGTATTTTAGCTGATACACAAAAATGAGCTTCTTCGCGGTGATGTTTGCATGAAAGCATGTTGCCTACAGCCAAATGCCATTTTGGAGCAACTAAAGCAAGTTTTGTGTAAGATTTTACCAACTTCATGCAAGTTACCTCAATTAAATAAGAAACAAGACGAATATCATGGTGAAACCCTGATTGCTGTGATTGCCCGTTAACGTGCAGATGAAAAACTTTTTAAGTATATAATTAAAGAAAAATTTGAGAAAATGTTGATTTTTTCCTTCTTTCTTCGTCGTATGCATCAGCACACGCGCGATAAAAAAAATGTTTTTTTTTGGATTTATTCAGTTCGCCGCTCACGTTTTTATAGGACAAAACATATGGTGCGATAGTTAATCCAAATTGCGCAAATAGGCATTTTTCAAACCCTCATAATGAAGTCAGTTTTTGAAAATGGAGCTGAAGGCATCACGAAAGTATATATGAAACTGGAATTTATGTCAAAATGGCTAGTGAGTTTGAACTGGTGTCTGTTGTATGGTTTGAAATAATGGAGTAGATTCATTGAGACGTAGAGACATATCTATTAAGTTGTCTATACCATCTATCATTTTGCAATTTTGCAATTTTGGTCTTTTTTCTAAATCTAATTTGCTAAATCTAGGTTAGTTAGGTCTTGTTCGAGACTTTTGGTCGCACCAGATGAGTTTAGGCCAGAGGTAGCTTTCTCATAGAGTAATTTCAGATGAGGTACACCGTCTGTTCGTCACGCTATCTTATTTTTAGCCGGATAGATTCGTGCAACTTCTTAGTCTAATACCAATCTTAATCTTACTCTTATATCTGCTAGTCTCAATAGATCTAGTTTATACTGGTATTTGCGGGTTAGGTTTATGGAACTTGTCCAGAGGAGAACAAATGTCTTCTAAGATTCATTCAATTGGCTCTGGTGCTGAAACTACAAGTGGTTTCAGCACTAAAAATAATTGTCAGTGTTACTTATGGAATGTGATTGGTTAGAGTTTTAGTTTTTAAATTGTTCATTGTAGTGAAGAACGCATGGAGAGATTTCTTATCTTCGGAATAGTTTTATTTTGAGTAGTTGGAGCAGTGACTTCGTGAAGGGAGGAGACATGCATTTGTTTTGTAGAAAGAAGAACAGTTGTTCGTGTTCCAGAAGTGGGTCTCGTTTGATCGTGGGTCGTCTTGAGTGATTGTATCAAGATTCTAGATTGATACAATGATGTGTCGATTTCGTTGAGCTTAGCGCAACACTACGTGCAAGAGCAAGATTACCTGCAAGATGATGTGTCGATTTCGTTAAGCTTAGAGGAAGACTACGTGCAAGATGATCGAGCTGGCAATTGGTATTTTGCAATGGTTTCCTTTGCTGCGAGTTTGAGTACATTCTCTAAATCCTTCGAGGGTTGTGACTACGGCAACAAACCAATAGATTTGCCATTCCAGATTTGGATGAAATGTCATCGAGTTTTCATCTCTTTTGCTGCTCGTTCCGTTTGCTCTAAGAAACCTTTTACATTGCATTATTATATCTACATCTTGTTGATGAGATTAGATTTAATTATGATGTTCTATTAGTTGTTTTCGCAATCGCAAAAGCGTGTTTTTTAATTCGGTTATTTTAAACAGTCGCTCACACTAGAGCAACTCTTGACAAAGTAGAGTGTGGGTCATTAGCGCGGGTGTAGGGCGGTGGGTTAGGCCGGCTATAGGGCAAGCTCAGGACATCCTACTGGGTGGTGAGACCAGTGAGGGAGTATAATTGTACTGTCTCTTGGAGCATAGAGTTTAACTTTTTGTTCTGTTTTATCAAGTGATCGTCTCTTTTTCTGTTTTGGTTGTGTCCTTTTCTCAAAATTAAATTATTGTGTTTTGGGTTTTTGTTTGATTTTTTTGTTTCATTTGGTTTCAGTGGGTTTCAAAGAATGTTTTACTCAGTTTTAATCTGGGTTTAATCCGGTTTGGGTACCGTGCGATTTTCTTTTTCATGCTGTTGGTTTTGTGGAATTAGTATGCTGCGTTGAATAGTTTGAGCTGACTCCTATATTTCCTCCCAACCGGGTTAAAGTAAAGTTTGAAGCACCTGAATATAAATTAGAATTGTTATCAGTGAGATTTTGAATCTGAAATTCAATTATTAAACAATTGTACGTGGGCGAATTGTGCGAGTTTGGTGGAAAGAGTGTGTGAATTGTGGGCGGGTGAAAAGACTAATTGAAATTCACAAAAGAAGCTTTCATAAAAAAGTTACTTTATTGTAGTTTTTTTCAATTTTATTAAATAACTGCTTGAATTTTTGATTTTTACAGCAGAGCTATCACTTTAACGCTTTTTCATTGAAAATTACTGCGATCATTAATTTATTCGCGTTGTTAAATAAAAATTCAAAAAACTTAGAGAAAGAGTTTGTGCTTTTTTTTGTTTATTTTTGTTTCTCTTAGGTGAATGAATCATGAACTCTTAATTATAAAAATGAGCAATCCATAAAGAATGGTGAGTGTTTGGTTTTAATTGTTAGTTTAAATAGTTATATTCATATTTACAGAGGTTCTTCATCATAAAAACAATCCAATGGGGAAGTTCGGACTGTGTCTGATGCTACTATTAATTTCGCAAGCATGATGATTATGTTTTTAGTTTTGAGCAGAGACCAGAGAAGCTCTAGCGCTCTGATGATTTTTGGTTCTTTTGTTTGTAGCGAGAATTCATGACTTGTGTTCTGAATTAAGTTAAATAACTTGTGGTTGAATTTAGTGTTGTGATTGTATTCTAGTATGGCGACTTCAACGTGCTGTATATATTCTTGGGGAACTATTAGTGTGCGGGATTCGTCAAGGGAGAAAGAAGTGTTTAGTGGGCAGAATATATACATCTGGCGAACGGGATCATAATTACGGATGATGCCGTGGAGATTAGTCGATTTTATGGTGTAAATGAAATTTAAAAGATATGGTGACGTATACTTTGATTTATAAACATAAAGCGATATTGTGGGTTACGTTTTTGTGTGTTAGTTGTGTAGTGGTGTTGTATACAATTATATTATGTGTATGTGTGAGTTAGTTTCGTTCTTAGCATTCTTTCATGTGAACAATGTAGGTCTCCTTCTTTAGTTGTGAGGAAGTGGAGTGTTAGTGCAGAATGATTAAATTTTTGAAAGTATGATTCGTAAGCTTTAGTGTTTTTTTAGTGCGGTAGCAATAATATTGTCAATTTTGTTTGGTACTATCTATGTAAAATACATATTCAGTCGAATGATTAATTTTTATGTTAGTTGAGGGTTGGTATTGAGATGGTCCACATCCGGGGTATATTCCATATATCTAGTTATTGCATGATCATAGTGATATTTTGAGAATGGCTTAGCGCGTTGTGCAACTTAGCGATTTAGAGTTTGAGTTATTCCAATTGTGGTAAATTGTTTTTCGTGAAGTGCAGTTGCTAGTTTATGAAGACGAGATTGGCATAGTTCGTTGTCTCTGCGGGTGTTGTATAGAGGAAGGTCTAATGGGTTAGTGAAATAGTAGTTTGAAGTCCAAGAGAGTGTAGGAAACAAGGAAAATTCGTCAACGAATAATTTTTCTGTTGGTTGTCGTTAGTCGTCGCATAGTAAGTTTTTTTGGGGAAAAATGGGAAGTCATGAACTAAATTTTTTTTGGTGTTAGTATGTTGTGTTTCCATCAGATTGTTGGGATGATCGGGGATGTCTATTAAGATATTGGGGTAAAAGATTACGGTGTTTGCGTTTAAAAACTATATGTGCTCTGGTGGATGCTGTATTAGCTGAGTGACTTGAGGACTCGAATGTTGAGTCAGAGTGTGTTAGTTGGTGAATTGTTGAAGCATTATTTGTGTTATGAAGGTGTTGTTGTGTAATGGAATTATCTAACTCATGCTCGAATTAATTATCTGTTATAGGGCTAGGTGCATCGGGTTGTTCGCTTGCTTGACATCGGCGAAAGAATAGGGGTAGCATCAGTGTACGAAGAGGCTGAAGGAGATATTTCATTAGGAAGCTGGGGAATAAGGGGCTGGAGTGTTGGTTCTGAAAAAGTGGACGGGCTGGGTTCATCGGAAATTTCTACATCGGAGTTATTAAAGTTAGAGATGGTGTCAAAAACTGTTTGTGTTGAGTCATCTGAATCCTTGCGTGGTGAGTTAGAAAAAGAATGGCTATAGGAGAAGAGGTGAGGTCGGAAAGTGAAATGCGAAAGGACTGGCGTTGGTGGTTAGATGGGTAGGACAGGGAGCGGTTGAGGGATCCAATCTGTCGGCTAATCGTGTGCTAAAAAGATGGTTGTTTTGAGAACGGAAATTGTGTGTGTGTGGTTGTTCTATAGTTTTCTCATATTTGTCTTCAGTATTTGACTGCTGAAATGCTAAATGAGATACTAGACTTCCTGGAAAGCTAATCCTTGAGAGGTATGTTCCGTAATTTGCTAGTGTGTTTCTATAATTTCGTGGGACTAAAGATAAAAAGTGATCATGTAGTAAACTATGTAAATGTGGTGGTGTTGTAGGCGTTGGATTTATATTGTCTTGTGGAGTGTCAAATGCATTTGGTGTTGTAGATACTTTTATAATTATTTTAGCTAATTTGAGCGTCAAGCAGAGTTTTAATAATTGAGGTAGAAAATTTTCTTAAAAAAACCTGAAAAAAAAATGCGTGCTACACTTGCTTTTTTGCTTACTTGTGTATGTACTGCACATGTATTATAGATTTCTCTTAATAGTGAGAAATCCAAAAAAATGAAACTTGGCATATCATATAGTCATTCTTTCTAATTTATAATAAGGCCATCTTAAAAAAAGCGAGGAGTTCACTTTTCAGATTGACAAAACTGAAGATATTAATTGACGATATATTTTGTGGACGGCACTTTTCACCAAAAAGATATGTGCAATCACTGATATTTTTAAAATGTCCGCTGTAGAATTTTTCGTAAATGTCCGAGAAGACTGCTGTTTCAGCAACTTTTTGGTAAATTTTGGTCAATTGATTGTCTTTGTTTTGTATCCATTTTTGTGAGAACTGTTTGGAATTGCTGTGTTCTAATGTGATGTTGTATTTCCGACCTAGAATAAAAACCTATTGAGTCTTTTTTAGGGTTGCGAGCTACAGCGCGTATACATTCGGGTGAAAATTTCTTTAATGATGGCATTAATATAAGGTATGGGCTGAGAAAAAAAATTGTCTGCGTTTGGGTTTAGCTGTTCTTCATTGTGACTATTTTCAGATCCTTATGGGACAGCTGTATCCCAAAAATATGTACGTCGTAACAGTGTATCTTCAAAATAAACTTTATTTTTTTAAGAATATAGGGATTCGTTTGTAACATCTTTTATCTTCAAAACGTATAGTGGTGAAACTTTTCTTACTGCAAGTGTAATACCAAAGAATGTTTCCTTCATAATTGATAAAATTAGATCTATTGCCTGACAATGAACATCCTGCATAGGGTATTTTTACTACCTCCATTGCGAGTGGTTGTAATATTTGTGTAAGTTTGAGTTCACATAGACGATAAAGTGTTTCTATTTCAGAAAGTGACAATTCTTGAAAAAATTGACTCTTTGTATTGTCTAATTTCATATCACGATGTATATCATAGTGTATTGCACCAAAATATGTGTTTTTCAAAAGTGAGAGTTCTTGTAATCGTGTACTATCTTTATCTTCTGGACGAAGTTTTCGGCCAGGCCTTCGTGTCTTTTTATAAAATGTTACCCGGTTATAAAATGTTTCATGTTTGCGGTTTTGATATGGTTGTGCTGGGTTAATAATTAGTTTTCCTGTTTTCATGTCAAAACTTCTTTTGTATTCGACAGGAGTTTCAGAATATTGTGTTTTGAAAAGTGGTTTTGCATATTTAAAAGCGACTTCTGTTTCAGGGTAAATTTGAAATTGTGTTAGCTTGTTTTCAATACCTTTAATATTTTTACATTTTTGATTATTTGACCTTATCTATCAGGGTTGACTTTTTCAAAAGAAATGGATTCAAAAAATTGTTTTTGGTGAAATTTTATCAGTCTTGCGTGAATTTCAGCAACTTGAAAAGTGGTACTTGAGTCTTTTTGATACCAAACAATAGTTGCTTGTGTGCGAGTTGTAGGATCGCAATATCCTTGATCATTTTTACAAGGCAAGCGTTTTTCTTGCTAAAAAGTATCCTTGTACGTTTTCTAATTGAATTTTCCAATAAAAAAACATTATTTCTTGGTAGCCTTTGTTCACTGAGTCAGCTTTAAAATTCGAGGTATTATGATTTTCTATGTGTGGTATCCAATTTTTATCTTGTAAGTCAAAAGTTAAAAGTCCATGTGCACAGTGGTACGGATATGTTTTGTCTAATTTATTTTGACCTTGGTGTCTTTCAAATTCTGCTTGATGCGCAGAGTCTGATGAAACTTGAAACTTTACTAACTTACGATTTGTGCTTTGTTTGTGGTTATTTTTGAATTTGGTAATTCATTTGTGCAATCTTCAGATGAAAAGTCTTTCTATATTACTGTTGAAGGATTCGTGATCAATTCTGTTTTTATTTCCATGTGAGACTTGTGAACAATGTGCTTTCTTTTCTGAGTATTTTGCTGTAAAATTATACCGTCTTAGAGGTGTAGCTCGTGCTTTCGAGTAAAATGTTGCTAGTATGTTTGTTGATTTTATGTCTTGTGGTTCGGGTTCACATTGTGGTACTTGATTGTATGCGTATTTATTTAGTGTTTTTTGTTGATTTTCTTCACAATCATACTGTGTAGTCAGGAGTTCTTGTGGTCTTGTTCGAGGCGGACGATTTTGATGAGATGTGGAAAATAAATGATCAAAGGTGGAAAGGGTTTTGAGGAAGAAAACTTCTAAAAGATACATGTATATGATAATCTTCGACATGGATTGTAGAATGTTAGATAACCTATAGTCTTTTTTGTATATCTATCGTAATAATAGATGAGTTTTGTTGTGGTAAATGGAGGGGTCAAGGATTGAGTTGTTATGTTTGGTGGAGATAATGGTAGTGGGTGATGAACTAATTTATTTAGCTTTACTGTTATTTCGAATTTAAGTGTTAAGTCTGTATTGTAACCGTTTTAGTGCCCAGTTAAGTAGTCGATTACTATCATGATGTTGGTCAAAAAAGGGAGGGGTGCTACAAATGTAATCAAATATACTGGTAAAGATAAATTTGTGCTTAGAAGTTCTCAATATCGATCGTCTAGATTATTAGGAAAATTTAGAGGTAACGTAGTGGTTGTTGTTTGACCTGTTATTGAAAGTGTTGATGAGAGTGATGGGTTACCGGCAATGACAAAGAGGTGTCGGTTGAAATATCTATGGGGTCCTTAAATAAGTTTGGTTCGCCTTGGGAGAATGCTTGTGTCATCCAATGTGGAAGACGTTGGGTTGACGTGGGAGGATTAGAAGGATTTCCACGAATTGGCTGGGATGTTGGTGTTGAACCTATAATCTGATAGGATATTTGGGGTATTTTGTTGGAAAATTGTCTGCAGTGATGAGGGTAATGAAAGTTTATCAAAATGAACTTTTGGTGTTGCAAGGTTTCGATTTCCTCGAGGGTGAATAATATGTTTATCGATTGTAGATGTTAATTTTTGGTTATCTACTTCTGTTAACATCTTTCTGCAGTGACGAGTAGATTTATATGTTGATTTGTATTGTGTTTCACTTAGGGGTGCTTGGCCAATAGCTGGTATCAAAGGTTCAGATAATAATGCGTGATTTGCTGGAAATGAAATGCAAGTAGATGGTTGAGGTTGATTTGTTTGACTAGATGTTGGCGGTGTTGGGGCTCCTTGGGATGTAGTGGTTGGTGGCGTTTGTTTAGTTGGTTGTTGGTTAGCAATTTTGGATAATTTTTGATATATATATAAATTTTCTCAATTAAACCTAGGTTGTTTATAGTATTTTTCGATAAAAATGATCAGGAGAATTGTTGCAAATGCGAAGGTAACTATAGTTTTTTTTATGCATTTGCAAATTGTTAGGATTAGGGAAACTAGAAAGGTGACCAAAACTACCAGAAGAAGAAAGATGTTTTTCATATTAAAAAAATGTCGTAGCATTTAAAAGGTTGTTGAATTTTGAAAGGTGGTCAATGACTTTTGACTAGTTGTGGTAGGTTTTTATGAGGTAGAAAATAACGAATATGCTGCAAAAAATTATGAAAAGAATGAGTGCTATTTCTTGAGTGTCAATAATGATGAAAAAAAAAGATTGGAAAAAACTGAAAAGAAAGTTGAAAGCCTTTTTTTAAGATAGTGAACTGTGTTCGAGAGAAATACTTAAAAAATGATTTGTTTCGTCGAAATATTTTTGTACTTTTCGGGATGAAAGCAAAGTGTGGTCGAATTGTCTATTCATTTTTTACAAGTGGGTTGGATATGGAGAGTGTTTCGTGAAGTAAATTCTGGGGGTTTAGGAATGAACTTCTTAGTTTTGATTTTTTTTTGGATGTTTGGGGTTTTTTTTTGAGAGATATCACGTCTTTAGGCTAAATGATCATGTCTAAATCTGTCATTAGGCTTTTTTGATATTTCCTTTTCGGGGAAGTGTTCGGTATAAGTTGAGAAAATGTTGTTGGTTTTTGTACTGAGTGATAGGAGAAGGTTACAACTTCTATCTAATATTTATTTAAGTTGTAAATTTACGCGTATTGCTCATTTGAGGCCTTGTAGTTAAAGTTATATATCTATTTGAAGTTAGGAGTTTGACGGCTAATGATAGTGGTGTCGGAATGGGGTGATGTTGGAAACAAATTTGATTGATTGAATTTGAACTAGTTAGTTCGAGATTGAGAGTTAAAGGTGTTGTGGAAATAATGATCCAAGTATGGTGAATATATGTTAATTAATCAGGGGGGTTTCCGAAATTCTACTTTCTTTAATAACTTAGATTGTGGGATGAAGATTTTGTAATCTTTTCTCCTTGATTTCTAAGAATCAATGGTTAATGTTGTTGTGATTTTTTTGTTTCTGGTAATAGCACTTTTTCTTGTAAACTACAATTTGTCCATGGTCTTGAGGTATTTGAGTTTAAAAATTCTTGTACTTTTTTTTGAAAACTTTTTGAAGGTTGCTTTTTGATGTGCATCGGGGAAATTGATAAAATCGATTTTTGCGGGTTTTGTTGTCTGTTAATTTTTGTGGGTTTTTCAACAATTTTTAGTCCTGTGAAGGATTATAATTGTGTTATTTCGCAAAGAGCGTACTCTTTTGGATAATATGGTAAAAGATTGTGTCTATATTGAATTGATTCGTTTTTGTTTGGGTCGATAAGTTTATCTGTAACATCTGTGGGTTTTTCGATTTTTTGAAATGGTTTTTTTTGATAGGTTGCAATTTTTAGATATTCCTTTCCGGGTTATAAATTTTGCTTTTATGACTTATGTTCCTATTTTAAGATGTGAATTTATTAGGGAGTGAACATTTTGTCTTTGTACTTGTTTTTTTTAGCAATTTTATGATAAATTTCGTGATATTTTTTTAATATCGGTTTAAATTCCATTCTGCATGTGTAGCAGAGGCTAATTTTATATTTGTGGATCATGAAAATGATCTTCGTTATGTGTATGGAGTTGTAAATTGTAAAAAATTGAATCTTTTGTAGGTTGACAAAAATCTTGTACATTTTTTGAGGAGTTTGCTGTGAACATTATTGGCTTACGTGGTTTTGAATTTAAAAACATTTCATTAGATGAGAATCCAAGAGATGTTGTTTTATGAGAATTTTAGGCTAGTGCGAATAACTTTACGTCGGTTGACCATTCTGTATAAATATATCGTTTCCATGTATAATACATCAGAGATACTCCTGTAATGAACGATACATGCCTTTTACTAAACCATTAGTCGATGGGGCATGAGATACTCGGAGCTTATGATTGAAGTTAAAAAGGTGACATAATGTTACGATTTCATTGTTTATGAATTCAGATCCGTTGTCTGTTAGAAGGATTTCGGGTAATTCGAATTTTGGTATCCAGTGTTTGTAAAGAGTTGTATAGGCATAATAAGCATTTTATTGAGGTACAATGTTGAGTGCTACATAATGATTAAATGCATCAATTATTACCATTAAAAACGAATTCCTTCTGAAGAAGGTGATATAGGGCCCTTCGAGTCAAATGATATTTTATGGTTAAATTATAGATTTTGTCCTTTGAAGTCTTCTTTTTCTGCTAATTGATTTTGGTTTAGAAATGGCTTGTTTATTTGACATGTTATGCGTTACTTGCATAATACTTTTATCCAAATCAGTGCAGTTGGTAAGTAAAAAATCTGAGTAAAGTTTGAATAAGTTTGGTCAGACTTGCATGTCTTATGTATGTAAGAAATGTGAAATGTGAAATGCGATTAAAATCATGCTTAATGGTAAACAGGGTACTTTTGTTTCCGGAGTACTGTTTTCCAAGAGATCAGTGTTTTCGTTGATTGTTATATTGTTGAACTTTTGGAGGAAATATCTAAGTAGTTTTTTATTTCCTAAGATTGTGATATCAGGATTTGTTGGATTTGTTTTATGTTTGTGCCAAGATTCAAGTTGGCTAATTGATACTTTTGTAGCAGTTCTGGTGTCAATGTTTTGTGGTTGGAAGGAAGATATTTTGAATTTCGTTTTTTGAGAGACGTACATTATCTAGGGGGCCTTGCAAGTTAAAAATTCCATTGATCGTATATTTTGAAAATAAGTCCGGAGGTCCTGGTAAATTTATGTTAACTGTTTAGTTTTCTTTTTCTAGTAAAGGGAAAAGAGTTTTCCTATGTATTTTTTATTTTGATGTTTTTTGTTGTGTATCGTTTTTATCCATGGTTTTTAATATGGTGTTGGTTTAAATGTAATTTTTTCTAATAAATCTACTTTGTAGTGGTTATTTTGTCAATTGAGGTATAGTGGGAAATGTTCTTAATGATTTATTTATGAAGTGTCAGGGTCGGTCTATACTGCGTATTTGCATTCTATTTGTGGTGATGTTTCGTCTTTTGCAAGGAAGAATTCGATATTTTGTGGTGTTTCTACGGTTGTTTTGCGTGCTATTAATTCAAGTTTTGTATTTCAAGTGGTTTTCTTTGCTATCTAAAATATATATAGGTTTAGAAAATTCATAAAGATAAGTTGAAATCTGTAAACAATATGATTTCGGTTTGACTTTTTGTGTAATTAGAAAATTTATTGGCTTATGATCTGTGTACAGAACTGTTGGATGTTTTGATCCAAGAATAAAAGTTCACACTATAAGAGTGTTTTTATTATAGCTGGACATTCTGTCGTAAGTGTAGAGAATCTAAGTTCCGCTTATGTAAACAGTGTTGAAATTGCTAATATGAGGTTCATTGTCTTTGTACCATTTATGTAATTGTAAGAGTGCTGCGCCAATTCCAAAATTTGAGGCGTCACACATGGCATTAACGGCTGATCTGGATCTTGAACGTTTTTGATATTCTAAAGTCCATTCAAAATTATTTTGTTGTCTAAGAATTTTGTAAAATGGTCTTAGGTATAGTTGCATTTTATAAACCTAGCTATTTGTAAAGCTTAACATTCCAAGGATTTCTTGGATTTTCTTTTTATTAGATCTGGGTTGAAGTTTTAATATAGCATCTATTCGTGATTTTAATGGAGTAATTGTACTATTTTCAATAATATGTTCAACGATTTTAACACAAGAGAGAAAAAAATGAGATTTATCAGAGATTGTATCTTTTGCGTAATTGATGGATGAAATTGTTATTTTAAAAAATTTATGAATTGGTTTAAATTCAAGGTCAGACATAAATGAATTTTGTTTATTTTGATCAATTTTGTATTGATGTACTTGACTGGTAGAAAAGTCATTTACATGACCTGAAATTGTTTCAAATGTTGGCGTTATTGGGTATACAAAGGGTAGATTTTTGAGAAAAATGGGGTTTTTTTAAAGAGTCGTTGGAAAATTGTTTAAGATGTATTATTTATTTTTGTATATTTATCTTTTATGGGTAACTTACTAATCAAGATGTTGATGGTTGAGATATATTTTGTGATAAATGGTATTCCAACGATAATATGTTTTTTATCTGATATATCGAATATTTGCGTAAAGGGTGTTTCCAAAAGCTTATTTTGTTTCGTTGTTGGGGTTGGAACAAAGTATAATCGAATTTTTCCATAGTTTGTAATACTCGATCTTCAAGCTGTAGCTAGCTCACTTGAGGGTTTCGAAGGAGAAAGTTTTGGATGTAGGATTTAAACTTCCTTCCATGTGGGAAGCCTTGTAATGTTTGCTTCTGCTCCTGAATCTATAAAGAGATCAATTTCAAGATCTGGTGATTGAAAAATTTTGTTTTTTGAGCTCTCTAATAAAAGTGGGATTGTCCAAATCTTTTCTTTTGGTTGTTGTATCTTGTTTTTTAGTTTTTTGATATATACTCTTCTTATCTGAATTATTATCAATAACGTGTGGTGTATAATTTTTGGTTTTTTGGCTATTACTTGTTTCTTCGAGATTAGAATTGTTTACATTGTTTTGGTAATACTTTGAATCGATTGTTGTTTCGTATTCATTTGCAATGTGAAGCATGTTTATTAAAAGCGTATTTTCTGAACAACTTTTGTCTTCTGTAGATTCACAATGTATGTGGTTTTACTGTAACTCTTAGGTTTCCGGACTATCAGTACTGGAAAGGTCTGGATGAGTTTCTTCTGTTGTTTGTACTTGATTTATTTGTCTTTGATGTTTTGGTGTACTACTTCTGTAGTTTTGACTGTATGAATTTGAATATTAAGCCTTGTTTGTATGTGGTGACTGAGAATAGTTTCTCTGTCTTTTTGGAATAGGTGTTGTTTCGATTCCCAGAGTTAACTCGGGATCGATTATTGTTATTGTTGTAATATGGTGAATTGTTAGAGTAAATCCGTGATCTATTATTCGAATAATTTTGGTTTCCATTGTTTGAATAACTTTCGATTGTATGATGAATTTCTTGAACGGTCTTTGGAATAGTTTCTGTTCCGAGAGTGTGAATACGAACGATTACTATTATAGTTCAAAAAATTACTTCTAATTGAGTTTGATCTTGAGTAATTATTTCGATATTGATTATTCTGACTGTTTGATCTCTATATCTGTTTTGTGAATAACTTTGGAAATTTCTTCTGTCCAGGGATCTTCTGCGAAAAATATTTTGATAAGGGGATTGTGATCTATAATTGTTGTAGCTACCTGGAAGTGGTTTTCCTGAGCTGTTATTACTTTGATAATTCTTGTTTGGTAGATTTTGATTTTTATTCATGTATTGGTAAAAAAAATTTTATTTGGTTCTCTGTGATTTTGTGGTTTGTTTCGGTTATTCTGTTGTGCTGTTTGAATTCAGCAATGCTATGTCCATATCTACGATTTTCTCGTGACTAAGATTCAATTTAGGAAAACTTACTTAATCTTATCTAAGGTTTTGATTTGTGATCAAGAGTTGGAGAATAGTAAATCTTGTCAATCCACAAGGTTCAGGTATAATTAGAACGCAAGTAGATCGTTAGATACTTTTATATAACTTACTATTTTTATGATGGTTTTAGCCTGGGTCAGCTAAGAGGAAGGGTTCAAGTGAAGGATGAGTAACCGAAGTTCTTCACTGTTTATCCTAATTATAATGGTTAGTTTTCCAAAAATTTCTGTTAGTCTTGGGTCTTTGATAAGGGTTGGAGAGTGAATCGACGTTCGAGGTCGTTAGACACCTTCATTATGAGGTGGGGAGAACAAAATTGTTCCGATTGGTCCAAGGGAAGCCTTGATGATTGAATAATTTAAGTGACTATTTTTTGATTTAAGGTTAAATATAAAGATCCAAGAAAAGCCTTAATGATCTGTTTTAGATTATCGAACAGCAAGGTTAGAACTTGATAATTATTTAGATAAAAAATTTAAGTTGAAGAAAATTTATAGGTTTAAAAACTTGTTTAAGGGTTATGATTTTAAATGATATTAATTTTTGAATAAATGTACTTATGTTTTAGGTGAGGAAGCGAGGATGAAGAAAAAACGAATTCTCGAGAAGAGAGAACCTCTTTGTAAACGTACAAAAACTGATTTAATTTTAATTCTAATTTATTTTTGAATTTTATCATTTAAATCACCAATAGAATAATAAAAGGATTTCCAGGGGATCAGTCCCTCGAGCAGTCTGAAGCCATGATGAATAAAGGAGAATAGTTTCTTATTCTTGTACATCTGTTTTTGGTCGACCAATCCTAATAAAGGCAGTTTTTTAAATTAGCAATCCTGATTAATCATTTTTGGTTTGTTTTTGATCGATACTTAGTCTGCAATGCAGAAATTTTTTGAGTCACTACATTCCTCTCAGTGCTTTGGGAAAACAAAATTACGACAGAGTTTTTAACTTAAAATTCTTTTCATGCTTTGTTTCTAATTCGTCATTGCTTTCGTAAATTAACACAAAATTTCGTAAATTTTTGTTTTCATAATAGCAAATTTTTAATCTCCAATTATAAGCAAGTTTAAACTGAAACTCATTAGTCAATCCGGTGTATTGCGCATCTAAAGTGACTTCTTTTTTGTCTTCTTAGTCTAATACCAATCTTATTCTTACTCCTATATCTCCTAGTCCCAATAGATTTAGTGTATACTGGTGTTTGCGGGTTAGGTTTATGGAACTTGTCCAAAGGAGAACAACTCTCTTTTAAGATTTATTAAAATTGTTCTGGTTCTGAAACTACAAGTAGTTTCAGCACTACAATTAATTATCAGTGTTAGTTTTGGAATATGATTTGTTAGTTAGTAATATTTTATAGAGATAGTATTAGCAAAAAAATAATTGTTTATAAATACTAGCTTAGAACTGGTTCCACTAGTAAAACAGTTGATATTTTTTAGGAGAAAAAATTACCCAAAGCGCCCCGAAGTACAAAAAAAACAACCACCCGAAGCATAAAGTTTCGGTCAGTTTTTTCAAAAGTTGAACAAAAACCACCCTGCATACAAAAATACCGCAATTTTATGGAAATGGGAACAAAAATTTGAAAGCAAAATAAATTTTACTTCGAATCTATTTTAGTTTTTGCTTTAGAATCAAAATTTAAAGTAACTGCAATTGCAAATCTTTTGGAGCACACAAACAGGAACAGACTTAGTAAGAGTTTATACGTTCATTTCATTATTGTTCTGACCACTCAGAGCTTTGGGTACGGATCGGTTTTTCAAGTCAATTTTGACTAGTTGAAGAACAGTGTTGCATCATAAGAATTATAGGAGGATTTAGGGGGCCGCCCCACCCCCCTCAGGGAATCGACCCTTTGATATTGTTTTATGACATTCATTTTAAGTTGACCAACTCTAAATTTTTTATAGGCGCCTTTGGCATCAAAATATGGTAATTTTGAAGGAGAGCGCGCGCCTAAAAAAAGCAAAGTTTTGATTAAAACTTTTCCAAAAAGTGCCCAAAAAAACTTTTTTCCAAATAGTTTCTTTGTAATTATCTGGGAGTGCTCGGAAAATCAATTTGGTCAACCAAAAAAAAGGTTGGCTTAATGTTTGGAAATTTTTTGAAAAACCCGCCCCAACTTGAGAAAATCCTAGCTCCGCCCCTGATAATGAAGCACTGTTGGTCGTAATAAAGCACCCCCGATGTCTCAAAAAATGGTCTAAACAAGATCAATCTTTAGACTATTTAGGTGAAACTTGATGAATTTAGACGAAATTCCCATCCCAATTCAGTTCGGCCTAATTGGAGTTTTCACTATTTTTGTTTCTAACTCTTTATTTTTTTTTCATCTTGCAAACACTCTTTACTAGGCTGACAGTACATTTTAAAAAATCAAGAGAAAATAATCTGAATATTTCATTCGGTTTATTAAATTTCTTTTCTTTACTTTAAATGTTTGCTTGATTTTTCATGTCGAAGTTATCTGTGCTACTTGAACAGCTACAGGCTGCCGTGTTTAAGTTTACAAATTGTTAAGGTGGTGGTTTTATGGTAGCTGAGTGCACCGAACTGACATTGGTTATGTGAAATGAAACTTCTTTTACTGTCAGGGTTGCTGTACCTGCAGACCTAAGCTAACAACTGTGATGTAAGTGAGTTTCACTGTTGGCTGTTGAGTGATTAAAATTACCTATACTTCTTGTAAAAATTCAATAGAGGAATTCATTACGTAATTCAGTGCTTTAGCTAAGTGCTTTAGCTTATTCAGTGCCTTGTTGGTGGGAATTTCTTAGAGCATAGACAGCTTTTTTGGCCGATAAGGAAGGAACTGATTTTGTAGAAGTAAGTACTCCCGGGTTGACCTCCATACACCGAAAATGCTTATCATACAATTCCATACATCAAGTGTATGGAAAACTGCTTGTCATACAATTTTCATACAATTTCAAAAAATAATTCAAAAAAAGATTCCTACTTATTTCTGCGACTATGTGATCTAATTAAAACAGTCTTTTGGAAAAAAAAATTATTTTTTTTTGGAAAAAACGTTTATCATACAATTTCCATACATGAAAATTGTATGATAAGCGTTTTTCCATAAAAGGCAAAATTTTAAAAAAAATCTTTCGAAAGCTGTTTGTAACCAAGTTTTAATTAGTTAGGAGCTTTTTTTGCTTCACTGAGAGCACTTTCAACGCCATAGACAAAAAGTTATAATGATCTTTATAGGAAATGCAGTTGTGGATGTCAGAAAAAATGGATTCACGAGGTGATTGCCGAACTGCAGATGGTTTGCCGGAGATTGTCACCGAGATATACAGGGTTTTTTTGAAAAGCATATTTTGAGGTAACCCTCTCTCCAGTATTTACCCTAGGGATCAGATTAGGACCTTGCTGCTATCTAAAGAGTTGAGAAGATTTCCCGCAGAAAATTAAGAAACTGAGGTTGCAACTTTTTTTTCTCAGGTTTTTTCTCTAATCAGAGATTGCACGGCTTAGTAGATGTTCTTTAATGTAAATTGTGCCTCTTTTGAATTTTTTTTTCCCAGAAACTGTTTGTCACACAATTTTCATAAATGGCAAACTATTAGTCATCCAATTTCCATTTATGACAATTTGTTACAATTTCCATATACGGAAAAATGTTTGTCATAGAGGTTTTATACAATTTTCTGTACGTATGGCATTGTATGGAATTTTTTGACAAGAAGTTTTTCATAAATGGAAAATGAATGATTAGAAGTTTTGGTCAACCCGCGCTTAGTGTTCAGTGTTCTGGCCTTAAACTCCTGAACCAATTTCGTAAAATTCCTGGAGCGATTCTTTTCAGCAGTCAATCGAGGAAGCGTTGAATCTCAAGAATTTTTGAAAGATAAATGACCATTCAACCGACACCTGGAAAAAATTGGCACTGAGGAAATGATTTCAACAGGATTTTCAATTTCTAACCAAACTTTTGCTTTCGCTCAGCAAATTTGCCAGAAAGACATTAAAATGCGCTTTATTAAACCAGAAAGGCTTCGCAATTGTCTCGGCGACCCCGACTACAAAACCGATTTATATAACGATCTTTTGATCATTTTTTTCAAAGTTATGATCACTGCATATTGACCCCGCATTGGAGTTCCATGAATAAAAATCGATTATAATTGAGTTTCCTTGTCAGTGTCCACAAAAGTGAAAACAAATCAATTATAATCAATTAAAAATGGATTATAATATTACTGTTTTTCGAGGCAACAAAATCCTTTTTTCATCCAATATAATCGATTTATTTTCACTTTTGTGAACACTGACAATGAAACTAAATTATACTCGATTTTTTTTCCACTTTACTGAGATGCGAATTTCAACGCACATAAAGTCTTTTCTACGTTTTAAATTAAAGTTGGTGACGTTGGTTACTTGTTGTTCAATTGAATTTTTTTCTACCTAACTTTGATATTTTTATATTACTCCACATTACTCCCCCTAGCGTTTGCCCATTTACAACAAACTCACCCCCCCCCCAACGTAACGTGTTCAGGTGGGGTGGATTCAGGTGCAGTGGGTTTAGGTGGGGTGGATTCAGGTGGAGTGGGTTTAGGTGGGGGGTGGATTCAGGTGGGGTGGGTTCAGGTGGGGGGGTATGTGGGTTCAGGTGTGGGGGGGGGGGGGGGGGGGTGGTATTCAGGCGGGGTTGTTCAGTGGGGGGGGGTTCAGTGGGGGGAGGGGAGCAAAGGGGCAAACGTTAGGGGGATTAAAGGGGAGTAAAGGGGCAAACGTTGGGTGGGGGGGGAGAGGTAAAACGGAATTTTTTTTGCAATTTGAGTTTAGGTTTTGGAAAGGAATTAGGCCAGGCCGCACACTCGCTTTGTAAAGTTTCCGCATCACTCACTTGATAAATGCTGAATTTCTTGCGAAATTTTGCACGACGCGCGATATAAAAAAAGTGGAAAAAAATTTCATTTTAATGTGATTTCCTACTTATTAGGAAATCTATTATAACGGATTCAAAATGAATTATAATGCATTTTGTTTTGGCGAGAACAAAATGGATTAAAATCCATTTTTAGTCCAATTTTGTTGTCTGAACGTAACATGGGAATCAATTATATTTACAACATTATAGACCACGAAAATCCATTATAATCGATTTGTTTTCACTTTTCTTAAATGCGGGACGCTTGGAAAAGTTTTGGGAGACATCAAAAATGGACTTTTGCGAACTTTTGGTGGACGAGGGGCCAAAAAACAGAGGCAAATTGAGAGATGGACTATATTTGCTCCATCTGAATGACCCACGTTTCGTCCCACACACATTTCGCCCCTAATAACTTCACACGTTTAATCCTCGGACGTTTCACCCCTAACTTATTACACAGTTAATTAACCGCCGCTTTCTTAATGTACAATTTGAGGGGCGAAATGTGTGAGGGCTGAAACGTGTGAATACCGTCCCATCTAAAGAGTAAAAAATAAACTGCAATGTATTTAACTTTATGAACTTCAACGTCGAAAATCGACGAGATTTTGTTTGTTCGGATATTCAAGGTCAATTCTTTTTGCTTCTTCTTATGACGACTCGTCGTGGTATTTTCACCCCTTTGGACCTCCTTCTCAATGGCTTTACAGGTTGCTGAATAGCAGTTGAGTTTCTAGCTTCTGTGGCTGCTTTGTTTCGTTGCTTTTCGATTCGCAGTATCCGACAACGTTTTCCAACCTTAACTCCTTGAAAAGAAGTATTTGTTTCCTCAGTATCACAGCTTAAACCTTCGACACCTTCTCGGGTTTCACTTTTGGCTTGAGTGTTACTCTGAGCGTTGTTTTTGTTGCCCCGTCGCTTTTTGTTTAGTAGTATCTGACAGCGTTTACTTACTTCAACTCCGCGGGACGATGCCATTTTTTCTTCGGTTTGGCAGCCAACTTCCGCATCATTTATAGGAATCGTATCATCTTTCAGAGCCTCTTTTTCGTTTGTATTTTGATCATCTTCGCTCTGATTAGCTCCTAATGACTCGACGCCCTCATCTTCATTCTGTTCATCTGTGTCATCCTGCTGGAAATCTTCGAGGATCTTGAGAATCTGATAATCCACCTCAGAGAAAAATCTCTGAGATTCTTGATTTTTATATTGCTCTGTCGCAAAGCAAATGTAATCGGGGAGTATAAATGCTTAAATTAACTGAATATAACAGGACTATAGCCTAACGTATATATATATGACAACGGCCAAACCGGCGGTCGACCGGGTTTTATTCCCCCCATACGCTAGCCTTTATACATGTAAAGAATGTTGCAAAAAGTTCGGACTGACAGAGTTAACTAATAAGAGCAACTGTCTAAACATCAACGTAAACTATAACTGCTGAAATAAACATAAAGTTGAAAGTTAATAAGCTGAGTTTTGCTCAAAACTTATAAACACAGCGGGAAATTGCATCCGAAGCGTCAAATACTAAGCCTTGAAACAGGAAAATTTTTGCTCAGGTTGGCTAATGTTTTTCTGCGTTAAGTTTCCAAATTTCAAATGATTTGATCATCTTCACTTCCTTTTGTTGTTTTGGGCGGCCCAATCTGTCTTTTGTTGTTGAGAATAACTCTAGATTTTGGTTTTTCAACTAATTTTGCTTAGTATTCTATAGAAAAATCTAGATATTTATCGCAGTAATTAAATAATCATGGGATAATCGACGACGCCGCATTTTGAATTTCGTCTGACAAAAAAACAAGGCTGTTCGGCTTCAGAAAATGCATGCAAAAAATGGGGGCTATTCTCATGCGCGAAGGACCGAAAGAGCAAAAATACTCGTGAGCAAAAGACCGAAAATATAATTAGCCGAAAGTCAATTTTTAAAAAGAAGCAATTGCCATTCAATTAAATTGAATTGAATAAAGCAATGTTTTGCTTCTTTCATAACGAAACCCTTGAAATATAAAAATTGTCCAAATTTTGCGACGGTCAATTACAATTTCAAAATGTTGCAAATTTCTGTGCAGTTTTTATATTCGGCCAATATCAATACTCCAGTCCCTGGAAATGTTAACTTTCTTTCCAAATTTTAGATTACTGAAATCTGATTGGCTGATTTTTGTTTTCGCGCATTTGTTCATTCGCGTATTAGGGATTCCACCAAAAAAATGTCGAAAAGCACTGATTGCTCATTTTAATTAATTCTGTCTGTCCGAACTTTTTGCAACTAATTAAATACTCGAGGGGCTATATACCCATTTGACCGTTTTTAACAGTTTTTTTTGCTCTATTTCGGCTCAACCTTGATCAATTTGATAGCTTGCTTTGAGTTATTCAGACATTTATGACCGATGTTTGCGAAGTTAAAATATGTTTATAAATGGTTTAATTTATGGATTTCCAGAGTTGTTTCGCCGAGAAAAAGCTCATTATTTCAATTGTTTGAAATTGAATATTTTTACAATTTCTGGAGATTGACGCGCACATTTCGGCGCCCCGCAAGGGTCATAGTTCCCTATTTAACGATTCATCTGGAAACATTTTAGTTAAGCAGAGGCTGCTCGTGTGATCTGATCAGTGAAAAAAATCATTCAAGCAGTTTCCTAATTAATGACTTTCTCGAAATCAGGCTGCTCGTGTGATCTCTAAACAGTGAAGCAGTTCATTGAAGCAGAGGCGAACTCGTGACATTTCAAACAGAAACAGGTGTCCCGGACTCAGGCAGAGAGCTTCAGCTTTTCCACAGAAAGTCCACTTGGAAAGAAGACAAGTAACCAGGAAAGGATACACTGGAAAGAAGACAAGTATTCAGGACAGAGTTCATGAATGCAATTGTAAAGATTCGTGAATGCAGTTGGTCAGACTCACGAGAGACGAAATTCCGGTGCCGAAAAGCTCCAAAATTATCCAAAACTGTGAGACTTGTCTGGTTTTTATTAGCTATTCTTTGCGAGAAATTTTCATTCCATGTGTTAATGTGTTATTTAGTATCTCGACCAAAAGCAAGCTACAAGTGGTAACTTTTCCGCGATACCGCAGATTTTTAGATTAAGTTAACGGAATGAAAATCAAGAAAATCGGAACATAGACAAGGTTACTAGATCATCGTTTTGAATCGAACCCTCCAACTGTAATCTCTTAAAAAGTTTTAGCTCTTTGTTACTTTTGCTTAGTGAAAATAACTCAATGAGTCAAAAATTGTTGAAAACTACGGCATAAAATTCCAAAATTCCGTTGTTAATCCGATTCCAAATTAAGTTAAGTGGTCTGGTAAGGCAATAGCAGGCAAGTTAACTCAGGTTTTTTTCAACTTCAGGCAAGAATTTTTTCAACTTCAGGTTTCTTCCGCGTGGTTGTTGGAATTGGTTAACTAAATTTTAAGTTTCCTTCTCCGAAGAAATTTTTTACTCTCCTGGGCATTGAGCATTTTTAAATGGCTAGGTACGGTGATATTAAGTAGGTTAAACTTAAATTGTTGATCCTCAAGTTTTCTCCGCGTGGTTGCTGGGGTTCAACTGACCTACTTAATACCTTCGCGAATAAGGGCTTTAAGCAAAGTGTTTTCATACTGAGAGCCAGTTCTCTAGATCACTCGCGTCTGAATTTCAGTATTCATATTAAAGGAAAGCGACATAAATTGTCGTTATTGATGCAACTTCAGCTTTCTCTGCATGCCGATAACAATCCAGAAAGCTTACATTAGTTCATTCAACCAGGTTTCAAAAAATTGCCTCAGCAAACTGTTTTGCCTACTCACCAAGTTCTAGGTAACCCAAACCCAGGCTCAGTAGTCCCGGTAACGTCTGAAAACTAATTTGCTCCGACAACATCTGGAAACGTTCCTTGTGCACGTTTGGTTGTGCCCGTTGTGGTTTAGCACCGTTTGTTCCTGCATCAACAGCCATTAACCAGGTTTCTTTGAGTCGACAAACTACAGAGTCAGTAATAGCTGGCTAGGCACAGCAACATCTGATGCTCCCGCATGTAGCTCTAACTCTCCAAGCGATCACTATAATCTTTGTGGATACCAGTTGTTACTGCCCCCGCAATTTCAGCTCAACATCACTGCGTTCGTTCCACAAATTTTTTTTCTGCAGTATCTCCGATTGCTCCTCCTCAACTAATTTTGCTTAGTAGTTTATCGAAAAATCTAGATATTCATCGCAGTAATTAAATAATCATGGGATAATCGACGACCTCGCATTTTGAATTTCGTCTGACAAAAAAAACAATGCTGTTCGGCTTCAGATAATGCATGCAAAAAATGGGGGCTATTCTCAAGCGCGAAGGACCGAAAGAGCGAAAATACTCGTGAGCGGAAGACCGAAAATATAATTAGCCAAAAGTCAATCATTAAAAAAAAGCAATTTCCATTCAATTAAATTGAATTGAATAAAGTTTTGCTTCTTACATAACGAAACCCTTGAAATATAAAATCTGTCCAAACTTTGCGACGGTCAATTACAATTTGAAAATGTTGCAAATTTCTGTGCAGTTTTTATATTTGGCCAAAATCATTACTCCAGTCCCTGGAAATGTTTACTTTCTTTCCAAATTTTAGATTACTGAAATCTGATTGGCTGATTTTTGTTTTCGCGTATTCGTTCCTTCGCGTATGAGGGATTCCACCAAAAAAAATGTCGAAAAGCACTGATTGCTCATTTTAATTAATTCTGTTTGTCTGAACTTTTTGCAACTAATTAAATACTCGAGGGCTATGAACCCATTTGACCGTTTTTAACAGTTTTTTTTTGCTCTATTTCGGCTCAACCTTGATCAATTTGATAGCTTGCTTTGAATTATTCAGACAATTATGACCGATGTTTGCGAAGTTAAAGTATGTTTATAAATGGTTTAATTCATGGATTTCCAGAGTTGTTTTGCCGAGAAAAAGCTCATTAATTCAATTGTTTGAAATTCAATATTTTTACAATTTCTGGAGATTGACGCGCTAATTTTGGCGCCCCGCAAGGGTCATAGTTCCCTATTTAACGATTCATCTGGAAACATTTTAGTTAAGCAGAAGCTCTCGTGTGCTCAGATCAGTGAAACAGTTCATTCAGGCAGTTCCCTATATAACGATTTATCTCGAACTCGAAACAGCTTAGTCAAGCAGAGGCTGCTCGTGTGATCTGATCAGTGAAAAAAATCATTCAAGCAGTTTCCTAATTAATGACTTTCTCGAAACCAGGCTGCTCGTGTGATCTCTAAACAGTGAAGCAGTTCGTTCAAGCAGAGGCGAACTCGTGACAGTTCAAACAGAAACAGGTGTCCCGGACTCAAGCAGAGAGCTTCAGCTTTTCCACAGAAAGTCCACCTGGAAAAAAGACAAGTAACCAGGAAAGAATACACTGGAAAGAAGACAAGTATTCAGGACAGAGTTCATGAATGCAATTGTAAAGACTTGTAAGTGCAGTTGGTCAGACTCAGGAGAGACAAAATTCCGGTGTCGAAAAGCTCCAAAATTTTCCAAAACTGTGAGACTTGTCTGATTTTTATTAGCTATTCTTTGCGATAAATTTTCATTCCATGTGTTAATGTGTTATTTAGTATCTCGACCAAAAGCAAGCTACAAGTGGTAACTTTTCGGCGATACCGCAGATTTTTAGATTAAGTTAAGGGAATGAAAATCATGAAAATCGGAACTTAGACAAGATTACTAGATAATTTTTTTTGGATAAATCTTTGAATCGAACCCTCCAACTGTAATCTCTTAAATAATTTTAGCTCTTTGTTACTTTACTTAGTGAAAATAACACAATGAAACAAAAATTGTTGAAAACTACGGCATAAAATTCCCAAATTCCGTGTTAATCCGATTCCAAATTAAGTTAAGTGGTCTGGTAAGGCAAGAGCAGGCAAGTTAACTTGAGTTTTTTCAACCTCAGGTTTCTTCCGCGTGGTTATTGGAATTGGTTAACTAAATTTTAAGTTTCCTTCTCCGAAGAAATTTTTTACTCTCCTGGGCATTGAGCATTGTTAAATGGCTAGGTACGGTGATATTAAATAGGTTAAACTTAAATTGTTGATCCTCAAGTTTCCTCCGCGTGGTTGCTGGGGTTCAATTGACCTACTTAATAACTTCGCGAATAAAGGCTTTAAGCAAAATGTTTTCATACTGAGAGCCAGTTCTCTAGATCACTCGCGTCGTAAATTATCTGCACCGTATCAAAAGCGTGTGAAAGTGATTTGTTTCACTAAGCCCGATTCGAATTTTGCTTTGAACGCTAGGGGTTTGCATCATTTTTATTCGAAACCCAAAGATCTAGTTATTTGGTCCGACGTATAAATAACTCGTTTAGTAGACACCGCAGTAATAAGAACTATGGTTTGTGTAATGAACAATTTAGGAACCTGCTTATGACGTACGAAAAAAACTAACCGATATTTCATACTGTCGCCGCAATGGTGGTGAGATTATACCAAAAGAGTTGAAAAAGACGGGTACTCTCGTTCTTAACCTAGTTGAGGACTTTATTTCAAAGCGAAATGCCAAAGACCATATACTTTCCGAAAAGTGTAAGAAACTACACAGCTCCCTTACGAGTTAAAATTCAAGTTACCCCCTTTTTATGTCATTGACGTATTAAAGTTTTACCCTGGGTTTACTTGACTAAAAATAAAGTATTTTATGTGATTCGTTGTTTCTGAAATTATGAAGCATGGAAGTTAAGTTTCAAAAAAAATTAGGAACTTGTTTGAGAACGAACATTATAAATGTCACGAAATTGTTTTGGAAAATGAAGAAAGTTGTTTCTCAAAAATATATACAAACATTGATTATTGTAGGAACTAAATAGAACGAGCGTTCGATTTAAATAATAAATTGATTACTTTGGCTGCAAAAAGTGCCAGTCATGACAAATTGATACCGGCACAAAAAATGTGGCTTCAAAGCTGACACAAATTAAAGATTAAATTTTACAGGAAACTATCACAAATAAAACCAAGTTTTGAGGCAGTAAAAGAGCAGGACAACATAGATAGCAGCTCAAAAATTTTTCTTCATTCCGCAAAGCGTGAAAAACAAAAGCAGCATAAATCGAATTACCGCTCGTCACATTGAAATAGCCGAAGTCAGCAATTGGATTCTCAGAAGTCTAGTCATCATACTGACCTCCGTCAAAAACTACTTCTGAGAAAAAGCGTAATTAAATGAGTTCTAGAGAAATAACGAAACATCTTAGAGTTGGAAGAGTTGGCTGAAGAACAAAGGAAAAAGTTGGCAAAATTTGAGTTGAAAAGGCTCAAACTGGCAGATGATATTTCTGAAATCAGTGAGATTGCCGAGGAAAGTACTTAAACTCGTTTATCTCCACAGCTAACAGTGGACGACAAGGATCGTATACGTCACTGTGTCAAATCTGTTGACCACAATTAGTCTGACGCTGTTGTATTTCTCAATCGAGAGCTGCAAGTTCGTTCGACAGCTCTTGAACGAACTTATCTTGTATCAGTAAAATCCATGGTCACATCAAATTTTGCTGTAGCGAATAATGGCCAGTCAGCTTGTAGTGACCCGGAATTGCATTTCAGTATTCATATTAAAGGAAAGCGACATAAATTGTCGTTTTTGATGCAACTTCAGCTTTCTCTGGATGACGATAACAATCCAGAAAGCTTACATTAGTTCATTCAACCAGGTTTCAAAAAATTGCCTCAGCAAACTGTTTTGCCTACTCACCAAGTTCTAGGTAACCCAAACCTAGGCTCAGTAGTCCCGGTAACGTCTGAAAACTAATTTGCTCCGACAACACCTGGAAACGTTCCTTGTGCCCGTTTGGTTGTGCCCGTTGTGGTTTAGCACCGTTTGTTCCTGCATCAACAGCCATTAACCAGGTTTCTTTGAGTCGACAAACTACAGAGTCAGTAATAGCTGGCTAGGCACAACAACATCTTATGCTCCCGCTTGTAGCTCTAACTTTCCAAGTGAGCACTATACTCTTTGTGGATACCAGTTGTTACTGCCCCCGCAATTTCAGCTCAACATCACTGCGTTCGTTCCACAAATTTTTTTTTCTGCAGTATCTCCGATTGCTCCCCCGATTTGTTTTTTTTTTCCTTATACAAGTGGAGGGACTGTATTCTTTGCGCTGAAAATTTCTCGCAGGCTTCAAATGTTTAATACTGATTATAACCGTAAATCCTCGAGTTACCCAGCGCCAATTCGCGGAAAGTCACATGGTTCACACCTCGAGGGAGCGTCCACTTTCTGCTTGAGAGCTAGTCGATAGATTCTTTCACAGCCGAAAAGATCATCTTCCTGAGTGGAAGTCGACAGCGTTCGATGGCAACTCACCTAATCTTAATTGGCATGAGTGATGAAGAAAATTAATGCCCTAGCTCTTTGCAATAGTGCTTCCATGCACTCAAGGGTATCCGTCGATCTCGTAAAACGCCTCCGTTTGGTTGACTTTCCCATTTAGCTCACCAAAAAATCATTCAGTTCTACGAGTTTGTTGAAAACTCATCAAGTAAAGTTTCAAGTTTCCGCCGAAACGAATAATAGTGAGTTTTTGTTTTCTTTTCGAGCTAATGTTCAGGATCATAACCACATGTGAGTGGATAGTATAAATATTCCTGAAATACAGGGAAAACTCGCAGTTGGCTCCAATAAAATCTATGCATTGAAACCCTATACAGTATGAGAAAGTCAAAATTACTATTCGAGGAGATTTCTACTTTCTGGGGGAGGACTCTAATTCACCGTGCGCCGTACGCATTTCAATAGTTGGGTACTACGTGGTCCGTTGCCGCCTTCCTTTAATTCGAACTCATCATGCTTTAAAAGTGCTGTCGAATACACGTCTCCAGTTGACCAAATAAAAAAATTGAATGAGTGCGAGTCGTGTGGAGCATTCAAGCAAGTAGATGCCTTTCCGCCAAAATGAAAAATGACATCTTTCACGTTGGTAAGAGGTACATTGTACCAATGCTTTGGAGTGATAACGAAATTAGTTTACCGAATAACTATTATTCCTCCTTAGCTCAATTAAAGTTTTTAGAAAAGAGGTTAGAGAAAGATCTGACGCTCTCTGTGAGACATACGCCAAAATAATTTGAGATGATAAACAAAAAGAATATGCCAGTAACTTTCAAGCACACGATCCCAAATCATGATCAATTGTGAGGGGTATCTCCGGCATTATCAGGGTTTGAACGCAAACGAACTCGGTAAGGTGTGCCTACTACTAAATGATTCAACGATTTTAATGGCGCTTCCTTGAACAAATCTCTGTTGGTTGGCCCGGATCTCCTTCATAACCTCTTTTTTGTACTTGTAAGACTCAGTCAGCATAAATACGGCGTTTCAGCAGCCAAAATTAAAGGAATGTTTGCACAGGTTGGAGTCCGTGAAGCAGATCAAAATGCTCTTCGCTTTGTGCGGCGGGAGGACCCCACATCAAATGTAGTAGTTCATCAATACACGCGTCACATTTTCGGCGCTCGTGATTCGCCGACTTGTTCGAATTTGGCTTTGCAGAAAATTGCTCTGATCATCATGATGAGTAACTGGAAGCTGCTTCAGCTGTTGTCCAGAAGTTTTATATGGATGAATACCTGGATTCTTTTCAAAAGATTGTTCATGCCTTGACATTTGGTAGCGATTTGGTCTCGCTGCTTAAATAGGTAGATTTTGTCAGTCAAAAATTGTCAGCAAGGTGCCCGATGTAACAACCACTGTTGATCCGGACCACAACGAAAAGGTAGTCAAAAAGTGGACGATGATCTCCCAGAGGAAGTCAAAAAGCAGTTCCTTGAGAGGCACTCTGGTCTTCCTTTGTTAGGTTCTTCGACATTAGCTCGTTGCTACTTAACTAATTCTTTCGACCGAATAGAACATCACATGTTATGTGATGGTTCGCAGGATGTTTTCTGCATCGTCTCTTTCCTTCGTGCGCAACTTACTAGTTCGTATCACACCGATTTCGCCTTTGTTTTTGTCAAAGCCCTTGTGGCGCCTATGAAAGCGCTATCTATTCAAAAGATAGAGCATCAAGCGGCTTTTTTGGCAAGTGTTTAACAGAAGAAATTTTGAAAAGTCTGACTTTCAAAGTTACAGATCTTTTCATGTGGACAGATAGTACCACTGATCTTCAGTGGCCCAATTTCTTTAATATGTTACCAGTTTGCGTTGGTAATCACAGTGGTGAAATTCGGGAGTGTACCGCCACTGATCAGTGGCCTCATATACTTAGCGGTGACAACCCAGCTGATTTGATCGGCCCTCAAGGAAACCAGCTAGGTTAATGGCCCTAGTATACTGTGCACGACTGATTGGTCGTACAAGCCCAATACAAAGGTTATCGATAAGATAAGACTTAAAGATCCTCAAGTGATGTCGAAATTTGTCTTGAAAACTCGTCAAAATTTGTCGACGATATTTTGACAGATATAAATCTTTCATTCGGAAAATGGGCGAAATTCAATTCAATTGTAAAATACAATCTCGACGCAGCTTTTTCTTTGAGATGATTGATATCCCATTAACTTTTACTGTCGAGTACATTAGAACTAATCAACCCGTGGGAGTTGGACATTGCTGAGCAGAAACTCAATTACCTGTCCCAGTGTGAGACATTCCCTGGCGAGCTAAAACTACTAAGTTCCAGTAAAATTATCATAGGGAATAGTCGGATTGCCAAGTGTTCGCCGTTCAATGGACGAGCTGGCATCCTTCGCTGGACTGGGCGCATCAGCCGTTTGGTTAATTCCGATTTCGATAACAAGCATCGAATTAAACTTGTTGCACGTCACCCGATTTTTCGGTTGCTGGTTAGACACTTGCACGTTATGAACTTCCACCAATGTTTGGCTTACATGCGTGCGGTGTTTAATTTGAAATACGTTGGGATAAACTGGCGCTGGTTGCTGCGAAAATTTGAAAATAATTACGTTACGTACCGGAAACGCAGAGCGGAAACTCCTATCTCTAACACAGATGTCAGCTATTTTGGGCCGTTTCTAGTACCAATTCACTGAAGTACGGAAAAGGGATGGGGTTTATTGTTTACGTGCCTTACACTAGAGCTGTACAACTTGAAATGGTCTCTTCTCTCTACACAAGTTCTTTTAGTCTGGGCGTGGTAAGGTTTATTGCACGTCGTGGTACTCCGACTACCATCATGTCCGACAACGACACAATCTTTTTTGGCGCTCAGAAACAGCTCTTAGCTTGCGTTGAGAGTTGAAACAAATTTGCTCCCGCTGTTTTTGTCCAGAAAGGGATCAAGTGGAACTTCAATCCACCCAGCTCACCGCCCATAACGGCTCCTGGTAGCGTTTAATTAAAAATGTCAAGCTTGTACTGTATGACATCTTAGGCTACAGATGGTTAACTGAGGAAAATCTGGGACCGCACCTTGCCTTGTTGAGCAGTCACTAAACGCAAGACAGATCGCTGCCGTTTGTTGTAACCCGCAAGATTTAGAGGCGTTGACCCCGAATCATTTTAAACTTCAGGTTATCCGTCGCTAAGTTTCAATGAAAGTTACGAGTGAACTGACTCGTCCGACCGTACAAGTTGCTCGCGTTGTTCCATCTTTAGGGGCAGAGGATGTTGCGAAGCAAATGTAAGCGGGAGTATAAATGCATAAAAGTAACTGCATATAACAGGACTAAAGACTACCGTATAAGACAACGGCCAAACCGCCGGTCGACCGGACTCGAATCCCCTATACGCTAACTTATATACATGTATACTCGAGGGTATATACACCCAATTGATCGTAATTATCCGTTTTTCGCTCTATTTCGGCTCAGTCTTGATTAAGGCTGACCGTCAAAAAGACAAATTTGTCTCAAGAAATGGCCATTTGGTAGCTTGCTCTGAGTAGTTCAGACGATTATGGCCGATGTTTCCGAAATTAAAATTTGTTTAAAAATTGTTTAAATTATGGATTTCCAGAGTTAATTTGCTGAGAAAATGCTCATTCATTCAATTGTTTGAAATTCGGTATTTTTACGGTTTCTCGATATTAACGCACAAATGCTTTGCAGCTTCACAATTTGCTTCCATACTGCTTTTAGTCCTTTTATAATTATCAACGTCAGTTTCTTTTTGGTTCACTCTTTGATTATTTTGTATGTTTTCACTAGTTTCTGATGACTCACCTATCTTCGCTTTCTCTTCATTATTTGTTTCTCGACAGTGAATCTCTTCTTCTCGTTGTATCTCACCTGGGCTAGTGGTTTTTTGTGTTTCATAACTATCTCCCTTTTTTCTTGCAAACTCTTCGTTTCTCGCTTCTTCCAATTTTCTCGTTTCTTTTCTTCTCGCTTTTTCAGTTCGTCTTTCTTCTTTCAGTTTTATCATTTCTTCCTTTTTTCTCGCTTTTTCAGTTCGCCTTTCTTCTTCCAATTTTTTCATTTCTTCATTTTTTCTCGCTTTTTCAATTCGTCTTTCTTCTTCCAATTTTTTCGTTTCTTCCTTTTTTCTCGCTTTTTCAGTTCGTCTTTGTTCTTCCAATTTTTTCATTTCTTCCTTTTTTCTCGCTTTTTCAGTTCGTCTTTCTTCTTCCAATTTTTTCGTTTCTTCCTTTTTTCTCTCTTTTTCAATTCGTCTTTCTTCTTCCAATTTTTTCAATTCTTCCTTTTTTCTCGCTTCTTCTTCTTCCAATTTTTTCAATTCTTCCTTTTTTCTCGCTGCTTCGGTTTGAGCTTTTTCCCATTCTTCTATCACTTTGTCCTTTTGCTCTTCTCTCTTTTCTTTGATTTTTCTCGCTTCTTCCATTCGTTTTTGTCTGGCCTCTTCTATTTTCCTCCTTTCTTCTTCGACCTTCGCTTCTACTCTCTTTTTCATCTCTTGATTTGCTCTAGCTTCATCTCTCCGTCTTCTTTCCTCTGCACAAATCCAATCCTGATCTTTGCACATTATGTCTTCTTTGAACTGTTGAAATTTAATTGACGGTTGTAAAGAATGACTCATAAGCATCATCTCCTGGTCTGTTTTGTTTTGCTTAGTGATTATAACAAAGTCTACACGTGGCATCTTTTTTCCCTGCCAATGAACGCGCAGTGGACCCACCCCAAACCCAATCTCCACAATTAAATTCAAACAAATGTCGCTCAAGTAACTCGCCTGAAACAAACACATGTTTTTTCAATAACAAACAAAATCCATTTGCTTAAAGGTTTTAAACATCAGGTCAAATGAACCCCCTGGTTGACCTCCACTGACCGAAAATGCTAATCATACAATTTCATTCACTTAGTCTATGGAAAAATGCTAGTCATACAAATTTCATACTCTTTTGCAAAAGGAGTTTAATCGAATTTCAAAGGTATTTTATAGTTGTTTTGGTATCGAAATTGGTATCTCTTCTTTAAAAAAGGGGAAAAAATGGTATGAAAAAAATGCTAATCATACAATTTTATATTGGAAATTGTATGATTAGCATTTTTTTTTAAATATTTCGTGGAAAAAACGCTTTGAGAAATCTATTCAACTGCTGGCAAAACATTTAAGCGTTTCTTGGGCTGCTACAACTGAAACCTTTGACTTTTTTTATTGTTCTTTTCTGAAAAAAAGAGCACTAGTCATACAATTTCCCTCTATGAAAATTGCAAGACTAGCGTTTGTTTAGAAGAAAAACCAAATTTGAAAAAAAAAGAATCCAAAAATTCCAAATCGTAGATAGGTAAATCAGCACATCAATTTTGAGCTTGATGTGAACTGTTTGCAGTGACTCGTTTACTTAAAATAGACTTTTTCAGACATCAAAATTTTCAAAAAGACGTGTTTTTCCGAGAATCAATGACAATTCATGATAGGTTCTTCTTCTAGAAAGCGTTCTTGGTTTTAGTTTAGCAAGGATTGAAAGACAATACGGTTTGATTGCGACCATTTAAATCAAGGAGTAGTTTTGTCTATGGGCGTATTCTAATTTTTTCCTTTTTTTTCAAGAAAAGCTTTGTATCAAGAATAATCATTGGTATGGTTAGGGAGACATACTTTCTGAAAACTTCTCGGAGGGATTCAAACCAGCTCGAAATTTAAAAACATGTCCCGATAGAGAAAAAACCGAGCCGGTAAGTTTCAGACTTAGTCTGTTTTCTAATGAGTAGATCTTAAAACGTGAATGTGAATCTGGTTGATGTTTTGTAATGTTTTCGGTAAAGTACATAATTTTGTTGTTGATACCTTATTTGGTTCTTTACGAACTGTTATGCGCAGTAAATTTTTAATTGTTTAATTTGTTTTTGCGGTAAAAATAATTTTGTTTGCCAAAAGATTGTCTGCTGAAAGAAGCAAATTTTCCAACAGACACACGAAAACTCACAGTGAATACCAATTGAAAATATATATACACGCATACAAGTTTAGGCGTAAGTAATTGATTATAACATATTATTGTGATGATTTTTTGACAATTACAATTGATTTTATGTGCCAAAATTAGGCGTTTAAAAGATTTATAATTGATTGTAGTTCTTACAAAAAACCCTTAGAATAAAATATAATCGATTATAATCGATTATAATCTCTTATTTTGTCAAAATTTTGTCAATCCAAAACTATATTCGAATTATATCTCATGGGTTATTATTTTTGTGTCAATAAAAAATCTCTAAAAGAGAGATCTCTTGAACACCTCGGCTCATCTGAACACAATGTTTTACCACGAAACAAAAGTTTCATAGAGATCCTTCATGTTACTGGAAATGTTCCCGCGGTAGATGAAAAATAAGTCTTCCAAATCAGTCATGAAACTAAATCAATTTGCTGATGTTTTGGTGTTTAATAAGCTTAAAATATGCATCACAAAACATTTTTAATGGGGAAGAAATGAAAAAAAAACTTAGAATAAATTTGAATTAATAAATTTTAAAAACGTTTTTCTCGTTTTTCATAGGAACCAACGTCTACAAAAAGCATAAAGTATAAGCAATTTAGATTTGATTTTAAAAAGAGAGATTATAATCGATTATTATTTGATTAAAATCGATTGTTTCTCGATTTTAGTAAGACTGGTACTAAAATCGTACTATAATCGATTATTAACGCTTGAAACTGGATGCGGGTATAATTTTTAAATTTTTAAATGCAATGAAAATCTACCGTTTTCTGTTTTTAAGTCATATATAACGCGCATGGCTGTTCTGTAAAACATTCCAAGTCGAGTCTTATTCACGCGATTCATTTGATAACCATGGCATGGCGGTAATCAGCGAAATGAAAAACTCAATGAATCTCAAAAATAAAAAAAAAATATGCGTATATTTTGTTTCAACGATGTACACTTCATTTCAAATCCCTGTATTATCATAAATACAGTGTATTTATTAAATTAATTTAATGTTATCATTAGGGGCAAAATGAAATATAATGTGTTGCTTTTAAAGCTATTGTTTTCTCTATTGCATCCGTAATAAAAACTTCAGAACAAAACAATTCTTTTTATGAAGTTCCGACTCTCTGGCCATTAAAAATTGGTTAATAGCTTGAACATTTTTGAATTCATTTGGAAGCCTGGAAAAAATGGTTCAAACAAACGTTTTTTTTGCAAGAAGCTCAGTTGGTTTTATATATATTTTTTTGGTTTCAAGCATATACAACTGAAGCAAGTCAAGTAGCCCAAAATTTTCCGACCACATTCATAAAACAAGTAAAAAAATCAAATTCTTTTCCTCAAACTAGTGTCTGTTTTATGCTTAATTAGGCATAATCGACAACAGTTGTCTTCAAAAAATGAGCAACAACTGGAACAAGTTTCGTTTTAGAAAAAAATGTTGTCAATGAAGCGCAAACTGTAGCTTTCAAAACTTGTTATTGCTTCGTAAAACCAAGTTTTCTTAGCCTACATGACCAACTGTAAATAAAACGAACACTACTCGATTGCCTTTTTTGCTCAAAATTAGACTAAAACTCAAAAGTTTCAAATGGTTTTTCCCTACAATGAGGCAGGTTTTTGAAGTTTTTAAAAATCGTTCCAATCGCGACTGAAAGGGTACAATCTGATGTATTACTCAACTCAATCCAATGATTATTTGCAGTACCTGATTGTGTGGGAAAAACAGAAACAATAGAGCGCCGGAATTCATAAATCCTCACTACTTTCAATGGCCGGAACAGTTGGGGTGAACAAATTGTTTTCTTTGCAACCTTCGCCTTTTTTCAAAACAGTGTAATCGGAAATAGTTCATATATTCACAGTCTATTAAAGGTAATTATTTGTTGAGTTCAAATTTACTCATATGCGATGAAAAAATGTCCATTTTAAATTAGGCAACTGACACCATTTTACAGATGTAAATGATAATTGTTAAACAATTAAGTTTGAAGGGAGATGCTGCAATTTAAAATGAAGAAAAACATTTTTTTTTCTAAGGAGAGTCACATTTTGGTTCAGATAGTGTTTTCTTGAACCACCTAGTATCTGACATATATCGTTTCCTTGAGGTCAAGTGGTCATGTTTTGTAAAAGTATCGGGGATTGAAAGACTGCTAATTTGACCTATTTGGGATATTTTACGAACGAAGCGATTTATCTTGGCTCTGTAATTATCCAAAACTTAAATGCCAATATTTGGGGCTAGCTATATTTTTTAGCAGACCAACTTTTTAGCACGAAAAGTAAAAGTGGGTCTTTAAGCAGACCATTGTGAAACAGAGTCTGGGGTTGCAGAGTCTGGGGTTGCTTTTTGCTAATTAAGACAATTATCTCATGGTTACTTAAAAAAACTTACCAACTTCAAAAACAGAGTAGTCAAAATGTGCGTCAAATACCGATTCACCGGCACTGCCGAATGTTAATGCAGCTGAGCAAGCGGTAACTACTTGCTAACGTTACGTTTGAATTTAAGCGTCTCGATTCATTATTTTGAGTCAGCTAAAAAGTCGGTCTGCTTAAAGACCAAAACCCAGGTTTTTAGTTTTACTAATACATTGGTAAACACTATAAGCAAAACTTTAAACTTCTGCGATGAAAACTTTCAAAACAGTATAAGCCTAGAAAAATACAAAAGAAACATTTACTTATAAATCACACAATCTAAACGGAAAAATTAAAAAAATAAAAAATTCTTTCCAAATACTAACTTATATGATATGATGCTAGGACAAATTTCAAATCAACTACGCCAACTGGGCTTAATTTAAATTGAGGATTGTCAAACACTTTGTCCCTTGACTAGGTAAACCCAGATAAAGCATCAATCCCGCTTAATTAACCCCTTTCAGTGAGGATTAGCCTTTAAACCAGAAATTAGCCAGTCGGAGCATTCGATATTTTTTCTTCTAGAAACCAAGGAAACAGAGTTGATTAGTTTCTTTCAATCATTATTCATAGGTTATATATCCAATGTTGCTTCTGAATGACTTAACGTAGAATTTTCCTTTTTCCATAATTTTATGAAAAATTAACCTGCATAAAATACCAGCAATTTGATCTTTGAAAAATACCAGCAAAAATTTTTACTTTCTAAACTACTTGATTCTGAATGTATATTTGAGACTGTTAATTTGCTAAAAAAAACTCCAGAACTGTTTTTCGATTACAATTTTCCGAATCGGCCACGAGAAATGCTATTCATAGAAAATTTTCAACTACATATAGACCCGGTTTATATCGTTTTTAAAATTCTAGTAATAAGGTCTCAAATTCATTCTGTACATTTCAAAAGATGTGTAATTTTTTGATGAGGAGCACTTTTGCATTCGACGCATTTTCTCTTTATGTTTTTTAAATCAGTTTTTTTTTATATTTATGTTTATATATAAATGCGATTAATTGAATGTTAACATTTTAACTTTGTTTTCAAAAACTTATAAATTTATGTCTGGCCTTTTCTACTAATTACATGGATGAAATTGTGGGGGAAAAAATATGCATTTTTTCTACAATTTCCTTCATGTAATCAGAATAAAAATGCCAGTCATAAATTGTTTTATTGTTAATTGTTTTTTTTTATTGAGTTAAAAAATTAATACGCGTTTTTTCGCATTTTTTGAAATCTTAATTTTAATTGAATTGTGATTGGAGGGGAGAGAATACGCTCTTGATTGGAGTGAAGAGAATACGATCTTGATTGGAGGGAAGAGAATACGATCTTGATTGGAGGGAAGAGAATACCCTCTTGGTTGGAGGGAAGAGAATACGCACTGATTGGAGGGAAGAGAATACGATCTTGATTGGAGGGAAGAGAATACGATCTTGATTGGAGGGAAGAGAATACGCTTTTGATTGGAGGGAAGAGAACATGCTCTTGACTGGAGTGAAGAGATTACGATCTTGATTGGAGGGAAAAGAATGGGCTTTCGATTGGAGGGAAGAGAATACCCTCTTAGTTGGAGGGAAGAAAATACGCTCGTGATTGGAGGGAAGAGAATACAATCTTGATTGGAGGGAAGGGAATACGCACTGATTGGAGGGAAGAGAATACGATCTTGATTGGAGGGAAGAGAATACGATCTTGATTGGAGGGAAGAGAATACGCTTTTGATTGGAGGGAAGAGAACATGCTCTTGACTGGAGTGAAGAGATTACGATCTTGATTGGAGGGAAAAGAATGGGCTTTCGATTGGAGGGAAGAGAATACCCTCTTAGTTGGAGGGAAGAAAATACGCTCGTGATTGGAGGGAAGAGAATACAATCTTGATTGGAGGGAAGGGAATACGCTCTTGATTGGAGGGAAGAGAATACAATCTTGATTGGAGGGAAGGGAATACGCTCGTGATTGGAGGGAAGAGAATACAATCTTGATTGGAGGGAAGAAAATACGAACTTGATTGGAGGGAAGAAAATACGCTCTTGATTGAAGGGAAGAGAATACGCTCTTGATTGGAGTGAAGAGAAAACGCTCTTGATTGGAGCAAAAAGAATACGATCTTGATTGGAGGGAAGAGAATACGATCTTGATTGGAGGGAAGAGAATACGCTCTTGATTGGAGGGAAGAGAACATGCTCTTGACTGGAGTGAAGAGATTACGATCTTGATTGGAGGGAAAAGAATGGGCTTTCGATTGGAGGGAAGAGAATACCCTCTTAGTTGGAGGGAAGAAAATACGCTCGTGATTGGAGGGAAGAGAATACAATCTTGATTGGAGGGAAGGGAATACGCTCTTGATTGGAGGGAAGAGAATACAATCTTGATTGGAGGGAAGGGAATACGCTCGTGATTGGAGGGAAGAGAATACAATCTTGATTGGAGGGAAGAAAATACGAACTTGATTGGAAGGAGGAGAATATGCTCTTGATTGGAGCGAAGAGAATACGCTCTTGGTTGGAGTGAAGAGAAAACGCTCTTGATTGGAGCGAAAAGAATGGGCTCTTGATTGGAGGGAAGAGAATACCATCTTGGTTGGAGGGAAGAGAATACCCTCTTGGTTGGAGGGAAGATAATACGATCTTGATTGGAGGGAAGAGAATACGCTCTTGATTGGAGGGAAGAGAATATGCTCTTGATTGGAGGGAAGAGAATACGCTCTTGATTGGAGTGAAGAGAATACGCTCTTGATTGGAGGGAAAAGAAAACGCTCTTGATTGGAGGGAAAAGAATGGGCTCTTGATTGGAGGGAAGAGAATACCCTCTTGGTTGGAGGGAAGAGAATACCCTCTTGGTTGGAGGGAAGATAATACGCTCTTGATTGGAGGGAAGAGAATACGATCTTGATCGGAGGGAAGAGAATACGCTCTTGATTGGAGGGAAGAAAAAAAGCTCTTGATTGGAGTGAAGAGAATACGCTCTTGATTGGAAGGAAAAGAATGGGCTTTTGATTGGAGGGAAGAGAATACCTTCTTAGTTGGAGGGAAGAGAATAAGCTCTTAATTGGAGGGAAGAGAATACGATCTTGATTGGAGGGAAGAGAATACGCTCTTGATTGGAGGGAAAAGAATGGGCTTTTGATTGGAGGGAAGAGAATACCCTCTTGATTCAAGGGAAGATAATACGCTCTTGATTGGAGGTAAGAGAATACGCTCTTGATTGGAGGGAAGAGAATACGCTCTTAATTGGAGAGAAGAGAATACGATCTTGATTGGAGGGAAGAGAATACGCTCTTGATTAGAGGGAAGAGACTACGCTCTTGATTGGAGGGAAGAGGGTATAAAAATTTGTGATAGGAGGGAAGAGTAAAGTGTAAAGGGTTTATTATACAATTGTGTCAATTGAAAAATATCTGTCAATTTTTGCTTCACATATCCTGTAGTATTATTTCGGGGAACTCCTCTAGTATAGTTTCTAGATTGATTTAAAATCCATGGCAGTTTTTTTGGTTATATGAGTGTATTTTCAGTATTTTTGAAACCACAACCACGTTTTCATGCAACAATATGCTTATTGAACAATTCCATATGTAAAAGTTGTAAGTTGGTCACATTTTATAGGACATCAACAACTAAGTATACAATTCAATGACAGAGTAAATTTACTATTTTCTGCTTTTTTGACGCTACTCTGATCAACAAACACTTTTCAAAAAAATTAGATGAAAAATTGTAAAATGTCGGACTAAAACTTAGACCAGATTTAATTTTTCACATAAAAGATCAGGATCTTGTTAACTATTTCCCCCTTTTGGACCTTGTTAACTATTCCCCACCCACATGCATGTATGATTTTTGACAACCATTTCTGTATAAAATATGCATTTCAAAAATGTCAACAATTGAGTGGGTTTTCATTTTCGCGCGTTCATATTTGTATTACTCACTAGTTATATAATACCCACGTAAAAACGTTAAATATAAACTTTATAAAAATTGTTTATAGCTATTGAAAATGGGGCCACCTAAGTTGAATTTCTGATAATCGGAATAGGGGGGGGGGATAGTTAACAAGATCCAAAAATCAAAACCATCAATAAAAATGTTTTGGATAAGACCACATTTTGTTTTTGTTTTTATGAAAAATATGCTTCTGGAAAGAAAACCAGCCAGAATTTTTATTCGAAATCTAAAAGATCTTATGTATTTTGACTTCGATTATAAAAAAAATGTCGGTCAAGTTTATGGCAACTGTATTTAAGCATTTGTTTTGTTCACTGTGGGTGACCAGTTTTGGTATTGAACAGTTGAGCTAATTCCAACTCAAGCAAAAATTGACAAAAATATCTCAGCTGCGAATAAAATAAGTGAAAAAAGATCGATTATGATGGATTTTCCTGGTCTTAAGTGTTGTTGTCATTATAATCGTTTCCCCTGTTATTCTCAGACAACAAAACTGCACAAAGCATATGCTTAATTCTATTTTTTCTCGCAAAACATAACACATTATAATTCATTTGAAATCCATTATAATGTTTTATATAAAAACTGAAGCAAAATTTTGCAAGAGTTTCTGCATTTATCAAATGAGTAATGCGAAAACTTTGCAGAGCAAGTGTACGGTTTACTCCATTTCTAAACCTTACTCAAAAAGCAAGAAGAATCCGCTAATTTTTCTCCCCTCTAAGAAATAGTCAATTCTTTTCACTCTGAAACTAATATTTGAGCATTTTTCAATTTTTTGCAAACCACATTTTTTGGAGATGCAGTGAATATCTTTCATAAAACAATTTCACAGCGCCAAATGAATGAAATTGCTCAATTGATCCACATGGTTTAATCCGTTTTTTATTAGATTTTTTCAACCAATCAAAATCGAGTGCTTCACATGCAGAACTTTAGATCCAATCTGAATTGTACATAGGAGGATTACAACTTGAAAATGGAAAATCGGGGCATTTTTAAAACGGCAGAAAAACAGACCGCTAATATTTTTCATTAGCACCCCTATTTAAAAAATATCAAAAAGTTTTAAAAATAGCGGTTGCACAAATTTTTTTTGGAGTGAAAAATAAATAGGAAAGCTCCATTACAAAAACTCAAGAATACAAAGTCTATTGAGCTCAATACTCTTACACGATGACTGCCCGGGTCAAGATAGTCCGCATTTTGTATCCAGAGCTTCATTTACTATATATATTATGCCTTGAGGGCTTGAGCACATATCTGGTCATTTTGATTCAAAAAATCAAAAACTCACCAAAATGTAGTTGAGCTGTTTGTTTTCGGAATAATCTGTCAGCTGATACATATAACTTTCAGGAGATACCCTCTGGTTATGATATCCATATTGCATGTACTTGTCGACTTGTCCCCTGCAACAGCCATCTAAAATGTTTCTAGTATTTTACAGCGCGTAGACAACGTTTGCTAAAAACAACCGGTTTCTTTCATAACAGGAACAAAATTTCAGTGAGAAACAGCAAGGCTGATTGTTCTATAAGTAGTAAAATTCCGTCTAAAATAGTTTTAAAAAAAACGTTTAAGCCAAACTTTTTTTAATGTCTAATTTTTCATCATTTTATAAAGTAAATGGTGACGTAATTAGCAAAAAACGTCAAAAAGAAACAACTCAAGTGACTTCATTATTATTATACTATTTAAGTCAGTTTTCAAAAACAAAAAACATTTTTGTCTAAATTAGTCTAAAATCAAAAATTTTCCTACCACTTCTTCTCGACAATGAGAAAACTCCAGATTTTTTTGAAAATTTGAGTCGTGGTTGAAATGTATTTTCAATTTGATAATTTAGTTGACCTCATACTCACAGAGCTTTCTTTCATTCAGTCAAAAATGGCTAGAAAAAAACAAACCCCGTACCATAGTTGCTTCCCACTGTGATGTAGGCGGATCAAAACACAATAAAGTATAAACTTTGTGCATGTAAAACACTTTTTGGTGCAAATACACTTCGAAGTTATACGCTAGAAAGATGAAATTAAGAATTACTAACATTACGAGGCCAAACTGTGTTTTTGTTGTGAATGGTAACTGGATTGCGCAACAAGGACTCTCTTTGTTCTTTTTCTGTTTTTTAGTTTTCTCTGGTCGTTCCGACAAATTTTCCAAATTGTGCGCCTATCCCGTGCACAATTTGGACTCGAAAGAAAATGTGATTTTTTACATATGATTTTCTGGATATTTACCCCCGCACACGCAATGTCAAGTAGAAAAAGATGCAATGTGCGTCTATGGAGCCAAATTTTTGATCAATTGTAGTGCCTCAAAATAGTGCGCGGCGCTTTGTAGTGCCTCAAAATAGTGCGTGGCTTTTCGCATCTCTTTTTATGCAATTCTAAAAATGTGTACTGCTGATTTTGCGCAAATATTTTATGGTCAAATTGGCAGTCTTGAAGCCCATAAACCTGTGAAATTATTTTGGCTTGTAATTTAAGCAAAAGGTATCAATGTCTATTATAAGCTATAAAAAAACTGTCAAAACTGTTGTTCAATATTTCGCATTTTTGTTTATTCTAAATCGGCTAAATTTCTTGATATTGTTTTGCTTGTCGAGGGTCAAGTTTTATCATGGATGTGTACCTTGTAAGCCGTCCTTAAACTTTTCTTAGATAAAAGATTTTGCTCAAGTACTATGGGCTTATTTACCGCTTCATTAGTTTTGATTCAATAATAATTCGACGTCGCAATACTTTGCTGGGCATGTTTTGTTTGCAACCTGAACTAGTTCAAGGCAATTAAAACCTGGCATTAAGAGGCATTTAGCGTTAAGAGGCAGATTAAGAGGCACTTAGCATATTGATAAGGCGTTCACTTTGAGATCGTCAGATCGTGTAATCGATCCCCTGCCATGGCAATGATAGTGTGTGAGAATGAGCTCTCACTTGACCTCTAGCTTCAGGTCGACCACAGCTTGATCAATTTTGGCTGCAATAGTTGTACCACGTGAAATTTCTAGACGCAAAAAAACGGGCTTGAGTCGCCAAAAAAGCTTCGCTCACCAATTTTTTTTTTCTGGAGTGTGGGGAACCAAGAGAAACGGACTATGCTTAAACAGGCTAGATAGCTTTTCATAGATCCTCTGCGAATCGCAGAAACCACTCATCAAAACAAATATTGGGCGATTTTTTTCTCAAATTCCGTTTTCGTTTCATGGTTTGTTTATTAAAATACTATGCCATGTTTGTGTTGAAATGGGTGAAATGCGCCACTGCGCTTTGCTTGTGTTAAAAATTTTGAATTGATCTGATTGAAAAAAAACTAAGCAAACTACCAATGTCGGACAAAAGATGCCATCAGCGTGAGCTCTAGCTTTTTTGCTTATTTAGATGAAATGATGGCATGAACTTGCCAAGATATTAAGTTCTTTCAACAAACATTTTTTAAATAGGATGATTGATTAAATCTGGTTTGACCTCTATTGAAAAGGACATTTACCTAAGCTTTAAGCTGCGCGAAGTTCCCTTTTTTAAACTGAAACGAAAAATACTGACAATCAAGCTTAGTTTTAAATCCGTTGAATATTTTACAAGGATTCCAAAACTGAAAATAACTTCTAATTTCAGCAAAATTTGTTGCAAGATAGTTTTTTTTGTTCAATTAAAGCTGTTAATACAAAATAAAGATAATCTGATCTGCAGTTTAAAAATAAAAACTTTTGTGAAAAAAGTTGCGCAATAAATTAACGCTTTCAAAATCTAATCTAGTTTGAAGTTCAAAACCAGTTCTTTCGTTTAACTGCCCTGATCAAAATATTTACCAAAAATTATTCAGTGCTTAACTGGCCGTTAATTTGGCCTTAATTAGACGCTAGATCAGTAGAATATAATATTCTCCAATATATTATAATCCACACTCAGTAGGGGGTAATAAATAGTAGTCTTATGGTAACTTCGGTTAATTAGCTCGTTCTATTCATGGACCGGCTGGTACCTTTCATTTGATTGACTGACTGCTCTTTAAATTGAAAAAGTGTTACTCAAAAACTGTTGCAGTTCATTTTTAATTCACAAAAATGAAGCTAAACAAAAAACGTACAGTTAAAACGGTGGCCAGTCATTAGGAAGAAGGGTCTTAAAGCAGAAAATTTTGAATTGAACTGATTGAAAAAAAAACTAAGCAAACTCTACCAATGTCGGACAAAAGATGCCATCAGCGTGAGCTCTAACTTTTTTGCTTATTTAGATGAAAATAAGCAAAAAAGCATAAAAGCATAAAAGCATGTCGCAAAAAAGCATTTAATCATCCCATCAGTATCCTACTGAAAATTCACAACAACAACAACAACAACAACAACAAATACCGCTGAGTTTTTTTTTATATCGAGGAATTCCGAGAATCAGATCAGCAGTTTTTGGCCTCAAGTTACAATACAAATCGGCGAAATAGGCAACGAAAACGGAACGAAAATTTACCTAAGCCGCCAAAAAGTTTCGAAGATATTAAACTTGGAGGATCGTGGACAATGACTCTGAATCGTCAAGATTTTCTACTTAGTAACTACTTAGTAACTAAAACTTAGTCCACGATTTTCTACTTAGTAACTAAAACTAATGTGGACCATGAACTTACTGGTGATGTAGCAGTATTTAGACAACCGCGTATTCAGACTGGTCAGTAAGCAGACAAATACTGCATTAACCAATCAGAATGAAGACAAGGAAAAATTGAATAATAAATAATTTTTTTAGTTTTTAAATTTGCTTTCTAATTTCGATTCTGATTGGTTGATATAGTATTTGTCTGCTTACTGACGAGTATGAATACGCGGTTGTCTAAATACAGACCGCACTCCGAACTTTCTATTTTAACATGTCATTTATAATTTTAACTGGTCATTTCTACTAAATGATGGAATTTTTTATTGTGAAGTCGAAAAAGTGGCAAAAATCTAATCTGTTAAATTTTTAATTTCAAAAAAAGAAATAAAAAACATAAAGATATTGAATATTACAAATGTGTGAAACCAAGTTGCTCGTCCAAACTCTCCTTTAATATTACTAATAAGTCAATTAATAACAAGTCCTCTAGTAACAGCAATTATTCGAATTGAATTTTTGAGAAAAAATTGTCGAAAAAGTCGCAAAAAGCATACAATACCGCTGAATTTTTTTTTATATCGAGGAATTCCGAGAATCAGATCAGCAGTTTTTGGCCTCAAGTTACAATACAAATCGGCGAAATACGCAACGAAAACGGAACGAAAAACTTACCTAAGCCGCCAAAAAGTTTCGAAGATATTAAACTTGGAGGATCGTGGACAATGACTCTGAATCGTCAAGATTTTCTACTTTAACAAGGTCAATGTATGCTGATTGTTGGTCCCAAACAGGGTCATGATTTTTGGAGAGAAGCCAAAAACTTTTGTGTGACGGAACTTTCAAAACTGCTTCACCTCCTTTTCTTCAAATCTACACTATCTTTGGATCGGCTCATATTTGGAAAGTTCCCGAAGTTTGGGGATTTTTGACCGGAAAATCCAAAGAAATTCAAAACGGTTTTTATTTGTCCAAAAATGCAACGAAATATTCGGCTTTCTCTTGATGCCCAACACCATAGTAACCGGTTATGAAACACAGGTTATACCGACAATTCGAGAAGTTTTCCATGCTTCTGCACATTTTGGATGCTGCTTTCATTTTTCACAATGCAGTACAAGAATGCATTGCGAATGCACATGCTTATCACCGATAGACTCAAGAAGTTGCAATTACAAACGGACGAAAAATTTCAGTCTTGCATGTTTACTTGTGAACGAGATAAGCATGGCGTTGGCTTTGTATCAAGAAGAAGTTCAAGAAAAAATCAATTCTTCCAAAAATGTGGAAAAGTTTTTGGTTATGTTTGGAACTTTTGGAAATTGGATTTATTTGTGATAAATTTATGGAACGTATTTGACCGCCCTGGGGATATTCGAACAACCAATAAGTGCAAAAACTGGAACAAAGGCTGGAACGATCTAATTTGAGTCTAAAAACCAAAAGTTTGGACTGTCCTAAAAATTTAACAATTCAAGAATTGGAGTCAAAAGAAGAAATTCAAAACTTTTGCCATGGTGAGGCCCCGCCGAAAGAAAAAACCAGCGTTTCGTGAGCTAGATTCGAAGATAATTTGGCTAAAAAGTTCTTATTTGGACGGCAATTTGAAAAAACTGAGCAAACGTACCGTATCAACAATCAAATGAAATTTCTATTGGCACATAAACCTTGATCAGTCATATCCGACCTGTAATGACTTAAACTGAACACTGATGGCCGCGCAAATTGTGAAATATGTGAAAAAACTGATATACTTGATTTTGTGTGTAATGATTTTACTTTTGATATTAATTGAGTTTTGGTGTCTACTCAATATCCTCTCCCCCTTTTTTGAGAAAGTTTGGGGACCAAGTTAACATCCTCCCTCTAAACACGTTTAGGGGGGAGGCTTTTAACTTGGTTCTAAGTTGGGAATTTCAGCCAATCAGAGTCGAGCATTTTACATGTAGCGCTTAGCAAATTTAACCCCACTAAATTAAGCGCTGGGGTTGAGGATCTTAACTTGGTCTATTTTGAGGGGGGGGGGGGGGGGGGCTGTTAACTTGATCCAAGTGTACGATATTGTTAAGAAGATTTAGTTAGTCGAATTTTCGACCAATCAGAATGCAGAAAATTTGGAATTCTCAATACAAAACTGTAATGCTAAGTTGTTTGTAATTATTTATAGGGTTTAAGATTCTTCTTTTGTTGATACCATAAGGGTGGGGGGAGATTGATAAGTAGATCCAATTTTTGTGTTTCGATTTTTATGCTTGGTTATACTATTATCAATTTCAACATTTTTATGCTAGTCAAGCCCTATGCTAGTCGATACACCGCCGTTTTTTTGGTACAATTCGAGTTTTTTTGGTACAATTCGATTTGGTGGTCAATGGTTGACAAAACCCAAAAGTCATGTTATTGAAGTTATTCTGTCCCTGTGAACATACCGACAAGCAACTCGGGGAGGATGTACGATTTCTAGAGTACCGACAAGCAAGCAGGGGAGGATCTACGATTTCTAGAGTTAAGGAGAGGTTTTCAACTTTTTTAAAATTAATTTTTGGAGGCCCCACAAAAACATTAAATCGGCCCTTACTTTTCTGATTTAAAAATAACAGGCCAAATTTAAGGCTGTTGGGAAATTTTTGGAAATTTAGAAATCTGAGTGTGAAATTTTTTTTTAGGGTTGCTTTACCGAAAATACATGCCAGAAAACAGTGCGAAAAGATGCTAAATCTCTGGGTGGTGAGAGGGTCGAATCCCTGAAACCCCTGAAGGATGTGGCGTCCACACTCCACCTCCCTTACAAACGCTACTGTTCTCAAGTTTACTTTCAATAATATTTTTTCCCCCAGTTTTGAGTTAATCAAAACATAAAAGAGCTGAAACTTACCAGAGTTGAAAAAATCGAACATATTGATTCGTTTCCACTTCATGTGAATTAAAACAGAAAATTTTGCGGCAACTTCTGCTAAATCTTCGTCGGTTGCTGCAGATGGATTTTGATTTCCTGTGGTAACCGCGCTTTCCAAAGGATCAGTTCGGAAAGCGCTAAGACAATAGAAATTACTGAAACAAAACAAATGACATTCTTGAATTAACCTGTTTGGGTTGTGCAAAATGATATAAGCAATCGGGCTCTTCAAACGCAATACTTGCCAAAAGCAAGAGAATTTGGCGCCGTTTTTTAAAAACGTTTCCCCCGAAATATTCATTTTGCCAAAATCGACGTAAATCCGTCAAACTGAGGACGATGAAGAAGTCGATGTCCTGAGTGGCTAGTCAATTGTTATCATAAATAGTCAATCCAATTTCTGGGGAAGGGTTCTCATGCTTGAAGAACCGCATGCTTGAAAAATTTCAGCCAATCAAAATGGCTAAGCGTTTTTATTGGCTAATGCCTTTCTCACAAAATCGAAGTCAATATTAACAGAAAATGTTTTAAATCAGTGGAAAATAATCAAAAATATTACAAGTTGCGGGTTACAACTGCAAAACTATTCAGATAAACATCAATATTTACGAGTTCAAGTTCATAAGAATTTTTAATTCTTGAAAACTCATCTGCTTATTATCTAATCGGTCAGTATTAACACTAATGGCCCGAATTTGTTTTTTGTTGGAGATTTTCGCAATTTACTTTGAGATTTTGAATACTCAATTCTGTTTGGCTCAAAAACAGCTAAAATTAATTTCAAGCTTTCGGTCCCTGAAGCATGAGAGACGCCAACATACTCTAGTCGTCGAACTACCTACCTATCTCTGAATTGTTAAGTGAGAAAAAGCTTGAGTTAATTTTTTTAAGGCGTCACGAGGAGCGTGAAAATCCTACTATGTAGCTAACTATTTATTGGCCTGGATTTTTTTCTTACTTCGAGATTTTCACGATTTACTTTGAGATTTTGAATACTCAATACTGATTGGCTGAAAGAAAGCTAAAATAACTTTGCGTTGCATATTTTTGTTGCATATCGACTGCTGATGGATTTCCTAACATGCTCAATCATTTTTGTTAGAAAAAAATTAACAGATTCTGATATTTTTTTAAAAATCAGTTGTCCTTGCTTTTCATAGATATCATTTAACATAATCTTGACATATTTTTGCCAGGATTAACGTACCGTACTTTGATTGTAAGCACCGGTTGGAAGAAATGAAATCATACTCTTTCACACATGTGGAGCAAACATTTCACACGTCCAGAAAAATGTCAGATAACTCTACGACTCGCAATTTCTCCTTGCATAAAATTGTGTGACTAGCATATTCTCCGAGTTTTCTCATTAAATGAAAAATAATAAAATTTTTGAGTTTATTTTATGATACTATGTTTTTTCCTGAAAGATTTCCTCATATCAGCCTTTTAATAGCTCAAGTGTCAAAAGTCCCAGAGATAAACTGCATTTGAACATTTGCCATACAATCAGTAGCAGATTTAGGGGTGAGGGGGGTAGGAGTCGTCAGGGATTCGGCCACCTGCCGACCCAAGGGGTCCCATCTTTGTACTATTTTGAGATTATCCATTTTTGGCCGACGGATCGTAAAATTTTTCTAAAGGCGCCTTAGGCGCCGCCAATAGATACTAATTTTGAAGGCGGAGCGCGCGCCAAAAAAAACGCGAATTTTTGGTCGAAACTTTCCAAAAAGTGCTTAAAAACGCTTTTTTTGAGCATTTTCAAAAATTTGTCTGCGGCGCAGAAAATTTGGTCAAATTAGGGTCTTCCTTTTGTCGACCTTTGTTTAAGGTCGACCAAATTGTCGCGTTTGTTTAAGGTCGACCAAATTGATTTACTGAGCTCTTCGAATTCACTATAAAGACCCCAATTCGACAAAACTTTTGCGCCGCGGGCAAATTTTTGAAAAAAAAACAGGCCAAAAAGGCTTTTTATGGATGTATTGGAAATTTTGACTAAAGAATCATGTTTTTTCGGCGTGCTCCCCCCCCCCCCCAAATAGTAAATTATGGCGCGTTTAGAAAAACTTTAGGGTTCGTCAGTCAAAAATGGATATCTCAAATAGTACAAAGGGGACCCTTTGGGTAGGCAGGGGGTCGAATTCCTGAGAGAGGACGTACGTCAGCCCCCCCTACCCTAAATCCGCTGGTGGACGTACCCATTATATCTATGTTTACGAGTTTTTCTCCTTGCTTCCGTGACTTGCATTAAAGCACCGTATTTTTTCCTCAATTTTTACTCCCCGCAGAAAACTGGTGAGGGTCAAGTGTACCATCATATTAAAACCCTTTCAGGCGTGTTTCGATAAATCAGACAAACGTTGATGTGAGGTTAAGCTCACTACACTTTAAAATTTTTTAGAACTGAAATTTTAACAATCATATTAGCAAAATTGCGCCTCGCAGTTTCATCTAACTTTGCCGCCTTTTAGTTGAAAAATAACCGGATGTCAGAGCCTCATTGAAAAAGTTTAACAAAAAAATCGCGTTTTTTTTGGCGCGCGCTCCCCATCAAAGTTAGTATATATTGGCGCCAAAGGCGCCTTTAGAAAAATTTTTCGGGTCGGTCTGCCGAAAATGAATTTCTGAAAAAGTATCAGAGGGGGGACTCCCTGAGGGGGGGGGGGGTCGAATCCCTGAGGGGGGGGGGGTGTCCGAGATCCCCCCGCGCCCCCCTTCGTAAATCCGCCCCTGGTCCTAACATTTTTGGCTTGTTGTACAGCAACCAGCTATACTTGTTGAATTAAGTTTTGTTTCTTATACACTTTACAACAATATTTCCTGCTGTTCCTCGAGGCAAAAGCAGTGATTCTACGAGTGTCTGCTTATAGATGAAGTCTTTTCCTCAAGTAAATTTCGAGCAAACGTTTGTCGGAAAACTGAAAAATTATTGTCTTGTGTTGGCAAATGACCGCTAGTCTTACGGTAAATTTTGACTGCCTTTACTATATAGATTGGATTAATATGTTGGGTCTGAATCGCGAAAAACACCTTATGATTTCCGATAATTTTGAAGCAAAATGAAGAAAAAAATTGACGACTGAAAAGTTTGGCTTAAGTAATTTTCAATCACAAATTTGGATTGAAATAGTGGTCAGAGTAATTGTGGTTCTAACGATATTTAAAAGGTCTAATCTACAGGTATAATACTATTTTAAGCTACTCCCTAATATGGCCACAGATATCCATAGGGTAGGTAAAATTTTTTGGTACCTGAACTGTTTGCAGGACATTCCAGTTGGAAGAATGTCGTTTGGCAGAATGAAGACAAGTGACTTCCATTTATATGTTGCGGTCGGTGTACCGTAGATTACCGAAGCAACTGAAAAATGTGAAATCTTCGATATTATATAAAACGTGAGTTCCTGTAGTCCTGTTGTTTTTTTTTCGATTTTATGCAATTTTTTTTAAAATCTGAAAACTTGCTGATTTACAAGTCTGCTAGCTATTCAAATAGATTAATTTAGTACCAGCATACGAAAAAACGTTCAGATTGACTAGAGTTTATTAGATTTACTAAAATTTTTCAGATTCGACAAAATTTGAGATTAAAAACCTCAAAGAAAAAATGAGGCTCGATGTTTAATTTTTTGACCCCTCAAAAGATTGAAAACAAATATTTCCAGAGAGTGGTTTCCCGTCTGATTTCAAGTAGTTCTTGCCAAACAAGAAGAAGAAGAATATTTTTTCTCGATCTATTTTTTTGGAGAAAAAATTTGAAGAGAGCGATTCTACAAAATCAACATCTCCTCAAGAAGAGGGAACAAAAACTACAACGCAAGAAATCGTACCCAAGGACTCTTTTTGGGAAGGAAATGAGCCAGCAATAGCCGAACCAAACACTTCCTGAAACAATTCAAAATGTCGCTTAGCGATTGGTTGTGCAGGGTTGGAAAACGACATCAGCTTACGATAATCATGTGGAGCTTGATGGGCATTCATCCGAAACCGGGACCAAGGGCAATGGACGTCAACAAATGGGACAATTCGAAACTTCGGGATATTTGGGCGAAGAAGAGGAAGGTCAGGCTCCTCCGCGAAAAAAGCCTAAAAAAACGCGCATGCTAGAAAACCGAGAAGATCGACAAAACACATGCAGCACCTGACAGGGAAAGTAAGGTGGGAAAAAACTAGAGCAAAAATTCTGTACGATAGCGAACCGTGATACTGAAATTACGACTTGTCGCCTGCAAAGTTGCAAATTATTGTTGAATGGACGAGGCCGACACTGCATATTCTGCTCAGAAGCAACAAAAAACAAGGCTGTTTTGTCGGAGATATGTTTTAGGAAGGAAGGGATATAGTGGTGTCAGGAAGACTCGGACCTTATTCACGGAAAATTACAGTAATTATCTGAAGAAACCAGTTGGCTCAAGACTGGAATAAGCTTGGGAACCAAAAAAATGGTTAACCGAACGAGTGGCTATGGTATCGATGAACAAAATGAAGCTTGTTGCAGTCTACCAGCCAGTATGGCCGATTGATATGGAAGTGGATGAGTACCAAAGCGCTAGAGACTCCGATAACATGCAGAAAAAAAACATTAATTGATACTCATCGGAGGCGACCACAATGCTCGATTAGGACGACAGGGTGACACGAAACCAGAGAATACATTGGGAAAGCTCGGTATGCGAACAACCTCAGCAGCAGATGACGAAGTCGTCGAATGAGCTGAAAACCTCAACATGTATATCGTGGATACCTACTTCAGGAAGAAAAACAGAAGGACCCGGTGTCATCCTTTAACATGACCTTTGTACGATATGGACTACTTCTTGGCAAAGAGGCTAAAAAAATCTCATTGTCAAGAATTTAAGGCGGTACAGGAAGACAGATGTTCGAACAACCTATCAAAATTTATTCGAGTTAGCTCGAAAAGAAAGAAGATCTTCAAACTGACAACACAGGTGAAAACAGAATAGCGGAAGTTGCAAATCGAAAAACACCAAGATGAAAATCAAGATCACAAAACTGTGCCATTATAGAAAAGTGGAAGAAATTGAAAGAAGAAGAACCTGTCAAGGACAAATTCCGCATGATCTACTCGTAGCATTCCAAAAAAAAAATAGGAAGCAAACGACAACACGTAAAAATCTGCGGTGTTCGCTTGTTATCTATCATAAACCGAATTCTCGCCAGAGTCTTGGCAAGGAAACTCAGAGTTTGGAGTGAGGAGTTCGGGGCATTAAATGATAGCCACAAGAGCTCCCGACAGAACAAATTTACAGTGACACGACCCGAACAATGATCATGCTACCGGAAAAAAATCAAAGGTCATGCAAAACAGAGAGTCTCTGAAGAACAAATATGGAAATTATTGGGCGGGTAGGTAATCGTAGGTGATTTCCTTGGACGTCTTCAGGATCTGCATGAGATAACTGTCTATAAGGTGAAAAGCAACAAGGAGCCCAGTCCAAATTGAAAACCCCAGCGAGGGTTGGGGGAATGATCTCTTTCTTTGCTTATTATTTTTTAACCTTTTCCATCAGATCAGAATTAGAGCTGCGGAAAAACTGCACAATGATAATGGTCTGACGATATCGTATATGTCAAAGAATACTTGCGTGATAGAAGGAAGAGATGAAAGGAACGCTGAAAAGAAACACTAATCTCTCAAGAAAACCTTGTTTGCTGACAATACTACGATTCTGAGTTTTAAATAGAGCATGCACCACGTGAGAAACCCGACCAAACAACTGGCCTCTTCGAAAAGAAGACAAGTGAATTGAAATAGAAAAATCAAACAATGGGCGAAAATAGTGTGGCAGCGACCTTATGTCTAGACGTTTGGATAATTGAGTCCGAAGGCACTAAAATTCGTAAGAATACAATGCGAAATGGGGACACGGAACGAGGTCAATTAGCGTCTCAGAGACTCACCGGCTAGAAAAAGAACGCAAGCACTAGAGACTGAGGCGGTAGCAGAAAGCACAGTTTTAATCAATTGCCAAGTACACTAATGGAGGGTATCAGAAGTAAACAGACTACAAAATTATGTGGAGATCCAAAAATCAAGAGCCGCTAGCCTGGTTGAGTTGACAGGAAACATTATCGCTGATTCAGAGTTTTATCAGTTTTGTTGAAAAACTCATGGCTAATTCAGGCATATCCCATGTTTATGAAATTTTTAGCGATGGTTCATGGGTATTTCATGGCTAATTTTCTCAGCAATATTCAAGGATAGTTTAGCCAAGAAAAAACCCTGAAACAGCGCTAAAAAAAAATTCAAAATTTCGAATGAGATTAAAAGTTTTGTCACTTGTCGTTACAAAGTTCAAAAATTACATATTTAGCGTCAAAGTAAAACAATTGTTGCTATCAACTGCTGAAAACAACCTAGAAACGCAGTGTTTTTGCAAAAATGTAGAAAAGTGTAAGCTTTGGTGGTTAAAAATAATGAGCAACTAAATATACCGGAAACGCGGCAATTTTTGGTAAAAAATTTAGAAAATCTTTTTTTTTTTATAAAAAGTGATACATCCCCCACAGCTAAAATTAAGCGAAATACAACCTGGAAATCCAGTTTTTTTTCGCAAAAAAGTAAATAAGTGTAAATTTTTGCGGCTAAAATTAATGAGCAACTAATTTTACTGAAAACGCCGCAATTTTTGGTAAAAGTGGTTTTAAAAAAAATCTTTTTTCTTAATAAAAAAGTGATGCCTTGTGTTTTTTCAAATTGTTAAGTTTTTTTCGCGAAAATGTAGAAATTGTATGTATGCATTATAGTGCTGCGGTTGTTTTTAAATTTCAAATTATAGGGTTGCGTATACACGGAATCTATTTATGCTCGCATTGTATGCATGCTTGCAATGTATGTATGCTTGCAATGTATGTATGCATGCATTGTCTGTATGCATTATAGGGCTGCGGTTTTTTTAAATTTTAATTGCGGTAAACAAATGACCAGTTCAATTAAAAAATTGTGACCTACTTTTTGTAACCTATTGTGACCTATTCTACAGTTTGTCCCAGTTTAGGGTTAATAATCCCCCACAGCTATTAATGTTTTGTTTGCATTTCAGATCTTGTTAGATTCTCAATCTTTTTACGTCATCTTTATATAGCATCATCAACCACAATATCGTCAACCAGAATCTACTATGAATCAACCAACAATCATCTGCACTCAACTACATTCATCCGGTGATTTCAAACAATTTTAGTAAAAATTTTGTGATGGGTTTTTTGATGAACTAAATTTAATGTTCAAATATTTGCTATAAATCTAGAATCTGAATGAATAACTGGCACAATTTTATTGTTTATATTCAGATCTTTTGGCAATTGTTTTTTTTCTGATCCGTGGTCGGATGTCGGATATTTTGTTGTCATGCAGTGATAGCTGTAAATCGACAAAACACAAGCAGCACCTGACATGGAAAGTACAGTGGAAAAAAATACAGCAAAAATTCTGTACGATAGCGAACTGTGATAGTGAAATCACGACTTGTCGCCTGCAAAGGTTCAAAATATTGTTGGATGGACGAGGCCGACACAGCATATCCTGCTCAGAAGCAATAAAACACAAGTCTGTTTTGTTGGAGATATGTTTTAGGAAGGAAGGGATATAGTGGTGTCAGGAAGACTCGCAGTTTATTCACGGAAAATTACAGTAATTATCTTAAGAAATCATTTGGCTTAAAACTGGAATAAACTAGATAGCCAAAAAATGGTTAACCGAACGAGTGGCTATGGTATAGGTGAACAAAATGAAGCTTGTTGCAGTCTACCAGCCAGTATGGCCAATTGATATGGAAGTGGTCGAGTACCAAAGCGCTAGAGACTCCGATAACATGCAGAAAAAAAACATTAATTGATACTCATCGGAGGCAACCAGAGTGCTCGATTAGGACGACAGGGTGACACGAAACCAGAGAATACAATGGGAAAGCTCGGTATGCGAACAACCTCAGCAGCAGATGACGAAGTCTTCGAATGAGATGAAAACCTCAACCTGTATATCGTGGATACCTACTTCAGGAATAAAAACAGAAGGACCCGGTGTCATCCTTTAACAAGACATTTGTACGATATGGACTACTTCTTCGCAAAGAGGCTAAAAAATCTCATCGTCAAGAATTTAAGGCGGTACAGGAAGACAGATGTTCGAACAACCGACCAAAATTTATTCGAAGTAGCTCGAAAAGAAAGAAGATCTTCAACCTGACAACACAGGTGAAAAAAGAATTGCGGAAGTTTCAAATCGAAAACACCAAGATGAAAATCAAGATCACAAAACTGTGCCATTATAGAAAAGTGGAAGAAATTGAAAGAAGAAGAACCTGTCAAGAAAAAATTCCGCATGATCTACTCGTAGCATTCCAAACGAAAATAGGGAGCGAACGGCAACCCGTAAAAATTCGCGGTGTTCGCTTGTTATCTATCATAGGCCCAATTCTCGTTGGAAATTTGGCAAGGAAACTCAGAGTTTGGAGTGAGGAGTTCGGGGCATTAAATGATAGCCACGAGAGCTCCCGACAGAACAAATTTACAGTGACACGACCCGTACAATGATCATGCTACCAAAAATTAATCAAGGGTCATGCAAAACAGAGAAAATCAGAAGAACAAAAATGGAAAGTATTGGGCGGGTAGGTAATTGTACGTGATTTCCTTGGACGTCTTCAGGATCTGCATGAGATAACTGACTATAAGGTGAAAAGCAACAAGGAGCCCAGTCCAAATTGAAAACCCCAGCGAGGGTTGGGGAATGATCTCTTTCTTTGCTTATTATTTTTTAACCTTTTCCATCAGATCAGAATTAGAGCTGCGGAAAAACTGCACAATGATAATGGTCTGACGATATCGTATATGTCAAAGAATACTTGCGTGATAGAAGGAAGAGATGAAAGGAACGCTGAAAAGAAACACTAATCTCTCAAGAAAACCTTGTTTGCTGACAATACTACGATTCTGAGTTTTAAATAGAGCATGCACCACGTGAGAAACCCGACCAAACAACTGGCCTCTTCGAAAAGAAGACAAGTGATTTGAAATAGAAAAATCAAACAATGGGCGAAAACAGTGTGGCAGCGACCTTATGTCTAGACGTGTGGATAATTGAGTCCGAAGGCACTAAAATACGTACGAATACAATGCGGAATGGGGGCACGGAACGAGGTCAAATAGCGTCTCAGAGACTCACCGGCTAAAAAAAGAACTGAGGCGGTAGCAGAAAGCACAATTTTAATCAATTTCCAAGTACACTCATGGAGGGAAGCAGAAGTAAACAGACTACAAAATTATGTGGAGATCCAAAAATCAAGAGCCGCTACCCTGGTTGAGTTGAAAGGAAACATTATCGCTGATTCAGAGTTTTATCAGTTTTGTTGAAAAACTCATGGCTAATTCAGGCATATCCCATGTTTATGAAATTTTTAGCAATGGTTCAGGGGTGTTTCATGGCTGATTTTCTCAGCAATATTCATGGATAATTTAGCCAAAAAACATCTCTGAAACAGCGCTGAAAGAAAATTCGAAATTTCCAATGAGATTAAAAGTTTTGTCACGTGTCGTTACAAAGTTCAAAAAATACATATTTAGCGTCAAAGTAAAACAATTGTTGCTATCAACTGCTGAAAACAACCTATAAACGCAGTTTTTTTTTGCAAAAATGTAGAAATTTGTAAGCTTTGATGGTTAAAATTATTGAGCAACTAAATTTAGCGGAAACGCAGCAATTTTTGGTAAAAAGTATTTAAAAAATCTTTTTTTATAAAAAAGTGATGCATCCCCCACAGCTAAAAATAAGCGCAAAACAAAGTAGAAACGCAGTTTTTTTCGCAAAAATGTAGAAACGTGTAAGCTTTAGTGGTTAAAAGTAATGAGCAACTAAATATACCGGAAAAGCGGCAATTTTTGGTAAAAAACCTAAAAAATCTTCTTTTTTTAATAAAAAATTGATGCATCCCCCACAGCTAAAAATAAGCGCAACACAACCTAGAAATCCAGTTTTTTTTCGCAAAAAAGTAGAAAGTGTAAATTTTTGTGGCTAAAATTAATGAGCAACTAAATTTACTGAAAACGCGGCAATTTTTGGTAAAAATTGTTTTAAAAAAAAAATTTTTTTTTTTATAAGCCTTGCGTTTTTTAAAATTGTTAAGTTTTTTTTTCGCGAAATGTAGAAATTGTATGTAGGCATTGTTGTGCTGCGGTTGTTTATAAATTTCAAATTACAGTGTTGCGTATGCTTGGAATGTATTTATGCTCGCATTGTATGCATGCTTGCAATGTATGTATGCTTGCAATGTATGTATGCATGCAATGTATGTGTTATAGGGCTGCTGTTTTTTTTTAAAATTCATTTGCGGTAAGCAAATGACCAGTTCAATTACAAAATTGTGACCTACTCGTTGTGACCTATTGTGACCTATTCTACAGTTTGTCCCAGTTTAGGGTTAATAATCCCCCACAGCTATTATTGTTTTGTTTGCATTTCAGATCTTGTTTGATTCTCAATCGTTTTACGTCATCTTTATATAGCATCATCAACCACAGTATCATCAACCAGAATTTACTATGAATCAACAATCATCTGCACTCAACTACAGCCTTCCGGTGATTTAAAACATTTTTAATAAAAATTTTGTGATGTATTTTTGATGAACTAAATTTAATGTTCAAATATTTGCTATAAATCTAGAATCTGAATGAATAACTGGCACAATTTTATTGTTTATATTCAGATCTTTTCGCAATTGTTTTTTTTTCCGATCCATGGTCGGATGTTTTGTTGTCATGCAGTGATAGCTGTAAATCGACAAAACACCTGCAGCACCTGACAGGGAAGTATGGTGGAAAAAAATAGAGCAGAAATTCTGTACGATGGAGAACTGTGATACTGAAATCACGACTTGTCGCCTGCAGAGGTGCAAAATATTGTTGAATGGACGAGGCCGACACAGCATATCCTGCTCAGAAGCAACAAAAAACAAGGATGTTTTGTTGGAGATATGTTTTAGGAAACTAAGGGATATAGTGGTGTCAGGAAGACTCGCACCTTATTCGCGGAAAATTCCAGTAATTATCTTAAGAAATCAGTTGGCTCAAGACTGGAATAAACTAAGGAGACAAAAAATGGTTAACCGAACGAGTGGCTATGGTATAGGTGAACAAAATGAAGCTTGTTGCAGTCTACCAGCCAGTATGGCCGATTGATATGGAAGTGGATGAGTACCAAAGCGCTAGAGACTCCGATAACATGCAGAAAAAGAACATTAATTGATACTCATCGGAGGCGACCACGATGCTCGATTAGGACGACAGGGTGACACAAAACCAGATAATACATTGGGAAAGCTCGGTATCCGAACATACTCAGCAGCAGATGACGAAGTCGTCGAATGAGCTGAATACCTCAATCTGTATATCGTGGATACCTACTTCAGGAAGAAAAACAGTGGGAACCAGTGTCATCCTTTAACAGCACATTTGTACAATATGGACTACTTCTTGGCAAAGAGGCTAAAAAAAATCTCATCGTCAAAATTTTAAGGCGGTACAGGAAGACAGATGTTGGAACAACAGACCAAAATTTTTCCGAGTTAGCTCGAAAAGAATGAAGATCTTCAAGCTGACAACACAGGTGAAAAAAGAATAGCGGAAGATACAAATCGAAAAACACTAAGATGAAAATCAAGAACACAAAACTGTGTCATTATAGAGGAGTTGAAGAAATTGAAAGAAGAAGAACCTGTCAAGGACAAATTCCGCATGATCTACTCGTAGCATTCCAAAAGAAAATAGGGAGCGAACGACAATCCGTGAAAATTTGCGGTGTTCGCTTGTTATCTATCATAAGCCGAATTCTCGCCAGAGTTTTGGCAAGGAAACTCAGAGTTTGGAGTGAGGAGTTCGGGGCATTAAATGATAGCCACGAGAGCTCCCGACAGAACAAATTGACAGTGACACGACCCGAACAATGATCGTGCTACCGGAAAAAAATCAAGGGTCATGCAAAACAGAGAGTCTCTGAAGAGCAAATATGGAAAGTATTGGGCGGGTAGGTAATCGTAGGTGATTTCCTTGGACGTCTTCAGGATCTGCATGAGATAACTGACTATAAGGTGAAAAGCAACAAGGAGCCCAGTCTAAATTGAAATCCCCAGCGAGGGTTGGGGGAATGATCTCTTTCTTTGCTTATTTTTTTAAAAAAAATTTTCCATCAGATCAGATTGAGAGCTGCGGAAGAACTGCACAATGATAATGGTCTGACGATATCGTATATGTCAAGGAATACTTGCGTGATAGAAGGAAGAGATAAAAGGAACGCTGAAAAGAAACACTCATCTCTCAAGAACACCTTGTTTGCTGACGATATTACGATTCTGAGTTTCAAATAGAGCTTGCACCACGTGAGAAACCCGACCAAACAACTGGCCTCTTCGAAAAGAAGACAAGTGAATTGAAATAGAAAAATCAAACAATGGGCGAAAATAGTGTGGCAGCGACCTTATGTCTAGACGTTTGGATAATTGAGTCCGAAGGCACTAAAATTTGTAAGAATACAATGCGGAATGGGGACACGGAACGAGGTCAATTAGCGTCTCATAGACTCACCGGCTAAAAAAAAAACGCAAGCTTTAGAGACAGGCGGTAGCAGAAAGCACAATTTTAATCAATTGCCAAGTACACTCATTGAGGGTATCAGAAGTAAACAGACTACAAAATTATGTGGAGATCCAAAAATCAAGAGCCGCTAACCGGGTTGAGTTGACAGGAAACATTTTCGCTGATTCAGTTTTATCAATTTTGCTGCAAAACTCATGGCTAATTCAGGCATATCCCATGTTTATGAAATTTTTAGCGATGGTTCAGGGGTATTTCATGGCTAATTTTCTCAGCAATATTCAAGGATAGTTTAGCCAAAAAAAAACCCTGAAACAGCGCTGAAAAAAATTCAAATTTTCGAATGAGATCAAAAGTTTTGTCACGTGTCGTTACAAAGTTCGAAAATTACATATGTAGCGTCAAAGTAAAACAATTGTTGCTACCAACTGCTAAAAACAACCTAGAAACGCAGTTTTTTTCCGCGAAAATGTAGAAATGTGTAAGCTTTGGTGGTTAAAATTAATGAGCAACTAAGTTTACCGGAAACGCGGCAATTTTTGGTAAAAAATATTTAAAAAATCTTTTTTATAAAAAAAGTGATGCATCCCCCTCAGCTAAAAATAAGCGCAACACAACGTAGAAACGCAGTTTTTTTCGCAAAATGTAGAAATGTGTAAGCTTTAGTGGTTAAAAAAATGAGCAACTAAATATACCGGAAAAGCGGCATTTTTTGATAAGAAATATAAAAAATATTTTTTTTTATCAAAAAAGTGATGCATTCCCCACAGCTAAAAATAAGCCCAAAACAACCTAGAACTCCGGTTTTTTTTCGCAAAAAAATAGAAAAGTGTAAGTTTTAGTGGCTAAAATTAATGAGCAGCTAAGTTTACCGGAAACGCGGCAATTTTTGGTAAAAAATATTTAAAAAATCTTTTTTATAAAAAAGTGATGCATCCCCCTCAGCTAAAAATAAGCGCAACACAACGTAGAAACGCAGTTTTTTTCGCAAAATGTAGAAATGTGTAAGCTTTAGTGGTTAAAAAAAATGAGCAACTAAATATACCGGAAAAGCGGCATTTTTTGATAAGAAATATAAAAAATCTTTTTTTTATCAAAAAAGTGATGCATTCCCCACAGCTAAAAATAAGCCCAAAACAACCTAGAACTCCGGTTTTTTTTCGCAAAAAAATAGAAAAGTGTAAGTTTTCGTGGCTAAAATTAATGAGCAACTAAATTTACCGAAAACGCGGCAATTTTTGTTAAAAAATATTTTAAACAAAATTTTTTTTTATATAGAACAGTGATGCCTTGTGTTTTCTAAAATTGTAATGTTTTTTTTTCGCGAAAATGTAGAAATTGTATGTATGCATTATAGTGCTGTGGTTGTTTTTAAATTTCAATTTACAGGGTTGCGTATGCATGGAATGTATTTATGCTTGCAATGTATGCATGCTTGCAATGTATGTATGCTTGCAATGTATGTATGCATGCATTGTATGTATGCATTATAGGGCTGCGGTTTTTTTTAATTTAGTTGCGGTAAATAAATGACCAGTTCAATTACAAAATTGTGAGGCTACTCTTTGTGACCTACTGTGACCTATTCTACAGTTTGTCCCAGTTTAGGGTTAATAATCCCCCACAGCTATTAATGTATTGTTTGCATTTCAGATCTTGTTTGATTCTCAATCTTTTTACGTCATCTTTACTAACCATCAACAACCACAATATCGTCAACCAAAATCTACTATGAATCAGCAATCATCTGCACTCAACTACAGCCTTCCGGTGATTTAAAACATTTTTGATAAAAACTTTGTGATGTATTTTTGATGAACTAAATTGAATGTTCAAATATTTGCTATAAATCGAGAATCTGAATGAATAACTGGCACAATTTTGTTGTTTATATTCTGATCTTTTAACAATTGTTTTTTCCGATCCGTGGCCGGATGTTTTGTTGTCATGCAGTGATAGCTGTAAATTGAACAATCAATCACAGCGTTTGATGAATAACTCCATCTGTTTTTTTTCCAATTTCTTGGCGCAAAAAAAATCATGAACAATTTTTACTTTTGAAAATGTAATTTTTTTTCAGATTTCCAGCGAAATAAAAACATTGCCGGTTGATCCAATTTTTGCAAGTTGGGTAAATGTTTTGTATGGAATGCAGGTATGCAATGTATGTTTGTATGTGTGTGGCTATTCCGGTTTTTTTCAGGAATGAGATATCACTGATTCATAGGTCTTCAGGGTTATTGCAGTGAAAATCCATCCCTGACTCGTGGATGATTTGTGGCTGATTCATACCTGAAAATTAAGCGTTAATTCAGCGATGATTTAGCCCTGATCACGTATAAAGTGACCCTGATCATAGACTGAACCATAGATGGTAATCGCTGCGATATCTCTGAATTAGCGATATTTTTTCCTGTTAATTCAACCCGGGTAAAGAGACGCAGCAGTAGCAAAAATTGCAGATAGAATGTGAGAAAAAACTTCATATTGAATGAACCCGATTAAAAAACTAAAAACGAACTATGGAACAGCTAGGACACAAGATATGATAAATGACGACAGAAGAGTAGAGATCGAACCTTCTCAAGAAACTGAGAAATTGAAATCAAATTAACGATGCAGCCCCAGAAATTGGATCAAGTTATTGTGCGAGGCAGGCTTGAACCAGCTAGAGACAAAATGCCAAGCTCTGGACAGAAAACAGGTAAACCGATCGTATGGAATGGGAAATGATACTAAGAACGTTGGGAGAAATTGCAGAGAAAAGTTGGAAAGAATATGGAATCGAGCGATCACGAAGACCAATTCGACTGACTAATCAAATCAGGAGCTGGTCAAGCGACACATACAAGGAGAGTGCACAGACAAAAAGAGAGTGAACATACGTGCAGAAGATTTTGAATCACCTT